>NC_045745.1:12320479-12324157 GCF_008692095.1 Etheostoma spectabile | reverse complement strand
CACTCCAAAGGGACTCTGTTTCATTGTTTGTGGGACTGTAATAAAATGAAAGACTTCTGGAAAGAGGTAGCACAAATTATATTTCAAATAATGTCTGTTAATCTACCTCTCTGCCCCAAAGTATTCATCTTGGGGTTATACCCATCTGATCCTAACTTAAAAAAGAGATGAAAGTACTTAGATATAGATATGTGCCTACTGCAAGCCAAACGGTTGATTGCTCTTGATTGGAAAGATGTGAATAGGCCTAATATTAGTCGGTGACTTAGAGAAATGTCTTTTTGACAAACAATGGAAGTAATAACATGTATTTTTAAGGCTAAACAATATACTTTCAAACAGGTTTGGGGACAATATTTGGAATTTGTTGAGCAAAATGATGTGGGTGATAAACTGGCAAATGAGGGGATTTCTGAGTTATTTAGTATTTTTTATGTGGGAGAGAGTTGTTTGTATTGGATTGTGACATTGTTTGATTGGGTATATGCTCCAGATATATCCTATAAGAAGGGATCAGACCAAGTTGAAAGGTAATTTTGACTGTATTTACTCTATATAATTTGCATTTTTATTTTTAGTCTGATGCTGTGATAGCTGTCTGTACTTTGGTTTCTGTTTCTATTGTTTTTCAGGGTTTGTCTTCATTTATGCATGTCTTGGTTAAAATGAAACTCAATAAACACATTTAGTGTATATTGACTTGTACTTGTTGATTACCTGTTTTATTGCCACCTTAACATGGGAATGAGACAAACTCTGCGATCAAACTACAAAAATGGGCTCTTATATGCAGAATCTACAACAGTCCCTGTTTTTCTACCTTTATTTATTCAGGGAAGGTTAACTGAGAGGAAGCCTCTCTTTTGCAGCAACACCCTGATCACATTCCCAGTTACACATTCCTGTGTCTTAAGGATGGCAATCTCAATCAGTAAGTCTGACCACCTCCAAACTCAAATCCTTGAAAAAGATTCTGGATGGGTGATGATGACATTTGGTACAGATATTCATGTCTCACCTCACAATCAAATGTAATAACTTTGGTGACCTTTTGATTTTTCATCTTGCACCACCATCAGGTCAATTTCTTTTCATCTGTCTAATACTTTGGTTTATGATCACGTACCTCCAGAACTAATGACATTCTGATCACCTTCAGCTGTACGTTTTACATTTTAATGTTAATTAGCGAATGGCGCACATTAAACTAAGATGGCGAACATGTTAAACATCATACCAAAACAGCATGTAAACATTGTCAGTGTGAGCATGTAAGAATGCTGAAGTTAGCACATACCTCAAAGTACCGCTGTGTCTAGGAACCTATGACTGCAAAGAGTTAATAAAATAATGAAACTGTCAAATACACGATTTATACCCGCAATTTTACAGTTGTTTGAAAACATTTTAATAAACTACATGCAGGAGGCGTAAGGTAGTGTAAATATGAGTATATGTGTAAATACTGAGGTGAATGGTTGCAAGTCTTTACTGTTGGTACCTTTAAGATATTGTGCTGCTAGCTGATTACCTCCTGGCCCTTCTTTACGATTTTCATCTCCTTGTGGTCGTTGTGGAGCGCAGTAATACCTCTACAAGACAATATACCTCCACATTAAGAAGATGTGTTGGGCTCCAGACTAGTGTTTCCCATGATGCCTGAGTGCTATAATATCATCGATGCGTTCTTAGGGCTCTATGTCATTTAGCACTTATTGAGTTGCTATTGACCTTAATCAAATTAGTTATAGCTGGGTGCTCCAATATCAAAATGGACAAGGAATCAAACGAAGCAAAGTGGGAACAGCATCACACATTATCTGGCACATTGTGTGCATGTGTTAGTCTGGAGAATGCGAGCTGGAGGCACATCTAAATTCATAAAATTCTAAAGTCACTTCACCAGATGGTGTTTGTGTAATTTAAGACCCAGGCAAACGTAATAGATATTTGTTTCTCCCCCCTGCCCTCGCCTGTTTTGTTCTCCTGTCTATAGTGTGGGTTAAATGAATTGGTTGTCAGCACCGTTTATGGTCCTTCATCAATTAAAAGTAGTGCTAGCCTGCCGCCTGATTGTTTTATTTGCACAAGGTACACAGGTATTATCTATTTTTTTCATTCATGGATTAAGTGGCATTGTTCATTCAGCGGTGTGTTGAATCAGATTAGAGAACGATTAGCCATATTGTGTTAATGGGCAAGAGAGAGGTGAGGAAATGACAGAAATAGAATATGTGGGAGGATGAGTGTTGAATCCCTACAAAGACAGCACCGATTTGTACTTTTATGGGTCGTTTCGTGTTTTGCCAAAGACCTCCTGTTGGCCCTGACTACCACTAAAAACATAATAGACTGCTGCCCCTGAGGAGAGTTTTCAGTACAACATGTTGCTTTTCAAGGAAAATCTTTCTTCCACACAGACAGCACACAGAAATGGCAAAAAACAAAAACTGGACAGCAAAGCCCACTGGAAAAGAGACATTGAGTATAGAGAGGAGAAGCTAAAGATTCAGTTTCTGATAAAAAAAATATATAACAAGGGACTGTAATGTAAATGAATAATATTTCCTAATTGTACGAACTGGTCAGCAAGATATCTCCATTTATAAGAAGTGAAAATAACAGTTTAGTTATTTCCCCCTGTCTTTTTCTAAACCCTGCCAAGCACTTAAGTGCCATGTGTTGGGGCTCTAATAGATTTTTTTAAAGTGCTCAATTTTCTTCCCTCTAATGGCAACTGATAAAAAAATAAATAAAAAAAACTCAATTCCAGTCTGATAGATTAATTTGGCAGTGGCCGGCACGCTGTGGGTAAATTAAATCAACTGGCACTGGAGTGTCTTATGGCCATATGAGTCTGCTGTCTTTAATCTATATACACAGTAAAAATGGAATGCCCCTGATAGTTGAAAGCAAAGATTGGACATCTGTCAGAAACTGTAAGTGGGTTGTTTCAACTTGAAAATATCAGCACTGAAGACATGAGGTTTTCTTTGTCAGGAGCCGACACATCTGAACCTAAGTCCTGTTCACAAGGGGACTGAGACCACTTGCAGTCACACACAACAGGGACTTTTAGAATTTTGTATGAACAGATTTGAATCTTACTCGGTCATGAAGTATGGAGGTGGTTGTAGAGTAGAAGGCAGAGTCAGAGAGGGCATTATACATGACCAAAAACAACCAATTGATTTTACATGACCAATGTTTCATACTTGCTTGTGAAGACTGCGAGGTATGGCTGAAGTGGATTTGGAATTGAAATAAGCCTTTGAAATTTGGTTCCTATTACTTTTCAGAAAATAGTATTTGTTTAAGAGTATTTCATTATTTTGCTTTCATTTTAAAGTGAAATACTTTGTGTCTTGTATTCAAATGTTTGGGTTTATTTAGAATGAATTCCCATGCTCAACCGTTCCACAATTAGAACCAGCAGTTAGAGTTGCTGGAACATTCATAAACATTTTGGTCATACCATAATTTCTATGGGTTACGATAATATTGCGCTTGGCAAAGTAACAATTTATATCCAGGAACATATAAACACAGATTTGAGTTTGACAAGATGCACAAGCAGTCAGATCAGACAGGTTGCAAACAGCTTGATATCTAAACTCTTTTTGTTGTGGGTGAGCGTAACTGCACCTCACATGTTGGTATTAATCCCTCATTATACAG
>NC_045745.1:12306454-12320469 GCF_008692095.1 Etheostoma spectabile | reverse complement strand
ATGTTTCACTCCCCATCGGAGGTGAGCACAGCGCATGCCACGTATAATGTGAATTGGCCCTAAGAAGTGACGTTTTGTGACTCTGTTTTGCCAAATGCAGAAGTTAAATTGAGACAATGGAAGAGTTTATCAACAGCGGAAACTGTGGCCACAAGTGGTAATTGCATTTAAAGGATATAATCCACGTAGCACTGTCATCTTAAATTCAATGACATTGTAAACAACTGGTCATACCAGACCAAATAGAATGTTGCATCAAAACCTGTAAGTGAGTCCTATTGAGAAAAAGGGCATTTAAGTTCTTAGAAATTCATCTTTTGCTATGTAACATTTTTTGGGGGTTAAAAATTACATAACCTCACTTTTATTTATTGCCTAATTCACACATTTTGTGCAAATAATCTTCAAAAAATAAACATCTTTAGTGTTATTATTTACCTTGAAAGTAACCTTATTATTCTCAGCAGGCACATTAGGAATAATCAGTAGAGATCCTAGTGTGAATCAGTCAAAATAGCTATTACAGAACAGGTCTGTGCAGACTCTAGCCTCCTTGATCTGAGGCAAAGGAGCAATCAGCCTGCATAGGTAGATATTCTCTTTAATCCAATCAGATGGCATAATCAAGCACAATGCCTGTGATTTCTGCCAGCCTTGTGAGATTTGTTCCAATTGAGCGGTCTGTCAGAGAGGCTTTGATTGCATTTGGAGCTGAGGCTGATTTCTGAGTTCAGGCATAACGTGATGTTTTCAATCTACGCCCTTTGGAGATTTATACTCACAATAGCCCCAAGTTCTGTTTCTGTAAGAGCCAGATAAATTTGCTTATTTGAAAAGGGCCTAATTTCCAAGTGTCTCATGTCAGATATTGTTCATCCCCACTGCCACCCTCTTCCCACAACCCACCTAGAGTATGATCCATAATGGACCTTATGAATGATTGATGTGTTTCATATAAAAGCCAATTATTGTGTCTGCAGTGACTAAATGTTATAGAACAATTATCCAACTCACCCAATTATCATAGTATCCAATGGTTCATCATTCATAGCCTTCTATTTGTTTACTTTTCAAATCATGCCAGGTCAGGGTATATCACACTGCTATTTACAACTGTAATGAATGTATTTCTTTGGTGAAAAAAACAGACCAGGACTTTTTTTTAAAGGATTTAGGGAACAAAGCAGTGTATGGACCGTATTTTACGGCCACTAGGTTGTATTGACAACCAAGCAACGCAAGTGCGGCCATGGCCTACTATTTGTCCTCTTAACGCAACACCCACACAGTTAAAAGGTAGAAAAGCTTGTAGAAGCACTTCACTCTGAGCAGTTGAGACTGATTTCTAAGTAAGTAACACTTACAAGGAATTTGGTGAACTGGGTGAAGCGTTACACTTATTATAAGGAAATAAACAATAAAGCAAATTACTGCAAAAGAAACACAAATAATGTCAAAGACACGATAACCTAAACAAATATGTAAATATATGTTAAGAATGAAGCTGGAGTTAGGACATGGTTAGCTTAGCATTAAGTAAAGCTTGGAAACGGGGAAACATCTGGCCATCTGTCAAAAGTTCAAATATAACATATTGACATGAGAATTCTATTGATCTTCTTCTTGTATTTGAACTTCTATTAAGCACACTTGCCAAGATGTTGAACTAATCTTGAGCATGAAAGTTATTCTTGTCCTTGGCTTTAGTATGTGTGACCAAGTAATTGCAACATAAGATCCACTTACTAGTTGTTGTTGTATTTTAGCTTTCTCAGTATCAGTGGATGGAAAGTTGAATTCATTTTGCAGCCTTAGGCATTATTTTTTAGCCTGTTTAATAACAGAGAGAATTTGGAATTAACTGTAAAAAAAATAAACAATTATTAATGAAAGAAAACGGGTAACCTTAACCTCTGGATAAAGAAACATGCATATGAATATGACTTCCATTGTGGCATGAAGATGGAGATATATGGAGTGATTCAAGGTTGTGTGGAGGATAAGGGAGCGCGCGCGCGCACACGCACACACACACACACACACACACACACACACACACACACACACACACACACACACACACAAAAGATAAAACAGTTGTGTGAGGATAATACTGTACCTTGATTGGCTTCAGGGAAGGAGATAGTGGTGGTGGTGATGGTGGTGGTAGTGGTTGTGGCTGTGGTGGGTATAGGGGTAGTGGTGGGAGCATCTGGATGAGAGGACAAATACATGACAAACACGGGGGGAACAAATGAGTATAAAAAGCAATGAAGATAAAGTAAAGTCAGTGTAAAAAAAATGGTATTGCCGGTTGATTTATGATCAACAGCTCATTGTGTGTCAACGTGCGTGTGTGTCACTTTAAGTTTGACTGCAGACCTTTTGATAAATTGGCAATGGCAGTGCATTAAATATAGTACACACTACGATGACACTGCAACACATCATCTGGCCTTGTACCGTCAGAGCTGATCAAAGTATTTGTTGGGAACTTTTCTTCCTTTTATGCCTATTCACAGGCTACAAACCATGACATGAAATACTGACAACAGCGAGCACACAGTTGTTAGAAGTGATTAAATGTCTAATCAGTAACACATGCTGCTGTTGTACTTATGCTGTCGTTGTTATGCACTGAGCTATCTTGACGAACAAACGTGTCTGTGCATTCCTAATATCTCCAAGGAGAAGAGTACGAAGTTGGTGAGGATACTGGCAACAACAAAAAGCAAAATCTGAAGTGTAAACTCAAACATAATGACACAAAGAATGAAAAACAGGAGGGAAATAATACACACAAAACTAATTTTAAAAAAAAGGCATCAAGCAGAGTTGTTGAGTACACAGACTTTGACCAGAGACCATTTTTCCTCCCACAGCTTTTCCTTTTTTACTTCATTATCCGGGTTAGACTCCCCGCCCTGACAATGACCAGGGGGAGATATCAAAAGTGACATTTTCCTTGTTGCAGTGGCAGGGCTGCACTGATATGAAGCCGCTGGCAGTGCTGCTTGCTTAAAGACCTCCCATGCTGCTCTGATTGCCTGGGAATGGACTGAAAAATCTTTTGGAGTTATTCAAAGGTGTTGAAATAAAACAAGTTAGGCCTGGCTCTTGATAAGAAGGAAGGATTGTCCACACTTTAATGAAATTAGATGTTATAAGAAGGCAAGAAAAGGAAATGTGTATGGACAGAGAAGGGGAAGGAGAGGGAAGACCAGAGGATGTGCTGTTTTTAGCATTCACCATCTGTGTGCAGTGTCACACTTTGTTATGTCATGGCGCATGGTAGGACTTTGCATCTATGCTGTAGTATTATTGGACACAACAATGGATAGAAAACTGAACAAGCTGCAGCTGTAATGCTTATTTCTTGCAGGTGGCACAAATGACAGAATCACAGCTGCTATTACTTTCCTTGCCCATAGACCATGTACATCCCCATGTACACATCTCGTCAATATTTACAATTATAAACTGTTACTTTCCCTGCCTTACTTTTGATCCACCTCAGAGACCTTGAGGAAAACACACACCTATTCTAATCAGGAGCCGGCCAAATTGTTCCTGAGAACAACTTCAGCTGGCTTACCTTCATTTTCCACTGGGCATGTCTGGGCTGCGTTCTGGTTTTGTTTTGTTATTAAGAGTCAGTTGGAGAAAATTACAAAGGTTCGAGATGATGAGAGAGAGACACAATAGGTGGAATGATAGGGTGGATGAGCCGGTCTACAAACCAATCGATGATGAGGACAGGGAGACGCATGACATCCTGTTGAGTTCTTTTGGTGTGCTCGCACAATTGCAATGTGAAACAAAAACTAGACAATGTAATGTAGACAATGTAATAAAAAACGGACCCTTTGCTCAGGTTTGGACTTAATGCGTGAAAAGACCCTAATACATGGTTTTGGTTTCTTCATTTGATTTGTTGACAATGAAATATCTGACTAACACCAGCTTAATCCTTCAAATGGATTGCCATTATAGAGACATACTGTAGATAACACAATTCAATTCAAGGAACCTGACTCCATAATGGAACAAAAGTTGATATATATATATTGTTAATACGCCTATAAGTTAATTTTCATGGGCCATATGTACTTTATATGGTTAAGAGAAGTGCTGGGTTCCATTATTAACTGCAACTGAATAAGCAGCACAATGTAGGTTTTCTCAGACAGCTGTATTAAAGGGGGGTGGCACTATGATTACCTTTTTGCATTAACAGTCTTTTGTCACATTTATTGTCATTGCATTACTGTAATGACAAACCACACATGTATACCAATAATTCTAAATGTTCCAAATAAAGGTATTTTCACTAGGAAATCACTGCAAATTGAAAATGCAATACATCTCGCAGTCACATTCAAGAGATAATAAAATAATTATGTTTATAGGCGTAGGATGTCTTCTCTCAGGGCACAAAGGTTGTTTATCATTGAAAATTAGTCTTCCCTGAGGGCAGAAGTTGTTCATAGTTAATGTACAAATTATTTCACAATCGTAAATCATCTATTCTTTGCACTTGAAGAAAAATTTATCAAGCCATTTGAATACAAGGCAGAGAGGTCTGGTTAGCCCCTCAGAACGCTGCCTGAAGCAAATTTAAAAATTCTAATGAAGGCCTTCAGTTGATTTGGAATGGTACGCAAAATCTATTGATCTACGGTATGTTTTTCAATCTACCAAAAATTCTGTTCTTTTTAAGACAACCTTGACAATACAAAAGGCTGTACTGTACACATCCATGTGCAGACAAAGGCGGGGAGAAATTACCCATTGGGAAGTCGGCTGGCAGATGAAGCCTGAGCTGATGAGTTTCACACAGGCTTGAGAGCCACAAAACTCCAGCTCGGGGGTGGTGCTGTCTAATTGGTTTTATCCTATCATGAACTGTGAGGGTCCAGCAGATGTTTGGGATCATCAGAGTCAACAACTCATTAAAAATATAGCAGGAAAAAAGATTAAAAAGGAAGATTAAAAGAAAGACAATTTTCCGAATACACTTTTTATTTTTTGTGCCAAGTCTGTGCAATGTATCAAAGAACACTGGAGCTTATCGACTTTCAAATGTGACAGGCAGCATTTGTTTCCGGGCCTTGTTTACTGACGAGGATTATGGATCAGTGTTTCTGGTCTAAACGAATCGAGCATGGACTGCAGGAAGCTCTGAGACACAGCTTGACAGGAATCATTCCTGCTGAAACTGGTGAGTAAAAGAACTCCACATGAGCACCGGATGAGAGAAACACTCCATATCTGCACAGTGCCAGTTATCACGTAAAACGCAATATCAACAAGACAAAAAACCTGAAAAAAGTACCTTCAGCACAGAGTAATTGATGATACGTAGGGAAAAAAAACATCTTAAATCCATAAACCAAAAGAACTTGCTTCTAAAATGTGCCACATAATGACAATGACTTAAAGTGCTCATATTATGCTTTTTGTTTTTTCCCTATCCTTTATTGTGTAATATATCTTTTTGTACACGTTTACAAAGTGAAAAAGCCCAAAGTCCACCCCAAAGGGTCTTATCATCTCCAACACTCTTCACAAACTACTCCAAACACATCTACTGTAATCTAGCTTTTACTTCCGTGACAAACATGCATCACTTTGTAACACACGTTGTAATGCTCGCCTAACTGCTAGCGTGGCTCGCCCTCATACTCTGCTTCTGACTGGCTAGTAGTCCTTACCTAGGTACTGCACATGTGCGACTCTCATCAAAGATGGAACAGAAGTGTGATGCCTCACTCTGTAGCGCTCAACACACAGGATGAAAAGAGGAGCTACAATTTTTTGGTATTTTTGGAAAATTAAACCACATAAACCTATTATGCTACAACCTCTAAATACAATGACGGACCTGAAGATAAGCATAATATGAGCACTTCAACTCTCATTGAATGGAAACTAATGCTAAGGCTGTGGACAAAGGCTGTGTTGCATTAGTGTTTCAACATGCCTCTCCTCGGCCCTTGGTATGACTTCATAGCAGACATGGCACGGAGGCTACATGGAGAGCAGAGGGCAAGTGGGCAGGGGTATCAGAGGGGGATCGAAATGGAACGCACCTGCCCTTGTTCACTTTCAGCCCAAACTATACGGATCAACCGCCAGTTGTATGCTAAGCGCTACGGCTTCAAGTGCTTTTTTTTTCGATCTTAGTTTCTATAAATGATGGCATTCTATCCCGGTTTGTATGTCCATTCTATGTCTGCTTATGTCAAGCAATTTCCTTATTGTAAAGCTTTTCTCGCATGAAAGGTGCTTTACAAATATTATTTATAAAAAGTATTAATGCTTTTTACATGTCATAAACACCTGCGGACTAATTTCAATGAGGTTTGGTGAAAATGAAAAACTATAACGTAAATGTGAATTGACATTATTTATATTACACGTTTGTCAACTAATAAGTTGAAATGTATTTATTTGATTTATTCATCTTCTCCTTCTTGGGTGGTCAGCAACAGGAGTTTTGGTGGTTGTACATCACTGTCGTGGATTTATTTTCTTGTACCAAATCCATAGCTGCATGCATTGTGGGTTGAACCTCAAATGAAACGCAGCCAAAGTATACTCAGACATTGCAGAGCAGTATAATATAGTAAAGTATAGTGTTGCATAAAAAAGTATTTTATAGTGTAGCGTGACTAAATCCTGCCAGACACAAAATTTGTGTACTGCTGTTATGTCATCAGAAAGTATTTTTCTTTTTCTTTTGTATCCAATTACTACGTCTTAGCCCCGCAAGGGTTAACTATAGCTGATCCTTCCCAAGGTTTCTTCTATTTTTTCTGTATTCAGTTTGTGTACTTTTTCCATGTCCCCTTCATGATGTGTCCTTGGCCCCGGTGAAATCCAAACCAGTGAGTCCTGACAGCTGCTGTGATGAGAGGCTTTACCTTGACTCAAAGTGACATTTGGGGAGGCCAATGTTGTGTAAAAGTGTATAAAATATTGGCCTATTGTGTGTCTTGGAACTTTCGCCTTTAATTTGATTTTTCCAGAGAAAGGTTGCGTAAGGCCTAAAAAAGTAATAAATATAACGTAACAATGACAAATGTATCATTCAAATACTCCCTGCAGATTTTAGTTTTTGATGTATTTTTTATTTTTTTTGTCAAAAGTAAGTTAGGTTGGACCTCATGTACAGTTTAGAACCCTTAGTGGCATATGAGGCCTGGTTTACAGTAATAATGCCCCCTTACTGTACAAAGTCTAGGCTAAAGATTAAGAGTTCAGGCTTTCATCTTCAGTTCACTAGAAAATGTGTATGCTGAACAGCTAAATTGCTAAAGCTAAACTGGATTAATAGCTTACATCCGTTAAAAGAAATTGAAGCAGTGAGAATAATTGGAAAATGGGGAATGGTTTTAATTAGTATAAATTTTCTTGACAAGTTGACACCACTTACGTAAAAAAGAGGAGGAATAATTAAAGTTTTTTTTTTGAAAAGCTAATTCTAAAAATACACTGGAATGCTGGTTAAAATGTATAAGAAGAAGATGAAGTTGTGGAAATGTGGAAAAGTGATAATTGTTTTAATTAATATGTCTTTAAAAAGCTGAATAATAGCCTTATTGTATGGAAGTCGTAGGTGTTACAGCAGTGGCACAGCAAGCGACACAGTGGCAATTTGTCAGCAGTTGAGAGACTCTGCCTCAATTCGTCGTCAACTAATCAGAAATTTGATTTCCTCGGAAAACCCACAAGATAAATGTGCATGGTTTGTGTTATTATGGATCCCAGAGCAGTTCTAGGCAAGTCCCGCCCTATGAGGCAGCCCGATTGGTTGGAGTTAGGCATTGACCTTGTGTGGTTAAGGTTAGGATAGCCGATTGGTCAGGGGGTAACACAGGGGACCTGAACAAATCCGGTTCTGTTATCTCGAGCAAGCACGGACGCTTGGCCAATAGCTGCCGTAAGTCCCATTTTCAGCTAAATCAGCATTCACACAATAAAGGACAAAAGACTGAATGGTATGTTCTCCAAGCTGGGTTATTTTGGAATCTCTACATGGTGGAAACATAAATATTGTGTGGATTTGTTGGACATAAACATATTGGAGACATGAGTAGAGATGTAGAAATATTTGGTGTTGTGATATTTTAAGTGTAATCAAATAAGTGAAATTCAGGACCACAACCACTGTGACATAATCCTTCCATATGACAGAGGAGAGATGAATGTTGGAATCTAAAGTTATAGAATCTTCCCCCAAATTACCACTGCAATGGCATGAATTAATACGGGAGAGATAAATCCAAGTGTTTTATAAGAGACAGACTGAATTACAAAAAATAACTTCCATGGAAATTTGTTTTGGTCCTGATTAATTTCTTTTCCTCCTCATAACATTTTACACAAGCAATTGCCCTTCCACTCAAGTGCAATTTCAGCAAACTAATAGCGCTTGGAGCTTGAATAGTTTGTTGTGGAACACTATGCATTCCTGTAATAAATGTAAGATTCTCTTTAAGAGCTAACAGTGACTTGTGGAAAAACTCCCATGTGCTTCAATGGAGAAGAAGTGTAAAATAAGTAAGAAGGCGACAGAGAGCAACAGGGTCACTAAACATGCTGCCGGTTTCCAATGAAGCCAGTGCTGGTGAAAGAGCAGTGAGGAAGAGAACTCGGTTATTGGGTAAGCAACAGCCTGTAAACAACTTGAAACCCCTAGGCACTGAGTCTCGCTCGACTGCGAGAGGAAAACCCTGATGGTTGTGTTTTCTTAACCTGTGAAGTAAGAACGGCAGTGAGAGTTAGAGCCGTACATACTGAATTATTTTCGCTGTTAACATTGTAAGTGTCAGCCACTCTCACTGTGCTCTCCATCACTTAGGGTCACAATACCCGAGAACTAGATGTATTAGAGGAGATGCTGGCCATTACTGCGTTTGTTCTGGCTGTTAAAAGGGGGAGTGACGCTGCCATGCAGACTTTATTATTACATTAGACAGCTGTAATGTACTGTACAATTTGGGAGCTTGCATTGATATTGTCGCTGGAATTTTACTTTTTAATTAAAAAAAAGAAATCTTGACATTTTTATAATTTTTGGATTGTTCCTTACCTTGCTTGCTGCATTTGAACTACATGTTATTTTTTTCTGGTATAGCCTAGAGGTATGGTGATTCAATTTTAAGGACTACAATTAGCATGTCTTTATTGCATTTCAGTCTAAGTGTTAGATTTAGTTTGGTTACTGAGTGGAGTGGTCACAAAGTTTCACTTCTTCTACTCACTTTGTATGGGGGTATTGTATAAAATACACAGGGTAGAACGCAAGCACTAATCCATGTGGTGAATTGCATACATGTTACCGTGGTTACCAACTGATCTTGTACAACTGTAAGTTACAGACCACTTACAGACCCAGAGATCGCTTTGCTGACAGTTCACAATCAGCTGGTGAATTTATTAGTTCTCAACTATATCTACTTTCAGTAAATCCTGGGCATATTTTGTTTTGCTTTCATTCCTCGAATAAACCACACCTGGAAGCCGACCAGATTTTCAGGCAGTCTTGGCCCCGTTGTATAGTCAGCACCGGAGTTCTATTGACAGCTTTCACACCACCCCAAATAAACCACAATTAACAGCAAACGCTCCGGAGTTTGTTAAAAACCACTGCATTGTCTGTGAAATGACTACAGAAGTAGAATGAGAGTAGACCGGACAGTGAACTGTTTGCCATGGTAATCTGACTAGTTTAAAAGAAACTGGCACTCAGCATTGTGCATCGACTATAGAAATAGAATGACTTAGCCAACTACAACTGTCACCATTCTTTGCAACAGTACACAAAGTTGTCCTTGCCCTGCTGACCATCCAGCTGTGTTGATTTAAATGGAAATGTCCATCCTACTCTTTTTTATTTTCATGAAAAGCACTCTAAAAAGCAAATCCAAGGCTGGTCTATAATTCTTGTGACCAGAACCAGATGCTTAATTTCACCACTGTATGATTGAACATGCTGCCGCACCTGCTGCTTGTCTGATTTCCTACATGGGAGTGTGTGTCTATACATATATGGCCTCCTCCTAGCTTCTGTTAACGTTAATGGTTGACTACAGGTGTGTGTGTGTGCATGGTGGTGGCGGTGCAGGAGCAGGAGGTGATGTGTGCAGTGGTGGGAGGTCTGGAACGTAATGTGAGAATCAGCTTCTGACAGCTCAGCCACAACATCCTGTCTTCCCATTAGCAAGGCGAAGGTTCGGCATGATTTGCTGTTGAATTACAGTCAGTATTAGTAATGTGGGAGCCACCGACACATCAAAGTCATCAAAAGACTAGCTCTAAAAGGATGAAGGCCTTCTGTGGTTTTAATGGTGGCTGTTTTTTTATTTTTTTATTTTGTGCAAGGCTTTTAGTTGCCCACATGTTGCATTACCGTGTTTATCTTTGTCTTTCTCTCACCATGGGAGGATGTGTGGGTGGTTGAGAGAGGGGCGCCTTGCATCCCTCATCATGGGATTTTTTTATTTAGGCCCGGGGAGAGAGACGTACAAAAAGCCTGCAACAATTACCAGAAAATTCATCCATTGTATGAACGTGAGCAAGAATGTGATTTAAAGTAAAATAACTGCTCTTATCGATGGTCTTTTATGTGTCCTCTAGTTGATCTGATTATAAACGCTTTTTCATTCTCACACACACACACACACACACACACACACACACACACACACACACACACACACACACACACACACACACACACACACACACACACACACACACACACACACACACACACCTCGCTTCAAATTTTAATACTCCACTTTTAATCCTAAACTATTGTAAAATTGAAACACTTTGTCAAAATAAGTTGAAGTTGTTCATCCCTTTGCTTAGCAATAGAATTAATCCTGATTCTGATTTTAGCATTAAACCTAAATTGCAGACTAATTATTGTAGAAGGAAAATGTCTTCAATTCAAAGATGTATGTGTCAATCTGATTCTCACAAAGATTGAACCAGAAAAATATACAAACAGGCTTACACTGCATTTCGTGTAGACTAACAGCTGTAATAAAGCAGGTGGCAGTAAGCTCTTTACTGGTTTTCAACTGTATCTCTGTTGTTTAATTGCACTCATCATTAGCACAGCAAGTCGCTCTGCTGTAAATAACATCCATTCAGCTGGTGTCCGTCAGCCATTGAGAGTCCCTTTTCCCCCGCTAGATTAAAAAAAAGCCTTTTCACTCTGTTAATTCCCTCCGCCAAATAATTTCTCTGCTGGCTCAGGGTCTACCAAAAGCGATAGTAAAGTCATTTTGGCCAGGGGAAAATGAGCACATTAGACTGCAATGCCCTGCTCAGAAAACAAATGTTACTGGTATCAACAGTACACAAACATGTGAAGACAATGCTTATGAGGATGAGGGAAAACCATGGAGACATAGAGGACTATGTTTCAACAAGAAGCCAAATAAATAAAGAAAGCTGGCAGAAGTAGGTGGAGGCAGGTTAAAGGATAACCCGATAGTCAAAATGTTGTTTCAAGGCCCTCTTCACACAGTTGGTTTTTCACTTTAACACTCAATCCCTTTCTTACATTTTGGTCTGAAAGTAGTCAGAACCAGTCTTCAAAATCCACAATGTAAAATGTGTATGTGAATGCAGAGCGTGATCTCCGCTTTAGGTCATTAAAATAACTAAACAATACAGAGAGAGACCCACACAATACTAAGGACATGACCTCCTCTTTGGTAGCGAAAATAGCATTGTGTTCAAAACATCTCTAGGAGCTGCTTTGGTGTGGGTGTGCTGCTTCAAGCACTGGTGAAAAGATTTGATATAATGCAGTTTGAGTAGTTATGATAATGGTAATGAGTTTGCCTTCTTATCAGAGGCCCAAACCGTTTTCATGGATTGAACATCTATTATTCTTACAGGCCGTTTTACAGTTGACGCATCCAAGCGTGCACGCGCCAATGCGACGTCAAAAGTGACGTAGATCTCGCTGGCATTCACCACTCTATTTTGTTTCAGCTGCGCGACAAAGCAGAAACAGGAAGCCTGAAGGAGCTCAAGGTTAACCGGATGCCAGGACTCTCAGAATGACTGCAAGTCTCTCTACGTACTGGGTTAGGATGAGTTTTATGGTGAATGAAAGGCTTGACCTAATGAGGTAGGTCACTGAATCAAATCGAAGCATTGACGTCAATGCTGCTGCCAGTTCTGCCAATGTTTACCTTTTTCTTCTTCTTCTAGTCCATAGAAATAGCAAAGTCGGTAGCCTTTGCTCATGAACCTCTGTTCAAGAGAAGAGTGCAACTAGTGTTGTGACCACCATGCGCGTGTATAAACAGTTTCGGCGCTCTCATAACGTCACATTTGCGAATGCCAGCTCGGCTACTGTGAAATAGCCTTAATGCAACCTCAGGACCCCATTTTTCTGGATCCCATGTGCAGGGCAGAAAGGTAACAAAGTGGACAGAGCGAAGCAACAAACTTTTGGTATTAGCCATATCTACAGTGGAGTTGGAAACAGAGAGGGATTAAAATTACACTGTGAGTCCACTCACACTTCTGTAATTAAGATTGGATTGGGTATCGAGAACCGGTTCCAACTTGGAATTGTTTTTAAAATTACGATAACAATGAATCGTTTTATGTTTTGTTTTTTGGAACCGTTTGGAAAATTTGGTTTCAAATCCGATTAGCGGCTCCAAATTTAACACGCACAGGTTTTGGTTTCAGTAGTGGCCGCCTGTGCTTCCAGGCACTTGTTGTGTTGCAGTCATCCAGCACAGTAAGCAGCCCTTTGAAGTGTGGCTTTATTTTACGTTAAAAAAACGTAAAACTGTAAATCCCCATTGAGTCAAAATAAAAGTTTCCTCTTATCTGTGAAATAATCATGTGACCCGTTTCAACGCCACACCTTATAAATAACTCAAATCAAGAATCGATAAGAACCAGAATCTAAAAGATGAATTGGAATCACAATTGTTAAAATCAAAACGATACCCAACACTAATTAAAACACACTTATTTAAAAGATAGTCTGCAGACCTTGGATTATGTTAATGGATTCAGCATTTAGTGTTCTACAGCTGCTAGCAATGAGCACCAGTGCCAATAACGCACCAATGTTGTAAATATCATCAGTCTACATTAAAATGATGCTGGTGTTTAGGTTCATGGGACAATCTCTGAGAGAAGAAAAAGCAGATATAGAGATAGAAGTAGAAAGAGAGATAGTGACTTGATGGAGGGTCAGTGTTAGACCAGCGTACCATAGACGTAGAGGATGTAGTCGTCGAAAGACTCCCCGACTGTGTTGGAGGCCACACAGCGGTAGGTTCCGTTGTAGGACTTGTTTAGATTTTCAATGTAAAGATCACCGCCGGTGATGACGGCATGGGATGGCACATCGTCATCTACTTTCACCCAGTTCACCCGCTGTGGCCTGAAATTTAAAAAAAAATAAGAAAATAAAAAATGTAGAGCATTAGTAGGATCCCATGGATAGGACAGGCATTCAAACACTGAGAATGATGGTGTGATACTTTTAGTAACCCAATTATAAGTCTAAAGAACTGCCCTATATCTGCAATGTTCCTTACACCTTATAGTACAAAAGTGTAGAGTAAAAAACACATGGATCCTTTTTGCTATTCTTAGACAACTACCAATAATAAAGGCTGAAATGTAAAATTCAATAAATGGTAACACGCTTTCTTCCTCTGGGAAACATGGACGTCCTCAGCACGTGTTGTGCCAATTTTCTAATTACAATATACAATATCCTGTGTTTGAGGAAATTGTATCATAAGGGTGGCCCAAGAGAGAAGTTGATCAAAATCAATAGGAGTAACCTTACTTTTAATATCAATTTAAAACTTCTTGATGTAAAAAAACAGACCAAATTTCTTTTAGGCTTGTGATAATGTCATGTTTGTATGTTGTTTATTTAAGTATGAGTTTCTCATTTTATGTGTGCAAATGTAAATGGATTGTATATATATATATATATATATATA
>NC_045745.1:12295809-12306444 GCF_008692095.1 Etheostoma spectabile | reverse complement strand
TATATATATATATATATATATATACACATTGCGGTTTTCTAGTCTTTACGACTACTCAAAACGCTCTTACATAGTACAGGAACCATTTGCCATTCACACACATTCATACACTGTGGCTGAGCAACCGTACAAGGTGCCACCTGCTCATCAGATGAACATTCACACGTTTACACTCCGATAGCGCAGCATCCGAACTGAGGGTTCGGTGTTGCGAGAACCCTTCAACATGGGACTGCAGGGCCAAGGATCCAACCACCAACCTACCGATTGGCAGGCCACCTGAGCCACAGCCGGCCCTAATGCATCTTTGGACTCAAATCTTGGGATGTCTGAGCATCCTTGCACCACCAAGAAGAGTTCTTTCTCTATCAGTACTATATGCCCGTAATGCCATACAGTCACAAATAAAAGGGGGGCTATTCCCCTAATAAAGTACACGTCAGTGTGGAATTTACTATATGACAACAAGAAATTAGAGTGTTTCCCACAATTATAGTCCTTAAGATTAACAAATAAACCTCCTTTTTAATAGACTCTAGCAATTGTTTACTAGAAAAAAAGGCTAATCAAAGAGAGTTAAGATGTGAAAAAGAAGACTTATTAAAATGGCATTCCTCCCTCTGTGTAAAGCTAAGAGCAACAATAACTGGGAAGCAGCTTTGTCTTGAAATTGCAAGCTTTCAACGCACGTATACTAATGAGTGTTGCTGTGTAGGTGGGCGCCTACCAAGCATCTGTATTTGTTCTTTTTTTCTACCTTGACTGAGGTCTATAGCATGGTGACAGATTCCATTTTTATGACAATGAGCCCAGAGCACCGAGGGTGAAGAGAAAAAAAAACAACAAGACAAAACACCTCAATTTTGTTGCCACAACTTCCAATGGCCACTGCCAGCTATTGTTATTTCCCCCGAGTGTGTGCTGATGCTTTCTCTTGTTGCATTTTGTTGCGGTGTTTTAACTTGTTCCCCTCCATTTGAAAACATGTGGTGTGGAGGGAGCAGGCAAATAGGAGAAGAGACAAAAAGATGGTTTAAAAAAATCTAGGAAAAGAAAATGAAATAGCAGTTGGAGCTCAATAGCAAAAACAAACAAACCACAAGTGTATTTAATGGGTGTGGTGAACGGCTCGAACAAGAGAGTGCCATGTCTATTTCAAGTGCTCTCCAGATGAAATGAAATGTAAATAATTATTAAATATATAAATATGAGGGAGTGAGATACATGACCTAGAAAAAAATAGTTTCTGTAGGTGGAAGGGGATGTTGTGAGGGCGTAAAGTGAATCCAGAGGAGGAAGATAGACAGAGACGGACAAAAGAGGTAAGATGGGGCTGCAAGGAGAGAGGAAGGGCAGGCGTCTAGAATACAAATGTCTGCCTGCAGCCGGGGCCCCCGTGCTATCTGCTGGTAATGACTGCTCAACTCTCAGCTGCTCTAATGAAAATGACTTCCAATTCCTGGCTCACTGTATTGATTGTGTTTTCATCTTTATAAAATGAATACAAGTAGCGAGCTTGTCTCTATGCCAAGTATGGAGACTGCGGGGGGCTGGTGGACAGAGGCAGTCTAAAGTACACAGTGTTTGGTTTGGTGTGTGTATGTGTGTTTTTCTACCCTTCAGAGAATCATAGAGAGTTTTAGGAGCGCACACACACACACACACACACACACATACACACACACACACACACACACACACACACACACACACACACACACAATCTTGCTTTGATTTAGGATTAAAAATTACATTTCTGACTAGTTTAGGTGTCATAAGGGCCAGCACCACTGAGACTCTTCCCTCCCCTCTTCTATAGTGGTTTATTCTGTCCCCCTCTCAGAGTAGTATGTTCCATCCGGCCAAGCAGTTCACAAGATCTGGAGAGCTTTGATAGTTCCAGTAGTTAGTCCAGTAAAATAAAAAAAGCATATCTTAATGCCTTTGTTTCTGACTGTTCATCCATTAAAGTGTTTACTTTAAGTCTCATATTAATATGGTTTTGTGTATAATCATCAGTGCTGAGTTAATGCTATGCTAATTGGACCCACTTAACTGTAATTACATTGGTGTAGTGTTAGCTTCCATATGTGTCAAGCCTGTGCTTAATGTAATTACATTCAATGCACCTCTGGTCTGGTATTCATTCATTCATATGTAGTCTGTACATTTTGTCAGTTAATATTCCTCTGGGTTAGTATTTGGTGTATTTAGCCTGTAGTAATGTTCTAAGTATCTTATTTGTGGGTTATCTAGTTATATACATATTTATTGGTAATAGTTGCCTATCTGTCAACTATTCTCTTTATTGGATAATTTAGTGGGGTTAACTGGCCCCATTGTTGTCTTGTGATCCCACCTTGTGGCAGTGCTACCCATAGCGGTGTTTTTTTCATTCAGTTCTTTATAACGACTGCTTACATGTTTTGTATTATGTTTCCTTACCCTGTATGTTGTTCCTTCCTTTTCAGATTCACACGAAAATAAATAAAACTAACAACACAAAGGTATGCCTGTACACTCTGTTAAGCCTCTTCTGCAATACAGATTTCATAACTGGACTATGTTGTGACTCGACCCTTGACTTTAGTGGTGTGTGGTTTTGATTTCCGGTCTGGAAAGCAGCTTGAATAGTGCTATAAAATTATTATTATTATCATTATTATCATTATAATACCCCTTCTCTAGTCTTCATGACTTCTCATGCTGGCGCAGCATCCGGGGCAAGCAGACTGCAGGGTCCACTGACCTTCTGATTGGTAGACAAACGCTCTACAACCTGAGCCACAGCCGCTCTCCTCTTTGTAAGACTACTCGAGAGTGAAAAAGAGCTAACTGTGCTGGGCACAAACACAAGCTGTGTATGTACTGTATGCAGCTATATGCATTTTGGCAATGTTATTCTGTGGGAGTGGTTTGAAAGGTTTTGATGGATGTTTTGATACTTTTTGTAGTAGGGGGTAGGGGTTTGTTTGAACGTCAACAGAAGTGACTCATGGTGCACCTTTAAGGTTGTTATTCATGGCCACATTGGAATTTACTTATTTATAACACCAATTACAATGCCACACCCGCAAGTGTGGTTACATCACAATCTGTTTCTGATGTAATATTCATAGCTCCAGCCTCATCTGATGATTATTTTGTCCCAATCAAATTTGAACTGCCTTGTCAACAAACTAATATGATACAGAACCAACTACACTCATGTTTGAATAGCCTGAAACTCTCATTCCTTTACTCACCCCTGAGTGTCCAAATGGCTTCATTTGCACTCCATTACATCTCATATCACAAAAAATCTAACAAAACAAGACCTTGGTTAACAGATGATACATGTGGAATTACAGCCTAAGCAAGAGTGTTCTGATGCTCTCGTTCTGAGGTTCATTTTTGACATCACTTGGATACTGGTCTTTGTGCTCAGCTCTGTGTACAAAAATATGTTAACTTGGTTTAACACCTAACTTCTACTGTGCACTCTCTGTCTCACACAGTCTCCCTAGATACCATCAGAACATTTACAAGAATAACACCCTGCCTATTCAACAGTCTTTCTGCTAAAATTCCTCCTGTTAGATATTAGGACCCAGTCCCCTCACTATCATTGGTGCCCCTTTCTGCTCTTTCCTCCGCCTTTAAAGGGGTGGTAATTAAACACCTGCTCAAAATATCACACAGTGATTTTGATGTGTTCCATAATTACAGGCCAGTTTCAAATCCAACCTTTAAAAATTCCTGAAAAAGAAAAAAACAGCCATTCAATTAAGTAATTATGTATACTGAAATGGTCATATAGAATTGTCTGGCCTCAGGTCTTTCTTTTTTCAGCTTTTTCTTCTTCTCTGTGACATTTGCTTGTATCACGTCAACCCTCTTATCCATCAGCTTTACTCCAACTCCTCATTAGAGGAGACCTCCGCTCCCAGTGAAGGGACTGGTCCTAGAGCCAATGGTTCCTCTAACCTTTCGTTCCCATCGTCCCCGCAGTGACATTTCACATTTTAAGCCAGCTGTCATTGCTAATTCAACAAAATTTAAACCCGATTTGACCCAACGTCTTGCCGATCTAACATTGCCCCAACTACCCTTTTCAGTTTGCATTTTTTTTAAATGACTAAAGAGACAAGAGTCAAATCTATTCATATATAAGTATTTAGAGGACTACTAATGTTCCCATATATGCTTACATCACACAGTAGAACTGTTTCTGTCAGACTGCTGGAATTGTGAGTTGTAAATGTGTACATCCCCATGCGATTTAATCGTTTCTCAACTCTGTATGCTGCTGTAAAAGTTATCTTCACAACTGCAAAGAAAAAACACACTGTTCCACGTACCGGTGCAACAAGACACTCATATGAACATAATAACGAATAACGGGAATTTAGATGAATATATAAATGTGCTTTTTTCTACCCATGGCACATTTTTAACTGGTTACAATGTGTGTGTGTGTGTGTGTGTGTGTGTCTGTGTGTATGTGTGTGTGTGTGTGGTCTCACTGGGTTTGCCTTGGCCTGACACGTCAGTTCCAGGTTCTCCCTCCCTGGTCAGACCCTGAGGAAATTCTACCCCGATCTATCCTCTGGTTTGTCTGAAAGGAGAGAGAGAGAGAAGAAGAGAGAGAGAGAGAGAGAGAGAGAGAGAGAGAGACAGATAGTCAAATCTTGAGACATCATAACCGGTATTTTCCACTGCGTTCCAGAGGCGCCGCGGGTCCCGCTAGCAATCACAGCCACTCAAGTCAATGGTGGATATTTTACCACGTGCGCCAAGTGCGCCATGGCGCGTCCCAGAAGCGTGCGTGAAGCGGCTCTCCGCTGAAAATACGCGGCAGGTCTATTTTCACGCGAGCCCCCCCCCCCCCCCAATATCGTTTATGTCTCCTTTTTAACACCATGGACAACGAGATATTCATCTTGGAAGTGGAAAAACACAATAAGACATCACAAATCCAAGAGAAATCATGGAGCTTTAAAGGTGCTCTGCCACACAAAACCATTTTTACTTGCATTTTTTTAAATATGTATGGTCTATATGCGTTTGTGTTATGTGGTGAATGTGAAAATGAACTGCTACCTCCTCTGTCAGCTCTAGCCACTGAAAAGAAATAAACAGAGAAATCAGGCTGATTACAAAAGCTGGTCAGTCTGATGTCATGTTGCCCGAGCTCATTACTATTCATGAGCTCGCCTAATTGCGCTGGGTAAAGTATACTGATAGCCAGGCTCTCATTGGCTAGCTGATAGCCAATCAGAGTCAAGCAACTTAGCTTGTTGAATATTAATGAGAACTGGCACAAATAAGCTGAGTCTTCCTGCAGCTTTTTCTACCACGCTAGAATGGCTTGAAACAAGGTAACAAGGCATTTGTTCCATAAAAATGTGACAAAGTCCATGGTAGAACTTCAGGCATTACCACAAAGTAATGAAATACGTGTGGCAGGGCACCTTTAATTACAGGAGTGCTTGAAGGTAGATACTAGCTTTAGAAACATGTGATTGTTCTGTAAAGGGACAATAAAATATGTGAGTCGCGCTTCTGAGACACTCCACTTTTGAGACACTCCCAGTGTGGTATGGCACGTGGCAGAGGACGGAACAAAACCGGAACGCAGCCCAGACGCGCCAAGTGGAAAATGTCTGTGACAGGTTTACTTTCTACATCTGTGTTCAACGATTGATTGCTATTTGCAGTCATGTTGTTTTTAGTATACATTAACATGAGAAAAGAAAGAAGTTAGGACATTTTAAACTCATCATATAAACTGCCAAATATGTTCAAATCTTGTTCATTTGAGTTCTCACACAACCCAGTCTCCCACAAAAGATGTCCACATGCAACAACTCTGCATCATCATTTATGTTCAGTGCACTTCAAATGATCAAATTTTCCCAAAGTGTTTGACTGGACCCATCCTAAGAGGTGCTGCATGAAAAAAGTAAAAATTCATGTCACATCGGGACTGACCTTAGGCACTCAAGCAGTGAGAGAATCATTAGCTGATTGGCATCACCTTTTGCTACTCCATCGGTCTACCTGCTGACTAGTAGCATCCAATCATAGTCATAGCGGTGTAATGAACAGACATTTTAAAGCAATAGTGCATAGCTTTGGTCTCCCCCATGAGGAATTCTAAGTAACAACATGATACAAGCCTTCGATGATCATGTACCACCCCCACCTCTCCTCCACACAGTTGCTTGTAGCCAAGGAAGACACAAAATTAAAACACATGGACTCTTCAGAAGAGGTAATTATCTTTGCTAGATTTTCTGTGCACAAAACACAATTTTCTGTCATACTGAAAAATACAGAGCAAGTTTTGAGGCGCTGATAGTCTTAATTAGCTTACTATTTACTCATTTGGCAGTGGCTTGAATGAAACGGACGTCCACTAATATAAAAAACGTACGCACTAAAGCTTTAACCAGACTCATTATTATTATTATTATTAGCCAGCTAATATGATCATACCAGCTGTGCCTGGTGCTGTGGCTCCGCCCAGTTTGTCCAGTTCTGCTGCTTCTGCCTCTCTTTGAGGAGTAGCCTTTGTTTGCCAATGTCAGCAAATGATTTATATGGAATCTAAATCAATATTGGCTTAAATAAAGTTTGTTCTTCCATCAGTGTTATTTGTTTTACACAGAATGACACAGTACACTGCTCACAATAATAACATGAATAGTCCCTATGTAGGTTTAAGAAAGAAACAACACTAATGCTACGCTCACGTGTGGCCGGCTGTTTTCATAAACTGACATTTCAACCTCTTCATTTTCAAAAATAACATTGTGCATAACTGTCAGTTTTCAGAAAAGTGTTTATTTACACATACCCGTGTATATATTCTGTTGAGAGCATGCCAAACCTGTAGGTGGCAGTGTAACGAGAAGCTCAAGCCCAAGTTAGCCAATCAGAATATCCAAAATAGCAACAACAGCAACAAATCACTTCCTCTCTCTTGTCTTCCTCACTTCCTCGGCGGCTTAAACCTCCGTTTGTCTCAGTTTACATGCAAACATGCAAACAAAGCTTTCCAAAATATTCACTCTGGCCAGTTCTGTTTAGAAAGACTCGTTTTTAGAGGTGACTACTCCGTTTACATGTAAGCAAAGGGTACAAACGAAGGGAAATGTCTCAGTTTTTTAAATAACCACGTACATGTAAACGGGGAATAAGTGTACAAACAACAACCATGCCCTGCCCCAGCAGTGTTGAAGTGAAAGAGGTGGTCAGCAGTTGCCAAAAGAGACTTTTTTTATTCCAACATTTTTTATTACGAGCTTCATGCTACACAAACTTTGATTGGTCTGGGTGGATTTGACTTGACATTATGTAAACAATAACACACATTCCTGATGTTTTCCTGTTACAAAACATCTACTACTACAATTACTGCCTTAACCTCAACCTGATTTTCCATTGCATCAAATAACTCTTCAGCAGTGTTGGGTCTACCTTGGGTTTAATATTGATGGAATGTAAAATCCACCTAACGCCAAAAAAACAAGCCAATACTTTGAGGAATTATGGATGTAGTGTAATGCAGAACCACAAGTAGCCCCTGAGTTTTTCCAAAGATGTTACCTGATAGAGTCACAACAAAAAAAACAGAAGACATAGTTGACAAGCTGAGGCAGCTGGGAAGAAAATGTAAGAATGTTGTTTTGACAATCATTGGGGCACTTTGACAGTTGCTGCTGTGCTAGTCTTTGCAACCACTGCGTTTTCTATTGTTCCCATTCCCTTGACCATTGCTGGTGTTACCAAAAGAATTTCTCATCTTGGTGTGAAAGATGATCCTTTATTCTGGACAAATATGGAATGTTTTATTCAATCTATCATTTGGGTAAAGGACTGAATTCAGTGTTATCATGTACTGAAACTGAGACTGAGACAAAACTAGCAAAACAAACGTTCCGCTCCAACTTATGCCTTTTAAGGTACCCCACTATAAGAAAATCATAAATGAGGGGAATAAGTCACCAAATGTATCAGGTCACCAAATGTATCAGGGTTTGGTCATACTTACACAGTATCATCATTGTTTTACCAGCAGGTTGAAATTTAAAATAATTGCTAACAAGATTGGCAATACATTGATTAACCTGAAGACCACACTTGAATGCCTTCAGCACATTAGGACTATTACTCAAAAAAATGTAAAGTTTTTGTGCATTAGATCCTGTAGATATGTACCTCTAGAGTCACCGCACACCAGATTGATTGCTGAGTCACAATGGTGTAATTACAGTTTTCCGATTGTGATGTAAATTATTCTTGTTCTTTTCCCAGTTTTATAGCCTAAATGCCCAGCGTGCATTTTTAATCAGCCTGTAGACAGAGGGTCTGAGTTATGGTTTTCAAAGCCGGCTGTAAAGTTTCACACTGCTGTTCGACCTTCTCGGCAACAAACAGCACATGTCTGGCCATCCATCTGTCTAAATCACACCCTGTCAGTGGCCGGCTCTCAGTCTTGGTGATGGACAGCAGATGGGCAAAAAGCCAAGTCTTCTGCTCAGTGGGCATGCACAGGTTTAGACAGCAACCCTTTGGTTTTGTTTCCACTACAGGCACTACATGGCATCCTGCATCTTTTTCTTTGCTCACAACGTCATCTGACCTTGTCATCTCGGAGCCATAAATATGAAGGACGACAGGCATATGGAAGTTGTTTTGATAGCCTCAAGTAGTTATGTCAGAGCTTTCTTGTCTCTGCTTGATGGAAAAACACACACGGCGCTGCCAGATCTGGATACTGCCACTTCAGTGGAAATGAAATAGTGTCTACAGTATGCAAAAGGACCGTTATCATTATGCTAACTGAATCATTTGCCTTATTGTGTGCCTCACCTCATAAGCACTCAAGACGGCACTATCCATCTCTCCGCAGCTGGCTGACCTTAAGGGAAAACCAACCAGGCAAGGGAGCAAAAACAGCTTGCTTTTTGCTTATACACATAAACATTACAGTCTTTTTTAATTATGCTATCCCCTGACAATGGCCTTTTTTGCTGTTTCTTACTTCACAAAGCACTCCATTACGCTCACAAATTGCCCACACAATGAGTGATTGAAATGTAAATCACCTCACCCCGTCTATCAGTATAATATATAATCAGTTAATCAGTAAACAAATAGTCTGTCACTGTATAGTAATAGGAAAAAAACAGGCTTTCATTTATTTATCATTTCCTAGAAAGGAACCGATTTGTAACTGGATTATTAGAGAAGGTTTTTTTTAGAAAAGACCATATAGTTTAATTTGGTTATTTTGGTTATGGAGACTGGATTTTTAGGAACCATTCAGAACATTAGGCCTACAGTCAATTTGGTAGAACATATGAAACTAATAATTACAGTTTACAGATATTGAAATCACCACCTGTATTGGTACTGTATGTTCCACGTGTCAAAAACCAGTTCAACGCATGTGACAAAGAGGGGAGACCAGGCAGGTTAAAGTAACAGTTAAATGTTTATTGTTAACTAAACAAAATACCTATTTTCTTTTTTTTAAGATTATTTTTGGGGCTTTTCCACCTTTTTTGACAGGACAGCTATGTGGGAAAGGGGAGAGAGAGGGCAAATACATGGAGGAAATCGTCCCAGGTCAGACTTGAAACCTGGACCTGTATGTCGATGCATAAACCTCTCAGTACATGTGCACCTGCTTTACCACTCAACCAACGAGTGAGGAATCAATGGTATCAGTAGTGTGTGTGGTGTGTGGGCGAGTGAAAGATTTGTGGATAAATGACGACTGCAACAGAAGTGGTCAAACAACCCCAAACCGGGAGGTGTGCAGCCTAGAAGAAGGCAGAGAGAGAACAATGAGACGTGACTTGTATAAAGTCTTGGTTGAGGCCTACCCAGGTGTCAACCAATTAGCTGACGAACCCTCCCAAACTGCCAGCTCAGCCAGGAAAGCCAGAGAAGCCAACAGCAGGCAGTAAAGGGAGGGGTCATAACACACGCTGAACAGTAATATTCTTCGGTTAACCTACCACACCTTGGACACAAACTGATTGAACCCCTCCCACTACCACTGGCAGGAGGCTGCAGTCCATTAGGACCAAAACCTCACACCATAAAAAGTTTCTTCCCCTGAGCAGTAAAGGCCGTTTTATGCTCCATGCAGAGTTTTCACCGTAGCCCACGTAAGTGGCCTGGTGGTTGTACTTGGTGTGTTCGTCGAGCTAGCATGTGTGTGTGTGGGGGGGGAGAGTGTGTGTGTGGAGAGTGGCGGTGATTAGCTTTGGAGTGAGAACTGACTCCAGAGTCAGATAGTGAGAGAAACAAAGTGTCTCCCCTCTGTGTTTTCTGACCACGGTGAGACATCTTTAGCAAAAAAAGTTAACCCTCTCCTTGATTTCATGTTGTTTATGGAGAAGGAGAAGCAGGAAATTCAGGGGAAACGCAACGCTGCCAAGCCACGACAGAGAGTCGTGTGTCGCCGCAACGTGTAGTTATATTTTTTTGTGCACGTCAGGCTACGGCGTAGGGTCCGGCGAAGACCCAGCGGGGTCTGCGGGGGTACGCCGTCGATTCAATGCAGAACCATAAAACGGTCTTAAGCCTCATCAAGAAGGCCCCGGACCACCACTGACACAGACTTTTAACCCTCCC
>NC_045745.1:12295373-12295799 GCF_008692095.1 Etheostoma spectabile | reverse complement strand
CCCCCCCATTTCCTGGTCACTACACTTGCACTAACCTTCATCCTGGACTTTCCATCTGCCCATTGCATATACTCTATATTCTTTGCAAATATTGCACTTGACCCATTCAGCTTCCTAACAGTTATTTAGTATAGATATATTTGTTTTTCTGCATGTATTGTTTATTTTCAAATTATGTTTTGCCTGTTTATGTAGGCACCTTTCATCAAGACAAATTCCACATAAGTGTACTTATTTTGGCAATAAATCCTTTTCTGATTTCAAATGTAATATTAAACAGTATTGCAGAGTTACCAAGGAGAAGGACTGTGCCGGTTTGTTGCCTGTTGCAGTATGCACAGAGCATGACAGCAGCAGCCCCTGCATGAAGCAGTGAGGCGCTGAGCTGGGGGGCGGGGGGGTGGGGGGAGTCCATGTGAGCTTCCC
>NC_045745.1:12286905-12295363 GCF_008692095.1 Etheostoma spectabile | reverse complement strand
GGCCAACAAAATGCCACGCTGCCTCTGTAGATGAGCTGATCTCCTCTTCTCGCTCTCCCAGGAAAAGGTCAGATAGCTACAGAAGAGGTTTAATTTTCTAACAGAATGCTAGGTCATGCCAGAGGCCAAAAAAATAAGGTTACAGAGACATAAAATATTAATACTATATAATGATGCAAATTTGATCCTTTTGCATCAAAGAAAAGATCTAAAACTCAACATTACAAATGCCTAGCGTTTTAATTAATTTTCACATGGCGGAGGTACATAGAATTTGAATGGGTTTACTTATTATTATTATTATTATCTACTTAACACTTCTTGGGCCAGATGTACAAATAACGTATAAATAGAAAAATGTGCATACATCACTCTCACACATGAATTGGTATTTCTAAAAGTATAACACCTATAACTGCTATAGGTCATCAATTATTTTTAATTTATTATTTAATCTATAAACATTAATAGTTTGTACTTTGTTTCACTTTGAATAAAAAAAGCTAAATCATTAAATAGTACCTTTGACATAGGGATTGTGATATCATTGCTGATTATGGTGTACAGTTGCATGTGTAAAGAATTGATTTTGGGTGCATTTGCTGAAATTGCACATCTTCTCATCCATTCTTTTAATTAAAGGTGCCCTGCCACAAGCATTTCATTACTTTGTGGTAAGGTGTGAAGTTCTACCATGGACTCTAACATTTTTTTGTGGGAAAAATGCCTTGGTTACCTTGTTTCAAGCCATTCTAGCGTGGTATAGAAAGCTGCAGGAAGACTCAGCTCAATTTGTGCCAGTTCTCATTAATATTCGAGCTAAGCTGCTTGACTCTGATTGGCACAACTGGGCGAGCACATGAATAGTAATGAGCTCAGGCAACATGACATCAGACTGACCAGCTTTTATAATTGACCAGATTTCTCCACTTATTTCGTTTCAGTGGCTAGAGCTGACAGAGGAGGTAGCAGTTCATTTTCACCACATAACACAAGCACATATGGACCTAAGATATTTCAAAATTGCAACAAAAAAAACGGTTTTGTGTGGCAGGGCACCTTTAAGAGCTTTGCAAAGAAGACCAAGGTGTTCATAAGAAAACACTTGTCTACAGGGATCTGGGAGAGTTCAGAATTTAACAAAGATTTAAAGGTGCTTTATACGACATTCAGAGTCGGAGACGGCCTGCAAACGGCTCTCAACTCTGACGTCACAAGCAAACACAGAGGTGGCTGAGCCGGAATGCCTCATGCGCCTGGGGGGGGGGTGTTATCAGGAGTAACCAGCGTATGAGTGGGCTGGTCATGCGCATGACCTGGGTACACATATGCGCTCACATGCACTAACATGAACATGCAGCTGGCCAGGCTGCCAAGCAAACACACATAGAGGGCGTGTGCATTCACTCTGCTCAGGAAGTCATTACTCCACTATATATTTAGTAAATAGTTGTTTACTGCTATTTTAAGGTTCTGCTTGTTGTTTATAGCACCTTTACATTTCTGCCTTTGTGCAAACTCAAGAGTTCGATTCCTGACCTTACACATAGGTAACCGATACCATGACCTTACATTAGAAGATTTATTTGGAAAATGTTTGTATTTATATGCACAGTATTTTCATTTTTTATTTATTATACGCTGAAATCATTTCACTTCAATGACATTGCCACACTCCAAAGTTTCAGTAGTGGGAACATGTGGGAAATTGATGCCATTTAATTAGTGGAGATGGAACAGTCTACTCTATTTCAATCCAATTTTCACCCTTTATTATCATAACCTGTGCATGGAGATGATCTTCCTTCAATGACACTGCAATACATGTCCTACACTAAAGTTTTAGTTGGGGAAAAAAGTAGCAAATTTATGCCATTTGATTAGTGGGAATGGAACACTCTTCTCTATCGCGGCCCAATTTTCTGAGCAAGCTGATGAGAATTTAAAAGAAATTGCATTATCCAGCTTAAATATCCATGCCGATTTCTAATTTATTAGCGAGCAGAAGTACTTACACTGGACCTCCAGGTATTTCTGTGCTTGGAAGTCCTTGACTGCAGGGTGGTCTACGATGCAAGCCACTGGCACACCATCGTCCTCCTTACTAACAATGAATGTCAGCCGGCTGGTTACTGTGTACATCCTGTCGTAGGTCAGCTCAACTCTGGGCTTGCCTATGGGAAACATCAAACATCAACATAAGCAGACCTTAACAGAGCAAAACAGGTACGTATGGGATTTTACTCATATTTTAAAAATCAGCCTCACATGGAAAGTTCATAAACTTAACTTCACTCACTGTGGTCTGGCAGGACCCAGTTAGGTAAAGGACTAAATTCCTTAGTCAGCATAGCCTGAAAGCTAATTAGCTTCAAACTGAAAAAAACTTATGTACACAGTATTTTCTTCTTCACCGCAAGTACTCCTCAACCTAATTTGAGGAATAACAGGGTTGAAAAGAATGGAGACTGTATCAGAAACATTATAGTTATAATAAACATCCGTGGCCATTTATACTTTGCGAGGTTGCAGGGATTTGGTGCCTATTCCTGCTCACACTGGATGGTGGGGTTTACCCTGGAAAGGTTATGGGCCAATCTCAGGCTAACACATATAAACATACAGACTGGCAACCACACACATACAATTTAGAAGCTCCAATTAATCTGACATGCATGTATTTTGACTGTGGGAGGAAACGATAGCATGTAGAGAGTCCCCATGCCGCAGAAGGATTTGAAGCCATAATTGTCCTTGTTGTGAGGCAACAGTGCTTACAACTGCCCAACCAGTATCTAATTTTCTTGCAGTTTTGGAATTTTGATCTAAAATTCTAATTTAAACACAAACACAGTACTGCTTGTTGTTAGCCTGGATGTTAGCCCCGCCCACAACATTTGAGGTTGTGAAGTTCGGTCTGGACTTGATCCATTGTACAGCAACTTTGCTCCAACCAGAACTGTTCGGACCAATCAAAAAGTTAGGGCGGGCTTTGTACGATGATGGACAGATTATCAACAGTGACGTAATCAACCACGTCACCAGAGAGCGCTTGGGTGGAATTTGTTTTCAACAGAGATGGCTGTCGCTGGTGAATTGAGATGTGTAGATTCTGCCATCGCGTCTGTTATAGAAGATATCGTCAGCGCATTCATTTTAAAAGAGGAACAGAGAACCGCGACCAAGGCATTTGTTGATCGGAAAGATGTTTTGCCGTCTTTCCTACGGGATTCAGCAAAACTTGACAACGAATCACATACTCCATTGGTCTGATGGGTTGTAGGTCTATCCATTTGAGTGCAGGAACATTTTCTTTCCTCGTTCGACTTAAACGCCCCATAATCACAGCCCAATGGAGCAGTATCAGGCTCATATTCTGACTAGAATCTGAGTATGACCACATCAGGCCGGCTTGTTGTCTTTCCACTTGAATGAATCCTCCGTTTGCTAGTTTGTTGTCTTCTTCCTTCAGGGCTCGATTGATTTTCAGTGTGTTTTCCAATATAAAATCATTTAGTGAAAACTGAGCTCTCAGAGGTTAAGGCTGGCTTTTTTTGAAAGAAAATATGAATATTTTCATTCCAAAAATATTTTGAAAATACAACCAAAAGTTCAATTTCAAATTAAATACATTTAAATAGCTCACGTCACTGTGTTGTGTGAACAGTTAACTTCATTAAATAGTGTATGTGGCGTATTATTTTGCTGGGTGAAAAACAACTTCCTCTCCGACATTATTTTGCAGAGCCCAAGACAATTGTGATTGGCTGTGGACACAGATCTGTCAATGTGTGACTAGGGGTTACAGTGTGACTGTGAATCACACACTAGGATTTACTTCATGAAGCCACATTTATTGTGTGGCTACTATTTATGCAGCACTGCCAGATCTGAGGCCTGCAAAGTAACCCTCCTCTGATTAGTGGCTGCTCTGTAATATCACACAGACAATATGTTCTCAAAAGCAATGAAGCGACTACCTCATCACAGTCATACAAAATAAGAGGGATAGCTGCAGACGGCCCTGCACGGCAGAGTCACAAAGAGAGATTGATTATTTTTACCCCATTGTCCTACTTCCTAACAGTCTGTTGCACAACTGTGTGTGTTTGTATCCATCAATAAAACAAATAGTAGAAGCAAAAAAGTGAAAGAGCCTGCCAAGAGAAATGCTACAGAAGAAAATCTGTCTTATTGTGAACAATTGCAGCCATTAGAATACATTTTAGCTGTAAAATGTGTTTTAAATGTAAGAGCACATGCTACCCAACCCTGTACTGCAGCTCAACTGCGGTGGTGATAGAGTCAGCGTGATGACAGCTGTCTCTTTGGATACTGGGAAAGCAAAACTCTCTGATGTGCCTGGTGTAAAGGAACAGGTTGCCATGAATAAATGCCACCAGAGGCTTTAGATTCATGAAAGCACCTGAAACGGGAACTTGATGGGTCTGCTTAAATCAAAATGTCTTGAGATGCATGAAACAGCGGTGGAGGGACGTCTTTATTTAAGTCCTGGGTCTCTGGATCTCTTGCTTTACAGCTCAGGGATTCATTGTACATGTATTACACTTACCTAGTAAAGTGTCTATGGGTTTGAAACCTGAAATGTAAAATTACCATGAATTATAATGGGGTTGAGAAGATCAGTTCTTCTTAATCTTAATTTCTGCCCCTCCTCTTTCTTTAACCAATGACTGCTACTGCTCAGTGCTATTGTGAAATATTGGAAGTGACAAAAATGAGAACCACAGTTTGAGGGGAATTTTTTTTTTTTTTTTTTAGTTTTCTCCTCACCGGGATTGAGATATCTTCACATGACCACAAAGCAGCCACTACCTCTCCATCCATGTGTGCGGAGAATAAAAAAAATGAATCCTGTTGTGCACTGTCGAGCAAAATATGTGGCTGCTTCTCATTCCTTGAGGTAGGCAGAGAGGACAGAGTAGTCTCATAAGATAGACATCTGACAGAACTCCAAACATGCTTCATCAAATATTAATCTTTTCAGGTAGAAACAATGTACTGTAGCTCTTGAGGTAAACAGACTAAATGCATCAAAACACTGTGTTTTCTATGGAAGGCCACTCACTGGAGGCATCATACTAGGTTGATGCACACTGCTGCATCAGGATACAGCCAGTGTCGACACGCTGCAACACAAGGAATTTAGTTATATTGTCTTCCTGGGTTTGGCACATCCCGGCTAATGTACCTTGACTACTTTTTGCGTGTGTCTCATCTGGTGTGTGTGTGTGTGTATTGTCCTTTAGCCCTCATGTACAGCTAGTTTTCTTGATCCTAGTCTTTAGGTCTCCCATCAGTTTCAGGCACGTTTGGCCACCAGAAAGCAGCAAAGTGTTATATCTGTGAATCAACAGAAAAAAGGGGGCGCTGGAAAAAATGTGATATAGTGACTAGTTGCAGGGCTAGTTGACAGTAACTGGCAAACTAACCAATAACACGCTAGTCTATGTCTACGACGTTCCACTTCCTGGATTGCTCCTTTGCCGCCGGAAATTCCGCTGCATGCGTGTTGGAATTTTAAACTCTGGTGGATTCATGAGGACTATGGTTAACTGCTCCTCAGACCTCTGCAGGGTAAATCCAGACCGCTAAAGTACTTTGCAGAAAAGTGACCCCTGTGACTGTTATACTGTTACATCATTATATTATTATAACCATGCGTGGAAACATATTTATACTCTTGTAATTGGTTGAGAAAAAAAAAATAGTGATACATTTCTTCGCAATTACAACATAATTCTGTCCAAGAAATATCAAAAACAAATGTATATTATTAAAACAATTTATAAGAAAATCCTGTCTGTCAAACTGGAAACTTGACAATGAAATGTTTGTGCGTGTAAAATTACTTAAAAATAGTTGCCAATTAAATTTCTGTCAGTAGGTTAATTGTTTGAGCTCTACTTGTATAAACTGTCTGGCAGTTTAGTTCATAATCAAAGTGATATTTATAAGCTCATCTTAAATTGTAAATTAACTTAACCCTTGTGTTGTCTACCCGTCAAAATCAACACTTTTGTTGACGCTTTTTTATCAATGTTTTTAATTTTTTCTTGCGTTTTTGTCCCTTTTTTCAACACTTTTGACGCTTTTTTCAATGTCACTTTTTTGACGTTTTCAACACTACGTAACACTAACTTATTAACTTTAGTTTTACGATTATTTTTGGAATTTATGGTCAGTAAAACTCATTTATAGGAAATTATACCTAATGTTTAAAAAAGTTAAAGCAGAAATTAGGAATTATTTTGACAAAAATTAAAGGAAAGTATGTTGATGGATAATCACAGACTGGAATATGTCAACTTTTACTCAATACTATTTCAAAACCACTTCAATTTGTTTTTCTCCAAATGCTGTAAAACTGAATAAGACACCCCAAAATTAATGAAAGTAGAGACGTGTACTTGCCAGAGAGCGTTGTGTGGAATCAATCAAGTTATTTTGGGTAGTTAAAAAGAACATTGATATAGGAAAACGGGTCAATTTGACCCGAGGACAACATGAGGGTTAAACTGTCAATGTAGAGAGAACAGAGTGGCATGAAAAGAAAATACTTAACAGTGGTTGGTCGACAGCGCAAATCTATTAGTACAGCTGTGTTATAAAAAAAAAACTGAAAAACAATAATTAATACTTAATAAAGTGCTTACCAATCATCAGTTTTCCCTTGGTTAATTTTCAAATTATTCTTTTTCTATTAAACTATGAAGTTGGTGACAATTATGTGACATTAACAGAACTAGAAAAGCTGCTATATAGTGAATTAGTGATGAATTAGTGAAAGCTCTTTATTTGAAAAAGGTCATGCTGTGTTAAGCACTGAGAACATTCTGAGAGACTAACTTTGGAGTGTGGCCTGTAGAGATGAACGTCACTGAAAGGCAGTAGAACTTCAAGTGGCACTTTAAGTGTTTTGTCGATGCCAAAATGCGATCTCAGTTGGCCTTTTTTTCCTGTGCATCCGCTACGTTTCACTTTTTTAACTGTTATAGGTTAACCACATTCTTCTGGAGGAGTAAGTAAGTAAGTAAGTCGTGTCTGGTTGAAAAATTGTATGTCTCTACAGTCGCTTTACTACGCCCAAACTATTCTTTTATCCAATTGTAGAGTCTTCCTGCTGCGGAACAGAGGGGTTTATTGGAATCACCCTGCAGTTGTCTCATACGACTTGAGGCTAATGGCTGTTTTGGTCCATGTCAGTCAATAAAGTGCCCAACCTACTGGCTTTTATTTTTCTACCGGTCTTCTTTTCTTTCATCTTAACATTGCAGAAATGAATGACCTGCACAGCTACAACTCCCTCTTTTCATGACTATCACTGCAGTGTAAGATATGCCTAAGATGCATCAGTGCCAGGGCATATGTTGATAAATCACTAAACAACGGGATAGTAGTAAAAGAAAAGATAAGGTAATAACAGTGAGATAATGACTCTGTGCATATTAGGAGAGATGGTTAGATTTACATTGGCAAGCATGACAATTGCAACCTTTAAATGATATTTAAGAGAGTCTGATTATCCCTCCAGGTAATTAAGTTAAATTCTGGGGACGTTTAATTAGAAATAAGTCTGCTAGGCAAGAAGCCACAGCCGGAGGTAATTTAAGTAATTCTGTCCCAGTGTCAAAACTCTGGCACCCTCAGCCATTCTTTCTCCTTCCATCTTCCATTTCCTTGCGCTCCTTTGTCTTACACATTTTCAGCATCAGCAGAGCAATAGCAGGTTTCGTTTTCACAACATGGCTGCAGTGTCAACTAAACCAACTGTGGAGTTAATTGACATGGTTTAATAAAGAGCTAGCATTAAAATGGCAGTATTGTCAGTTAAGTTGTACTTGCAAAGACTAAATGAAACACAATGGATTTTAGAAGTGGGCCCGCTATTGTTTTAGGCTGTTTCAGCAAAGTAGTAGCATCTGTTCACCTGTGGCGAAAATGGATTAAAAAGCAAATGCTCCAAATGCCATTTTGTAACAGGTGAGCCTTTGTATTGTACCTAGCATTGCGTTATGTCAGAAAAAAACCCATTGCATCTATAAATTGTCGAACTTTAAGAGTGCCAGCCTATTCTGGTAATGGCAATGCATTCCCAACACATTTGAGTAAACAGCATGGGCGAGGGGTTGAGTTTTCTTTTTTTGACATTATACAATTAATTATTTTGTGTAATTAAATAAAACAACCACATGGGATTTGTTTCAAAGTTCAGTTAGCGAGCTGGAGCAAAATATAAACTAAAAACAAATAAAGTTAAAGCACACTGAAAAATGAAAACATGCTGGATAGAGATAGTTTTGGATGGAGACACTGTGGCAAGATAATCTTTATAAGGAATTAACCTCTTAAAACACACTTGAAAGCACATGCTTTTCTTGCCTAAATGTTTTCCCAAAAAAACGTGAACCAGTTCCCATATACTTTGGCCCTCTGG
>NC_045745.1:12286485-12286895 GCF_008692095.1 Etheostoma spectabile | reverse complement strand
AGGTCATTGGGAAGTTAACACTCTAAATTTTTTCTTCCAAGTGTCAGTGTGATTCTAGGCCTTACTGACACAGAGCTACAGAGGTTAGAATGGAGAATTTCTATTTTCGTCCAAGTAAAGCATCTGTAAAATTATTTGAAAACACTACTGTAAGCATATCAGATGGGCTACACACAAAACTAGTACCATAGCCACATGTCTCAACTTACTACAGAAAGAATCCAGAAGAAAATCACTCAGAAAATTGATATTTTATGAAGTTATTTCTACAGATATGTCTGTATGTGTGTGTTTTTCTGATTTCCTTTTGAAAAGTTCAAAGAAAAAAGACAAAAAACTGCAAAATACAAAACTTCTCAAATACAAAAACACATCCACATCAATCACACACATACCTGAAATAACTATAT
>NC_045745.1:12286292-12286475 GCF_008692095.1 Etheostoma spectabile | reverse complement strand
ATTTATAGAAATAAGTAATTATAAATTGATGAAATGGTGAAATGCAATTACTAAGGCCCTATTTTGCTTCAACACAGCTGTCATCTTATGCTTAATCGAATCATGAGACTTTGAGCTTTCAAATGGTGTGCTGCATGAGCGTGTTAATGAAGATTTAATGCTTGCAATTTATGAGAACGTATG
>NC_045745.1:12280922-12286282 GCF_008692095.1 Etheostoma spectabile | reverse complement strand
AGAAAACGTTTTCTCTTAAGTGGAGAAAACGGTTCTGTCAGATTTCTGTTGCTATTTATTGGCCATATAATCATTTAATCCAAGTTTCTACATGTTTTACATGAAAACATTACATGTTGGAGTAGATCCTGGTGTCCTGAATATATAAAAACAAAGTTAGACTCAATCTAAAACTGCCAGTTACCTTAAAGGATAATAACTTCCAGAAGTCTAAAATGAGTCCCCATATGAACCAAAAAGTACAGAGTGTGGATTGGTGGCTGGAGAGATGCCACTTCACCTCCTGGGCACTGCCAGGTGCTCTTGAGCAAGGCACCGTACCCCCCCAACCGCTCAGGGCGCTGGTTCAGCTGGCAGCCCAATCACTCTGACATCTCTCCAGTAGTATGCATACCAGGCAGCTAGGTGGTAGTGTGAAGCACTGCCCCACAACACCATCAAGTCCACATGCCTGGGTAGAACCTTCCTTCTACTTCGCTACCTAGTAGCGCAAATATTAAGCATGGCGAAGCGAACAACAAAAGCTGACAATTTTGTCTGGACAGACAAGGAGGTGGAGTTATTGCTCCAAACAACCTTAGATTACAAAGCCACGAAGGCTGAAAAGACTCTAGTATGTTTATTAGAACTGCTAGGGCAACTTGAAAGTAATAATCCCGACATGTTTGTTATTTTCCTGTACTGGCGCATGCCTGTGAGGTAAATGCATACGCGACGAGAGCCACCGTGAGCAGATCGGAGCAGACTTTTGCGTTATCACCCTTTAGAGGGGAACGCAACGGTGGAGCGTTTCGAAGTTTTCCATTCTGGAGGGTGGTTTCACTTTGTTGCGTTTCTAAGCCCTAAAAATGCTGTTGCTGTCTAGATAAAAGGCAGATCTGATAACATACTTTGTCATTTTCAGCCAAGAGCGTTATCCTAAGACATTTAGGTGCTCCTATGAAAAGTGACCACAGAAGCATACCTTTAGCTATTCAATACTTACAGCCTAAGCATTGCCGACACTTGCACGTATACACTGGTCAGCAGAAACATAGCATTGCAAGAAGATTTGACTGATTATCAACAGTCAACTTTTTATAATGTTAACAGCTAGTTATAAGACAATCCCTGACCTTGGCACATTGGAACATTCCCAGATTTGAGCTGACCACTAAGGGTTTAATTTGCTACAGTGTAGAGAAGAAGCTGCTCAGGGGCTTCTACACAACTTCTGATTAGGACCTTTGTTTCAAAGTCTTTACAAAGCTTGCTGTCTGGGCTCTGAGGTGGAACTGCCTGGCAGGAGGCCTGTACACCCCTGAGCTCAGCTCAAGACTTCTAAAGCTCCCCCACCTTTGATGAAGGCATGAAAGTTGTCACCGTGCCAACAGGCCCTGGCCACCAATGCACATCAACATTACTTTAATGGAAACTATTCAAAGTCTCAGCAGAGCTCCATTTAAAAAGCAACAGCATTGACACATGCATTAAATAAGGAATAGCCAGGAAGGGAAGACAGAAACTGGCCCAAAAAATGGTTCATTTACAAACATGGTATCAGGGTTTAAAAGTTGCATACGTGCATGCAAAAGTTAGAATTCAGCAACACTTCAAAGTAAAATGTACACACCTACAGAAAGTGTGAAGTGTGAAAGTCCATTTTGGATACAATGAGAATTGTAAGACTAGTGGAAAAGTAGTGAAATGTAGAACATATCTCAGAAGTATTTTCATTCCGTGGCAAACACATATTGTACAGTAATTCATGATGACTTTGGCCTTAAACAATGTTTGTTTTTTGGTTGGTTTGTACAACAAACCATGCATGAAATGACAAGCAGCCTATAACATGTGCATACCAAAACTGCTTTCACCTATAGCAGCTTTATCCACTTCGAGGTTCTTCAATCTGTGGAACAACACCACTGATAAGGCAGACTGCACTTTAAAAGCAAATGCTCAGGTAGGGCATCAAGCTAGGCAATTTGATTTCACCCTGCAGCTCAGGCTGGAAACCTGTACTTTTATCTACCCTGCTTCCATTACAAATTTGAAGGAACCAATCACGAACTGGCTTATCTACCTGGCGCACTATAGGCGGGTTTAACACGATGATGATAGAGAAGCAACCAAGCATCTTATTGTTTACATGTTACATGATGGCCACCGAAGCGCAGCAACCATGTACGTATTAACAGAACGGCAGCAACCTGTTGATGTCGCTGCCGCTGTTATGTCATCAGTATATTTTTGTCTTGTCTTAGTCAAAGAAGACAATGGATGGACAATAGATTAGTTGTCAAGGTCTTTGTGAACATTTTAGTGTAATTTAAGACAATGTAATAGAAATTTTAGTCAAATGTAAAGGACCCATATTCTAAAACATGAAATTCCCATGTCTTTATTATTTTTGAACAGGCATTATAAATATAATGAAATGTGAAAACGCTCAATCTACAGAGAAATGCACACCCCCCGTATTCAGAAAGTGTACATTTAAACAAGCAATCACGACTTCCGTACGATTGTGATGTCACAACTAAACTATATATATATAGCACTACATTAATGTTACAGTCATTCCCCGTCTGCAGTGATGGTGTAGAAACCCTAAAAGCGCAGATGTGGAAGACCTGGATAGGCTGACCAATCAGAATAGACTGTAATTCTTTGGAGGGGGTCTTAAAGAGACAAGCGCAGACAGTATGAGAAAAAATATGTTTTTGAACATTAAGGCATTTAAACATGTTCTAGTAAATACCTAAAATATGTGTTAGTATGAACCTAAAAATGAGCATAACATGGGACCTTTAAGCAAAATGCATCCGCTACTCAATAGGGGAGTTACCTGGAGAAGAACATTTCGGGTTCATTGTGACTTCTAGAGAAGAGAAAATTGCAGTCAAGTGACAGCAGTATATCCGCTGGGTCAATAATCAGAATCTTTGTAAGCGTACAGTTGATGGTTTTGTTCCTTTTTTGCTTTTATGTGGAATTTCTGTAGGGTTCCATGTTTTTTTCCAATGTGAGGGGAACAGTAGATCCAGGAGGAGTTTTCTTTATTCTGACACATCATGCAGCCCTTTTTTCTCTGGTTCACTGAACACAGTGCGTTTGCGTCACACATATGTGTTCTTTGTACAGATAATCAATTGAAAAACGTTAGACAGATGAGTGAATAGTTGTGAAAGGCACAACTCTGATACTGCATAAGTGTATTTATGTGTTATGAGAGGACTTTTCTTGATTGATGATTGGGATTGTCTCTGTGTGCAGGGCTGACCCACCTGGAAGCTCTTTATCTCCCTTCATCCATCTGATGGTAGCGGCAGGCTTACTGCTCATGGCAGTGCAGGTCATCTCTGTCTCGTTGCCCTCGCTCAGGACCTCATCCCGGGCCTCGATGATGGGGTTACCTGGGGGAACTGCGACAGAACACACAAACATAACTCAGTAAACACTGGGGAAATATATTACTTCTACACCCTGAGCAAAACATGATGAGAAGACGACAGAACAGACAGAGAGGAAAGGTTTTATTTAGGTTTTCATTTTTTTTAAGAAGGTCAGATGACAATTAAAAAGGTGCAGAATACCCATAATTCAGGGGATTTTGATGAATGACCATAATTCAACGTGTGAAAATTACTTATATTTAAAACTAATTAATTACATTTACAAATAATACATATAAAAATATCCAGCTAACAAACATGTAAAAAAAAAATGCATTCTCAAAAAAATCTTTTTTTTCTTCTTTTTATACAAAAGTTACATTTAGCTACACTACCGGTCAAACGTTTGGGGTCAATTAAAAATGTCCATACCACTCCATTATAGACAGAATACCAGCTGATCTGAGTGGGGGGGCTGATCTTTAATGCAATATGTACATTACCCATTATCACCAACCATTCATTCAATCATCCAAAGGCACATTATTTTTACTAATCTGATATCATTTTAAAAAATAACTAGAAAAACACTGGCAAACCTATTTGCAATTATGTCAGCACATAATGTAATCTGAAAACTGCTGCCCTGGTTAAAAAAACAATGCAACTGATCTCAGCTGGTATTCTGTCTATAATGGAGTGCAATGGAAATTTCTAAGTGACCCCAAACTTTTGACCGGTAGTGTATATATAAGAAATGTGTTATCTGTTGGTAGGAATGAAAGCCATCTATTTCTTTTAATCCTATAAATTTGCTCATCTCCGAGTGTTTTTATGCCCTGTAGTACACATTGCATAACTTTGATAGAATATTTAAAATAAAGCAATATGTGTAGAAAAAAAAGGGGATTGATTAGGTATCAGCTAATGGCCTAAAAATAAGTTAATATATTTGCATACTCCCATTTACTCACTAGTCATATGAGTCCTTGAGGCATTTCTTCCTAACTGAAATAAAGCACACAGTTACTGTGCTTTGTTATTGCCTCCTCAGGCTTTGGGTTGGAATACTTTTCATGAAAATGTGAGGGGTAAACATTCAAGCTAAAACAGGATGCTGATGCTCTTTAACAAGTGTGTGTGCAATAGAAAGTTGATGACAGCCAACCTTATAATCAATCAGAGCCTTTATTTAAATAACAAGGGCTTTTATCACTTGATTCTCAGACTCTGAGCTGAGTGTAACTATGTTCATTTTCAAACAATGTAACCTGATGTGAAACGTGCTTAGAGGGGTCATATAAGACATGATTCACACGTAAACTCTCACAAACTAGTAACACCATACATACTTACATACTAGGGCTGGTAATTGAATAATATTGTTTATCCTCTTTCAGTGAGCGTGTAATGACAATGTGCTCATCATGTGGAAAATCTGCTTGTTCAATTGCATTGAACACCAATTTGATATGTTATTTCACACTTTTGTGCCATATCATATCAATATTGAAAACTAAATTCATATTTGATATCTTGATATGGTTTTCAGATATCTATCCCTAGTAAAACTACGTACTTAGAAGTGAAATTGTAGAAGCATATTTCATACACCATACATACACTTCACGACACTGAAACTTTGCCCATAACTACAGTTTATTTATTAAGTGTGCCATTTCAGTTGTCTGTATGCCTCGTTTCATAAATGTGTGTAAACGGTTTAACCTCGCGCCTGTATATTAGCTTGTTTAAACATTGTGACAAGACTTAAAAAGCAAGCGCATATGAAACACATGATTTTCCTGTTTCAAACTTCGCTGTCAGAGCCTCTTGCAGTTTTCATAGCGAGCTGTCAGCCATGTTGCTCAGTGTGTGAATGTATCCTGTCTTTCACAGTCTAAATGTTGATTAATGGTTTTACCCCCCTGCGAACTTTGATTGTTTGTGTATCTTCATGTGTGTGTGTGTGTGTGTGTGTGT
>NC_045745.1:12272956-12280912 GCF_008692095.1 Etheostoma spectabile | reverse complement strand
TGTGTGTGTGTGTGTGTGTGCATGTTTGTGTGTGCTTTGCTGTTGTACCTAGCACGGTGATGTCAGCGTAGGCTTCCTGCGGGGGGTCTGTGTAGAGCTGGCAAACATATCGACCCTCGTCTGACAGCGAGACATTTGACAGCGACACCCGCAGCTCGTTGTCTGAGAAGTTCACCAGCTGAAAGCGAGCGTCTTTCAGTGCTGAAGGAGAAAAACACACATTAGATTTTTATAATTCAGCCTGTTCTCATGAACAATATGTTCAAAATGGGCGCCCAGATAGCTCAGTTGGTAGAGCAGGCGCCCATATATAGAGGTTCACTCCTCGGCGCAGCGGGCCCGGGTTCAACTCTGACCTTTGCTGCGGTCATTCCCCTCTCTCTCCCCTTTCATGACTTCATCTGTCCTGTCAAAAATAAAGGCCGAAAATGCCCAAAAGATAACTTAAAAAAAATAACTTTAAAAATATACGCCTTCCGGGGGAAATGCGTGTTCCTTGGGAGTGTTTAAAGCTTAAAGTGCGTAACACTTATAATTAGAATAATAAAATCCCTTTATATTCAAGCCATCGGCAAATGAGGTGATACAAAGTTAATTTAGACTAACCGCTCCTCAAAACTCTCTCTGTATTTCTCAGCATAGCAGTGTTCAGAACATTGTATCATCCGGCGACTTTTGAGCGCAGAAACTCAGGTGAAGATAATTATTTATTCTGAAGAGTCCATCATGATTTGTAATCCTCTGTGTCCTCCTTGGCTACAAGCAACAGAGGAGGAGGATAGGGGGTGTTGCGCGATCATGGAAGGCTTGTATCATGTGGCTGTGGAACAGTTTTGTTGTCATAACTTGATTACAGAATTAGTCATGGGGGAGACAGAAACTAAGCACTCTGGCTTTAAATCCAAACCACGATCTTTTTCCTAAACTTAACTAGTCATTTTGGTGACTAGCGTTAAACTTAACATTGTGGCCGCATAAGACTACATTTTTGTGGCCCAAACAAAATCGCAATGTCCACCGAAATCCACCGGCAGTTCGCGGTGCTTTGTACCTGGCTCAAAGTTACCTATTCTTGGATAACTGAACAACCAACTACTGATACACAATGCTGATACAACGAAGCACCATGTGGATCACCTTAGCTGGCTTCTCAGAGCTCTGTAACGGCTGAACACATCTACCAACTGATCTGGTCCAGCTGTGACGGGAGTCTGTAGCCAGTGTCACCGAAGGTGTCAAATAAGGAAGTATAACTACTGCGTTACCTTACTTAAGTAGAAATTTGGGTATCTACACTTTACTGGAGTGATTATTTTACAGTTGACTTTTTAGTTCTACTCCTTACATGTTTACGCAATTATCTGTACTTTCTACTCATTACATTTTAAAACTAGCCTCATTACTTTAATTTCAGTACGGCTTGTTTTCATCCCAGCTTGTCATCCTTCAAAAAAAAAAAAAAACTATCCAGATCAATCGTGCCATAGAGCAGGATAGAGTGAATTTGATTGTGACTGGAAGAGAAGTATACACTTATACCATTCTGACACCTTATTGGTTTGTATACAATCCATCACACCTGCACATGATATAAATCAGTTACACTCCAGCAGGGAAATAGTAGGCATACTGTATGTAGCCTAGTACATAGATGTCTGTGGCAGAGACTCAAGATAACTCAAGTGACATGTCCCAACCAAGCACCAGCGAGGAGGTAGGTAGCCAGGAAGACCAGCCAACCCTTCTACATCCCTGGCCGTACCTGGAAGAACTTTATAAATGGTTGGATGCAAAAACAACTCCTTTCAAATGCGCTAATGAGCTAATTGTTTCCAAAATGCGCCATCTAATTTGAAGAAAAAAAAACATATTGATATTCTTTTTTTCCCTTAGATTTGAAACCAGTACTTTTACTTGAATAAAAAACTGGAGTTGACACTTCAACTTCTACAGAAGTCTTTTTAAACCCTAGTGTCTATACTTCTACCTGAGTTATGGACTTGAATATTTTTGACACCTCTGGGTGTCACAAAGCCCTGTAGCGGCTTAAACAGGAAGCAATTGCGGCTCGGCGTCACGGAGCTTGTAGACAGCCAATGTAGCCGGCGTCACGTGACCAGCGGGCGGTCTCCTTGTTTTGTACAATATCATACATTTGGATGTGCATACATTTTTGTACAATAGTAAAAATCCCTTTCATGAGAATGCATTCTATAATTTATATGACACATGCATAGTAAAATTACATTAAAGAATACAAGTAATGTTGACATCAAATGCTGCAATAAATCCATGTATAACAGCAATCTTCACGCTTTACAATTCATCGTAAATCTGGAAGTATTTGAACAGATTTCCTTTACACTCTAGCATCAGATGAACTGTGTAGGATTTGGAGCCTTTTTTATGCACAATCCCTCAATTTTAGAGGGACAAACACAAATGGACAAACAATATTTGCTGTCAAATCCTTTTCAGTGATTGACTGTTTGAGGTCAACAACCCGCAGACATCGGAAGAGCCCATCGTGATAGCTGGCCTCTTTCCTAAGCTGCTGTGCCCGTCCTGTACAGCAGCCGTCTTTACTTCCTTTGAGTTTGTTCAAGAGATGACACACCTATTCAAGATTATTTCACTGTTACCACTCCATTTTTTTTTCCGTCATCCACTTCTAATTTTTGAGTTGACTTAGAACAGTTTGTTGGCTTTAATTTTGCACTCTGACACTTAATATGTATTTTTGATTTGAATGCCTACATTTGTGTATGTACAGTACTTTGATGTTTTTTTTTATATAAGCCGTTGCAGGTTTCTAACACCCTTGCATGTATTTTTGTATTTCTTCAATGCAATGCGTCTTTTATGTTGTGTAAAACAAACAAACCAAACTCAACTTCCACAGCTGTGTCAATGTCTCTGTTTTGAATGGGAGGAACCATTCTTCTGGCTGGGGCACAGGAAGACAATGTTCCAATTCTTAATCCCATGTACAGAGCTATGATTGGATCAATGATGTTCAAACTTAGATAGAATAGATAGTACAGAAATTATGGTGAAGGCTGTATGAATAAGTTGTTGAATAAGTATTGAATAGTTTTATAGGTTTTAAACACAAAAAGGCCATAACTCATTTTTGTTTTACATGCATCACCACTTCAAACATGTTTCAAAGAACTTCACAGAGGGAGAGAAAAAAAAACCTAGCTCAATTTAATTAGTCAATCACAGTGCAAAGTGATGTAACACAGCATGTATCAGTTGAAAATAAAAGGAGAGAAAACACAAGACCCATATTTACACACACCTTTCTGTGTAGCATGTACAGACATATAGCACATACACTTGGCTGTCCTTCAGTTGGCCTATGGTGGAATATTGAGGATATATCCATAAATCCTGCCATCTTCATCATCTCTACCCACTTTCATCTTGCTTTACCTTGTTGGCCCATCTACCTAAGCACACTCTATCAGTTGTAATGTAGACTGACAACATGTGGTTAAGATGAAAGCCTACCCGTCTCCATCCCTCTTTGATCTCCTGATAAATTCTGCTCTGATTGACAGCAACTCCAGGCTCTTTGCACTCTGTACTCCCCTAGTATAGATCTGTGTATGCTCTGGTTTTTTTCTTACAGCTAAAAGTATTAAACATGGAAACATCTGACGCAAAAGACATCAAAACAGACATAAATAGATTTTTTTTTTTTTTTAAACACCAGGCTACATTTTGATTTCATAAATGATCTTACAGAAGGAAGATGACGCTGCAGTATTTTCCTCTAATGTCAAGCGAGAGAGACAGAGGGAGTGATTGAAATACAAGAGAAAAAGGAGAGAGGGACACCGGCAGTGAGAAGTAGAATACTAATCACCACAATTGATTTTGGGCATCATTAAACAAGAACATCAAGCACATGTTTAAGTGGTACCATAGGGCTGACTGGAGATGAAGCTTGTCACCACATTAAGTAAAAAGATGTGGAAAGAAATCTGCATCCAAAATAAAATCAATCTCAACAAACATTTATGCTCTGTTCGACCATACTGTTGGGTGCTCTGTCAGTGACGCTGCTACTACCTTTCCACTTCTCTCTGTCTTTGATTATCCTCCTACAAAGGTCTACTGACAACCCTCAAAACAAAAAATGCCTAAGAACTACAAACACAGTAGGGAAAAGTTGGAACTTGTAAAATGCAGCTTACAAATGTGTTATTTGTCATGCAAATGCTTTCCATACACCGGTTTGTCACATGCACCAAAAACACTTAAATGGTTGGTTTCAATTAGTGCAGCTATTCGTTTCTTTTTCTCTAAACACGATGCCCTTATTGTGGCAGATGAATAGTATACCCCAATTAGTGTAGCTCATTCAAAAGCCTTGTTAGACCTGATTAAAATGAGAGGTAAGACTCTAATCCTAATGACTTAATTGAATTAAATGCTCCCAGATTCAAACATACCGGTGCTGCAGTATCCAGATGCAATGTAGAAAGCATTCAACCGTTTTCAAAGGCAGAGTTGCTCTGGAAGGACAAACTCTAGTCACACTTTCTACTACAAGGATGATGAAGATATATGGATCACATAGATTAATTTAAGAGCCTTGTGGTAAATGGCATCCAGTTATATAAATGTACAATATGTAATTTTTGGCCGCTAGAAGCATTTTTATCGAACCCACGGATGTAAAACACGGCCTTTTGATTACGTTGTGAAGTTGCGTGGGATCATGGGAGTTGTTGTCTTCATTGTTAACCACCATTGCCGATTAAAACATGTATAGCCATCCCACTAAACTTATTTTCAGGGACAGGAAAGTTAAGGTAGCGGATGCCACGAGCAGTTTGTCGTGTCAATTGAAGAAATATGCTGATTTAAGAGTTCTGTAAATCCACTTACAACAACACAGGTGTGGTATTCTTATGCACCCTTGATGCCATTTCCTAGCACCGTTTCCATGGATGCAGCCAGGCTTTGTGCCAGTTATGCACAACGATGAAATCCCCTTGCTCAATCCTGGCTACAAAGCTCTGATTGGTTGATTGTTTTGATCAGCCGGTGGAAACAGCTATCAATGATCACAACAGCAGACACAGTGACCAAATCACAGATGTTGGTGCTGATTCAGAGCTCTGGAGCCAGATTACAAATACTTCAACCAGTGGTGGAATGGAATGGAATTTAAGTACAAGTACTTAGTATTACTTAGTAGTACCAAGTAATTAGTTACAATGTAGATTTAGAAATATGATGTTCAATTATGAGTAAAATCCAACAATATAGGCCTGAGGTCCAGGCCTACAAGTCCAGCTGAAATGATTAGCTGTCATTGAGTACTTTTAATACTTTAAGTACATTTTCTTGATGTTCCTTACATACTTTTACTTGTGTAACATTTTCAATACAGGACTTTTACTTGTAACAGAGTATTTTTAGAGTGTAGTTTTAGTACTTTTACTTAAGTAAATGATCTGAATACTTCTTCCACCACTGCATAAGACATATCAAACATTGTCACAGTGTTACAAAAAAAAAGAGATCTGCAACTGGATTCAGAACTGCACAAAGAACTAACCACTTACGGCCTACCCTAACACACCCTTGCCTTCCATCAATTTGACACAATCCTTGCCAATCAGATATAATCCATTTCATAAAAACATTTCTCAGAGATCTCATAATCCTCTTATGCATCACTTCTAAAGAAGGCATTGTGGTATAAAGCATGAGCTGAATGAATAAATACCTTCTAATACACATTGAAAAGTAACACTGAGACATACAGTAGTGGCACCATCGCAAGGACACCGTTTTCAATGCTCAAGGCTTGGGGCAACAATACAGTAAGGCTCAAAGAGATTTAAAGACAGATGTTGAAGAACAACCTGTTTCACACAGCAGGGTTGAACACAGTAGTATTTTTCACAACACAAAAAGTAGTGGCCTTGGCAAAGAGAAGGTGAGTTGGGCGACACTGCAGTATATTTCACATCTCTTTGTGTATTCTGGTTACTAAAAAAAGAGTGACCTTTAGCTTTGTGCTCTCTTTGCCCTGTTCTTCTTCTCTTGTTCCATCGTATCTGATAGCGTGAGAAGGACATCACAGATGTCTGACAAAAGTAATTGATAGTTGTGTCTTTGGAAGAGACGTCTGTCCAAACTGTGAAAGGCTGTAAATTATCTGATCTGTCAGTTTTTAAGGCTGATAGTGATGAAGCTAATTTAAAAGCGGTGTCAAGACAGTACAGTAGAAGGAGACTTTGGGAGGCGGGTGACAAAGTGAAAGTATAACCTTTTCTCTTTCTATTCAAGTTACGGAGTGCAGTGTCACTGGTCATGCTGATTACTGCTGCTACTTACCCTATTGCTTGGTATTCTTTCAGCACTCTAAGCATTTATGTTCATTATACTGTGCATGTGTAACATGATTATTAATGCTTCCACTTGCCGTAAGTGTATTTGTGTTCTTTGGTTTAGTGTTATACTGTATATGCGTGATTGTTTTTAAGGGGATGAGCATGTTATACTCTTCCCAGTTCAATTTGCCCTTTAAGCGGTAAGTCATGTTTATGAGACTGCGCAGATTATTTTAAAATATTGGTAATTTTCATTCATTATATTGATGTATTTTGTATGTACCTAGGGGAGGATAACTGTGGACTATGATCAAGTGCAATTTTAATACTCATTTCTGCTCTGAGAACAACGGCATGTAGGCTATGTTGCTAGCTAAATTAGCCATCTACTAGGCTTTAAGTGTGTGTGGTAACGTGTGTTTCCATATATCTATTAATAACATCATTGCCATCAATGTTTGTTTAACAGCGGTCTGAACAAGTTGTCTGTTACCAGAATAAAACGACAACTCACCTGGGCATGCTGGCCTGTTGTGTCTCTATATAACACAACGCAACGCAAGATCACACCTGTTCCACCTGTTCACCACTCTCTGAGCCAAATGATTACAGTGTAACATTAGTGCAGTGTAAGTTACAGTCTCCTTAGTGTGTTTTACATGTGATTTGGTTAAATTGGACTAGTAAAGCATATTAGCTTTATTTAAGCTTTTAAATGCATCTTTCACAGATTGAGTACTGTGGATTTTGCACACCTCATCTTTTAAAGTGTAGGCACTCAAAGGTAGCTATAGCTTTGCAGCTTGTTTGGAGAGAAGGATTGATTACAGCAACCAATAACTCTGTTAACGTACATAGAGCATGTAAGTATTGTATTAGGTTACAGTTGAAGAGACCTGATTCTTTAATGTTTGCATTAGACCTTGTAGTGATGGAATCACGTCCCATCTCACATTACCACTCAGCACTCAAAATACTTAAAAAAAATGAAATACTAAATGGACTGTGTTCAGAAAGCACTTCTGAACCTGAGAAGGACAAAGTGCTTTCCAACGCCTCTCATTCTCCCACGCACAAACGCATGATACTCACATCGATGGCGGCGGAGCTGGCGTGCAATGCACTGACCTGCTCAACAGTGACAATTTGAGGTTTATTGTCTCACTCAAGGACACTTTGGCATGTGGACAGGAGGAGCTGGGAATCGTAATGTCTCACAGTCTTAACTGCAACGGCTAACAGAGGTCACTATTCAGGATATTACTATTCATTAACCATTAAATATGGTCACCTTTTTCTATTGAAATAGCATGTAAATTAAAGGGCAAAGTTGTTTGTCTGATCACTTGAATGAACATTTTCAAAAATCTATGTCTATTACAAAGCGATGGCTAAAGCAACACAAGATGTTCTGTATTTGAACATTTTCAATATTTAATCACCTACTTTCTCAGTTCTGACATGGCTGAAATGGTCACGTTGAGTGAAGATAAATGTATATTTCATGTTTTTGCTTTCGACCCAAAGGAGCAGCGGCTCTACTCCAAACTCCTCATCGAGGACTGAGCTTCTCTCCCTATCTCTAAGGGAGACGCCA
>NC_045745.1:12256565-12272946 GCF_008692095.1 Etheostoma spectabile | reverse complement strand
TGAGGAAACCCATTTCGGCTGCTTGTACCCTGGATCTCATTTTTTTGGTCATGACCCAGTCTTAATGACCATAGGTTATGATAGGAACAAAAACTGACTGGTAGATCGAGAGCTTTGCCTTCTGGCTCAGCTCTATTTTCACGGTGCAATAGATTGAATGTAATACCGCCCCCGCTGCGCCGATTCTCCGACCAATCTCCCGCTCCAATGTCCCCTCACTCTCGAACAAGACCTCAAGGTATTTAAACTCCTTCAGTTGGGGTAAGGACTCATTCCCAAAATGAAGAAGGCACTCCATCAGTTTCCTGCTGAGAACCATGGCCTCAGATTTATAGGTGTTGATCAGCCGTTTCACACAAGGCTGCGGACCGATCCAGTGAGCACCCAACCCCAGCGGTTCCTCCCACAGGTGGTGGGCCCATGGAATGGAGAGAAGGGTGCCACGTTGCTTCATCGGGCTGTGCCCGGCTGAGCTCCGTGGCAAACCCGGCCACAAGGTGCTTGCTGACGAGCCCTCCGTCTGGGCTTGGCTCCAGACGGGGGCCCCGGGCTTTCTCCGGGCAAGGTCACTCCCTCTCTGCCTCGCTCACTCATAGGGTTTTTGAACCATTCTTTGTCTGGCACCTCACCTGAGACCACCTTGCCATGGCAGACCCTACCAGGAGCACACAGCTCCAGACAACACAGCCCTCAGGTTCATAGGGACACACACACCTCTCCACCACGATAAGGTGATGGTTCCCGCAGAGGCACATGGAAACAGTGCCCGCAAAACTCCAATGACACTTCCCCAGATTTTAAAATATTCTTTGTTGTCTCCAATCAATATTGTCGATCACATTAAAAGCAAAAACACATTCTGGATCCCCGCTGAAAACTATAAAACTGTAAAAACTATCTGCAGATTCAGTTTGGCATCTTGCTATGAGTCTCACAACAGGCTGTGCTAATTGTATTATGCTTCAAGCTGTCATGATCTCACCATGAAATGTAGCAGAGAGTGAAGATAAAATTAGAGTGGGTAAATCTTGTGGCGAAAATAAACTTTAGTACAAAAAATAAAGGAAATTGGGATCAACACATCCTCAAATGGTTATTTTTTCCCCTATTTTACCTGTGCTGACTGCATGATTTTATATTAATCTTGCTATTTCTTTCCCCTCTATTGATTCCTCTTTCTCTGCATTTCATTTGAACCGTTTCTTTCTCCAGCTTCAGCCGAGAATGACTCCCATCCACAGAGAGCTGCAGATGATGAGTGCGCCTCGCCTAAGTGGCTGCAATCAATTGTGATTAGTGGCTGCCGCTACTTTTTGAGAGGAGCACATCAGCGTTTTTTTATTGGGTCTCAGAGTGGGTGAGACGAGGTGGGGCGGGGGTAATTACATTCTTACAAAAAACCTCCTCCCCACTCTAGGTGACGTCCAGGCTTCCAAATCACTAGTCACCACCTAAACCCAAAGTATGGGAACATTTAGAATTGCTTCAGAAGTTGTTAACACTCATGGGGGCTTTTATCTCTCTAGCACAGATTTTTGTAATCAAAGAACTGCCTGTTCTCATGTTTCTATTAGTATTATATCTATTTGTTTGCGCTGTTAGAGTTTTATACTCTTCCACGAGTCCTTTTTCAACTCATAATGACATTATCAATCATGTTATCTCTTTGATTTAACAAGTGAAGTTAACGTTTTCATTCAAATAATGTTTATATTCCCAGGGTATTTTTTATTTCATTCCCATATACTAGGTTCTTTTCCTATCCTATTTGTTTTAGATGCATCCTTATTATTTGCTGCAACTGTCTTCTTTCCCCATGGGGACCAATTTTAAATCTAATCTCACGGTATCTCATTCAATCTCATCTTTCTTTACAAATGATACTTTCTTACCATGTTTTGCTTGATTAAATGTTTTCTTTGAAAGACCACCAGCAATATATAGAAAGATAAGTTTGGTCTCAGTACATATACATCAGTGATTCCCTTACTGCCAAAGTGATGTAGTGCAATATTAGAGTATATATATAGATTTAAAGATTTTTCATATTTTAATCATGAAAGTAGTACAGTGTCACCTATGTTCCCTTCTTGGTTCAAAAGTCATTCAAATATATTTTTGTTATCAACATTTATGAAATCACTGGCAATTACTATGAATCCATCTATTGTATATTTTAGCCACTTTTAACTCATTGTTTTAATTGAAGAAAACCCTTTTTTTAAGCGTGTTCACTATACAACCAGTACCAAACAGCAAGGAGGTGAAATAAACAGCTAACTGGTTAAGAAAGTCATCATCTTGCAGCCCAAGAGCTACAGATGTTTTTCAGCAGCCTGCTGGATGTCTATCACTTGGCACCCCTAACATGATAACATGACAATTTATCAGGACACTATTACTCTAAGGGTTCTGACCACAAGTGTGTAACCCAGCTATAAATCCAACAAAAGTTTTCTCATACAGGCAGATGCACAACAAGAGGAGCTGCTTGAAATACTCAAAGCCAAGAGTGAGATGAAAAACTGGTTTATCTCAGCCAGCCTGTTCCAGTTGGACTCCCCACTGCTGTTTCCACTTGACATTAACATGCCACATCCTTTTCAACTGTGAAGAAGATCTAATGAAATCCTGGTCACACGCAAAAACAGACTCAGAAATAACCAAAAGACATGGTTATTAACTTTGGTATTATTATTTTTTTTTCACTTAGCTTGGGTGTAGAACACCAAATTTATGATTGTCAAGAATACACAGGGAGCCACTGCTGCCTATTGATGATTCGGGGTGGCAGCAGCTCAGTTTGTAGGGAGTTGGGTCTGGAACCAGAGGGTTGCATGTTCAAGTCCCCATACAGACCAATGTATAGTGTTGGTCTGATGGACTGGTATTTCTGGTCACCTCCTCTGCACTACAAAGGTGCTCTTGAGCAAAGCACCAAACCCCCAACTGCTCGGGTCACCTGCCCAGCCCCCTCCATTAGGGCTCCTTCACAGTGTCAACATGGCGTGTCTGGCTGCGTGACATTTTCTATGTCGTTGAACACCAGAAACGTGTCTGACGCGGCGCTGCTGCTAGCCTTGTCTGTATACATGTATGTTTCCCATTGATAAAATGAAATAATAGCGTGTTCTTCCAACTGATGTTGTCACTATTTTTGTGTTTGTACATTTGCTTGCACATATTTCGATATTTTATTCTGCACTGACAGGTACAATATTGAGACATGCGTGTTACACAGGCAGTGTGCAAGCTCTAACCTGTTAACATGGGAGCCAAAAGAAAAACGGACAAGCCACACAGCTGACACACCAAACTCACACCACGCAGGCAGTGTGCAGGAGCCCTTAGTGCATGTATAGGTACTGAGCACGTGATTCAGGCCTGCGTGTAATGTGTATAAAACAAAAACAGAGTGAAAAAAATTGTTATTATTATTAATAAAGTCTAAATTATTACTCAACATGTATCATGATTGCATAATGGCACTTCAATCACTACTGGGTCACTATTCATTTTCAGTGGGGAAGACTTCGACATTTTGAATTTGAAAGTAATGTAATTTATCAATGTAAGCCTAATAGTTAATAAATCTATTCATTGAAATAATAATAAAAATAATAATAATAATAATCAAATTTAGATGTCCTTCATGTGGAAATCTTTTTTTATATACAGTATGTGTTTTCTCTAAGCTTCATCAATAATCTGTTTTCACATAAAGCCTTTTAACCCTCAACCTTCAGTAAACAGATCACCCACAGCTATACAAGCTGCAATCTTCTCCTCCTTGACAAGAGCAGTGTATGTGTGTGAGCACTGAAGTGCTTCTTTAAGTATTTTTATACAACTAATCATGTATGTACTTATTTGCAAAAGAAGATACTTTGCTGTACTGAGTGGGGTCAGAAGATTGTGCCTGTGCTCTCGTAAGTCTGCATCTTTGCTCGTCAACCCTATTCATGCAACAATGCCAAATACTTATACAGATGGTAAGTAAGCGGTAGAGGTGTAATTCAGGCTGTTTGGTTAGCCAAAGAAATCAGGGGGAGTGTTTAAAATTTCAGTAAGTAAGTAACTACTGTTGCTTAGCGTGAGATGAACAAGACAACCCAGCATTCTCATCATCTCATCAGTGGTGGAAGAAGTGCTCAGATCTTTTATTTAAAGGTAGCAATACCACAGTGTAAACATACTACCTTACAAGTAAAAGTACAAAGGCAATAACATTACAATATACTTAAAATACATGTCATGGAGTTAGGGAGTTACATCCATGTACTGAATCTCAGGGACTTTTGTAGTTGAGCAAAAATAACTAAATTGAATCCAACGGCTCAGAGAATGCATCAGAACTATTTTGGGTGGACATGACGTTCAGGCTTACAGAAGGATGACCAAGTCTGTGTATGTAACTGCTGTCAGTTTTAAAGCATGCCTTTCTTGTCTGCCTCTTTACCCGCTCTTGCCCTCCATCTCACACTTAAACATAATCCACCACAGTGGATTCAGACAGAGATGGCAGATGTGATATTTTGAAGTGGGCAATGTTGTTCGGGAGGCTGCCTGGTGGATGCCATGTCATAATGAAGCAGTGCAGCTGCAGTGAACATGCCTGGGAGGGATCAGAGGAGATCAAGGAGCCCCCCTTCAAAGACGTACACCTTGCCCTTGACAGCCAGCTTGTGGGAGTCGGCTCACTACGGCTCGGCACCGCAGCAGATAAATACCAGACTCACTTAAGCATTCGAAAGACAGCTTTCTCCAAGAGTGCCCTGCCCTCCTATAGTATGTAGAGGGTATGTTTGCAAGGCGCTGAACATGGCAAGGGAGTAAGGGTGAGTGTGGAGGAGGGCCTGACAATCACCCCGCTCACAGACAAGCCAGTAAGTCTGGTAGATCAGAATGTTGAAAGAACTAAGTCACGGGAGCATGTACGGTATGTTTGTGCACACGCTTTAAGTCTCAGCTCATAAAGAAATTGGAACATGTAACTAATAATGTACCGTTATGACAACATCAGGGAAAGATGCAGCTAACTATGTTGAGCATGTAGCTTATGAAGATTCATTTACATTCATTCAAAAAAAGCAGTGAGGGACATGGCAGCAAACTGTGCGTGCAAACAATATAGTAGTTATGTTAAGGAGGTATGAATTGAATTAACTTGATACATTTTAGAATGGGTTACTGCAAATTAAACTTGAACTTCTAGGTACAAATTTGATGCTTTAAATTTATTGTCTTCATATATTTTTTTCTGTTGTTTTTATTTATAGAGTTAAAACTGCCCACTTTGAAACAAACTCAGGGATACACAAGTCCTCATATGCCTTGAGCTTATGTTCTTATGGAAAAATAACTCTACTTTCAGCAGTAACGGAAGGTTTGTCCAATATTCAATCTCTTTTTGCCTCTGGTTTTGGTCCCCACCATCTCGAGAGTAACATATATGCCAAGTTAATGCTACACTATGTTCAACAGCTCACCGTTGTTAACCTCTGTTGAGTGTTTTGTGATAATGTGAAATGGCTAATGTTAGCGTGGCATTTGCACTGCACTGATTTCTATGGTTGACTAGTGAACATTTATCATGCCGTAGATCCAATGAAATACATTGACAGTGAACATGTGCAAACATGTAAACTTTAGCTTGTTATTAGCAAAGACATTTTATTCAAAATCATATTTGCTAATGCTGATTACCTGTATTTTACCTATTTTGGAAGATAGGGTAGGGATAATATACAAGCTGCTAAGAGCTAACTGTACACTAGTGTAAAAAGTCATTAATGAATCATAGGAGCTTAAAATATGTATTTTGAAATATAACATGATAAATATAGTGATGATGTCACATAGTTACGGAGGTCGAAAATCTGTTAAAATCAACAGTCTAACATATAAACATAATTAAAGAAACCAAAACCTGGCAAGAGTACGGTATGTCCAGTTGAATTCAGCTAATTAGAGCTGTGTCATGATAATTGGACAGGATAAGAATAAACATAACAGGTCATTAAATGTTCAGGGATATTAGCTGCTTTTATTAAAGCAGACATGCTGAAAGGGAAACATGTCTGGTAGATCGTATTAACCTCATTCTGTATTAATCTTGCTGCAGACATGTGGGTCAAACTTAATGCAGCTCCCTGGATGTAGCTACAAGTAATGTAAGATAAAATTAATCAATGTTTTACAGATTTACTGCCGGTTCCATTCGCATGATTTGGTTAAACTAAACATTTTATGATAGTTGTCTTAATTTATCAGCTTTGTCTTCAAACTGCAGCTTGACTACATTTACACCAATTGTAAATTATATGTCAAATGTCTGTCTAAATTTATGAGTGCCTGCAAAATGAACCAGTGAAACTGACATAAATAAATACCTCACTGAGATTGATGTCCATGTCATCTAATCACATCAAACTGCTTCTGACTATAATTAAACACATTCCATATCAATCACATAAAGATACGGCAGAGCTGAATGATTTCTCTCTTGCAGCAGACAGTCTCCTACCAGCTAGCATACTTTCTCCTCTGACAGCCTCATAATAACCCCTTAGATGATCAATGAGAGACATGGTTTTCCTAAACAGCTACAACTGGACTTTATATCAAGCACATGAAGGCAATCTGGAATTTTTAGTTAATTTTAAGTACAATCTAATCTAGGCATACTCTACTGACAATTTCAGGTTTTTGCTCTTTTTTCTACTACTGCAATTGTGTAATAACTTTGCCATATATGTACTCTCAGAAATATTTTTAAATGTTTGTTTCTTTAAATGTCTTACAACATACTCGACATGGAACAATCTATTGAACTGTTATTGTGAAGATTCGTTGCGAAGGCTTTCATAATTCTAATGCTGCATTCATTCCATGACAGCTAAAGGAGAGACATGAGAAAACCTCTTGTTATTATGACTTGGGAGCGTTCAGACATTATTTCAAGATGATTAGCTAGCCCTGTAGTTACACCAGCTGGCTAATTAAGCTTTAACTGCCTACATTTTCAATTATGTTAATTATGTTATGTAGTGGAACGAACCAACCTGTGTTCTGAACATAGACAGTGTGGACGTAGCCTCCAGGTCTGAAAAGTCAAGTCAATACGGAAGTGCCTTAAGTCTGCATTCTTCCTAATGGCCAGCAGGGGGCAACTGCCCTGGTTGTAAAAAAGAAGTCCAATTGTAGATGTCTATGAAAAAAGGACCATACTTCTGATTTAATTTATTACCTTAGTAAACACTATCAGAATGAGTGTATGGTCTCAATCACTCATTTTAAATCTTATCAATATAGTACAATTTAAAATAGTAAATTCTGGTCTCATTTATTTTTAAATTGACAATAGAGCAGGGGCTTTAGGGCATGGCTACCTTATGATTAAAAAGTTGCTACCATGGCGACCTACCAATCACGATAGGGGCTAAGCAATGCGTATCAATAGCACTGTGCACTTTTAAATAGCTGTGAATGCGTTTTTGGGTGTTGTCCATGTTCTCATCTGAACAATTTTACCCTTTCACTGTGTGTTTTCAAATCATCAACATTAATTGCCTAAAAATTCTTTGTTCAGCGTTCCGTTGTACTTAAAGATACTCACAGAGTCAGCTGTTCATTTTTCCCAGTAAGTACATTTTGTTTAAAGCCTGTATTCACTAGCTAAAACTAGAATCCTAAACAAATATAAAGGTTAACGAATTACGGCAGCCCCTTCTAATCCAAATATGGTCACTTCTGACTCCAAAAAAAATGATGAAGATGACGATGTCCAAAATGTCAAACTCAAGTCTTCAAAACGGCAGTCCACTTGATGTAAATTTACAGCTGAAATCTCAAAGTGTCTAACTGTTTTAATGTTATACAGGACCATACCGTAAATGTCATTGCATTCTGGTAAAATAATAAAATAATATTACAGCACTATCTGCAAATGTCACAGATTACAGGTATTTAATGTGTCTTGGAAAAAAAAAAGTAAATGGCGTGAATTAGACTGCAGCCAGTGTATTACTGTAAATTTAAATAATACAGTAAGGAACTGTCTACTTACAGTAAAATACTTTACATTTAAAACAATATGCATACTGCAAATAAACAGTGTACTGGTGAAGCCGTTGCCAGTATATTTCTGTAAATGTATGGTGAGTTTTACAGTGTGGCTACATCCACTTCTTGTATACAGTCTATGGTTCTGAACAAACAAACTGAATACGAATAAAAACTTACAAATTAAACCAGGCCAAATAAAAACGTCATAACAATAATAGTCCGTTCATTTTGACATCTCCTTTTGTTCCACAGTAGACTCAAACATGACAGTAACGCAACGTTGGATGATACTCACGTCTCATGTCTCTGAAGTAAATTGTTTGTCTGTTGGGGTTGAGCAACTGGATAACAGAGTCGTCGTTGTTCTTCACCCGACAGCTGATGATCGCCATCTCGCCCTCCACCACCGACACATTGTCTGTCACCAGGTTCTGACTCACCACTGGACGGGACAAAGACAAGGTGTTGGTGAATGCAAAAAAAGCAAGGGAAACATATGTCAAAGAACAAGCCTTTTTTCACCTGTGACTGATTACTGAGCACAACATTAACAACTGACAAACGACACATAAGGTAAAACATCTAAATCAAAAAGGAAGGATATCGTCAAATAATAATAATGGATAGTGATAGGACAGTGTTTCTCAATCTGTTGATCGGGGCCCCCAGATGGGCCGCAACATAAATATGAGATATCCCAAGAAGATTAACTTTTTCATATACTTCCTTACTCATTGCTTTTTTCATAGTGAATAACAGGATCATTTCACCTGTTCTGACCATTAAAAATTGTTTTTAAAAAAATGGGGGAAATGCGTTAATAAGCTGCAGACATATGTAATTTTAGCTCACAAGCACTGCAGACAACGCTCAGGACCCTTTGCAGAACAAATTAGTGAAGTCAATAAATTCAAAAGCTCTTTGAATGTTGTGCCCTCTAATTCTCCTATCTCTAGTAATTGTGTTAGTGTAATGTAACATTAAATGAGTGGCAGCATGCAGCAGGTGGCAGACAAAAACTGTTTAATGCGTGTCCATGGAAATTAATAGAACTGCGTGACCAGAGAAACTCAACAAGCCTGTGGGCTGGGAAATATTGGTCACGGCCGCCATCGGTCATCAGCTGTAACTCAGATTGCTACACTTCCTTGTATCACAAATGTCTCTGCCTGAAGAATGAAAAATGTATTATTTCTAGCTGTGAGCTTTGATTTGAAAAACTACAGTAATCTCAGACTTTGCTTTGGGGTTGCAACCATTGTTGCAGTTGATGGTAAGCCTTGAGTGGCATTGATTTATTTTAAATGATGGCTACAAAACCAACACCTGGCAGCTTGCCAGTGGGGGCTGCTAGTTATGTCCGTCCCCAGCTCAAATTTGTACACACACACACACACACACACACACACAGACACTCACTCACTCGCTCACACGCACGCACGCACGCATACACGCACACAAACACAAAATTTGAATCAAACCAAGCACTTGCTTGTGATTTTTCATGTCCTCTGGATGTCCAAATAGTTAGAAATGTAAGCATGCTTGTTATAGATGTTATCACACTACTGTAGGCAAAAACAAAAAAAAGAAAGTCTGCTTGTTTTTCCATCATGGCATTGTGATGCATCCCAGACACAATGACGAATGAGTCTGACATGAATGATTGAAACAATGAAGCGCTATACAGTACAAGATAAAACAACAAATTTGTTCCGGGCACCCTGGGTATGTCAGAGTAGAGAACACTCCACCTGATACTTTGTAAAATCAGAGGCACTGAAAACCATTTCATTTTCTCTCTATAGACGGTAAATTCAGTCTCTGCTGTCCAATTCTGCTTCTGATTACAGTTTGGAAAAGGATAACATTGCACAAGCCTCCCATATGAGGTTCAATATGAGGCTGCAGGTGAGGGTTGCAGGTTCTTGTGAATTACGTTTATAATCATTGCATTCATTTTCATTTTGTTTTAAGATGCAGGGTTACAGAAATGAAGTGCATACTGCTGAGGTTCTAGAATACATCAGGTCACATAAAGAGGCCACTGTTGCTAAGCTTGCAATTGAGGTTCAGAAAAAAAACATGCATAAAGTCTTTGTAATTCCCCCTTACACTTTCCTCCTACATAGTTACGAAAATAGCACCACAAATAACATCTTCTAAGAGAAGCTAAAAGGGCCCAGTTAGGGGCGGAGAGGGGGGTGAGCAGCGAAAGAAACTAAAAGAACGCAGGAAACATCAACTGCTGATTTGCATGCCTCAGTTGTCAAGCACCTCTAAATATCCCTGCCATTTAGGAGACAAGGAGGATGAGGAGGGAAGAGAGAAATTGCATCCTCTGATGCTGATAGATAAGGATAGACAGCTTAACAAACGAGATTCAAATGAGCATCCCTTGGTGGCCCAAACACAGCCCTAAATAAATGAACCTCGCCGTCTTTAATATTCAAGACCGAACCTCATTTTTCAAACATGTGCAGAAGTGGGTGGCGGGGTGGGCATCTGGTTATGATAATACGCTAACACACTACAGAATGCATTTCAAGGCATCCACTGAAGGTTACAAGGCGGCAGCAGCAGGGTGCTGCAAGGTGTCTGCTAAGTTGTATTTTAAGCCAGTGGAGGTAGTACGAAGGACTTCCAACGCTGGCCGCCTTGTCAGCTGCCTAATTGTTCCTGTTGTGATAAATAAACAACTCTGACACACTGGAAGGTGGTGTGGGGAGGCGCAGAGCTTTACTCAAATTAACGGCCAACAACAACCATGTGTGTTGGCCACCAAGGACACTGTCAAAGGTGCAACAGACAAAGCACTTTTGACATCGTGGTGGGCGAATGCTGTTTGAAGCTGCAACATGAAGCTTTTCAAGAAGTATTTTTGGCATTAAAGTCTTGAGGGGGAGGTGTGCCACTTTAAAAAACAAAGGGATAAAACAAGGGCCAAAACTTGTAAATGGAACAGTTTTATTATAGGACAACTTATTATCAACTTAATATGACCAATGGGTACTTTCACAAAGGCTTTTTGCATTAAAGAAGGACCATAACAGTGGTTTTGTATGTTTTAGTCCATTTAATCACATACAATTAACAGCAGAGCTAAGATTTTAGTAAGTATGCTGCTGTGTGTGTTTTAGAATGTTTTTTGTATTCCTTTCACTGGCACCAATCCATTAACTTCAATTCATTTTCATGTGTAATTTAAATGAAGAAGTGTATTATTGAAATTTGCCTATGTGGTCCATCGCAAGTGACCAAGATAATTTCCGGTTTTGGATTACATAACTTCTGTATTTTCTTATATATATTTTTTAAATCTCATCTGCACAACATGCTTCTTTTCTTTTAATATTGTGTTTCTGCTGCTTGGTTTTGTTGTGCAAAAAAAAACTGTATTCCCAGTGATCCCTCGGAAGGAATCACTGCACATGGGTAGGCACTTTTAATAACATTTTGAACATGTTTAGAGGCTAAAAACACTTTCATAACTCGCCCTGTTGAAGACTGTTGGGTGCTAACTCTAGCAGGAGGATAACCCGGTGTAGGCCGCACCGATTGGTTTCGTTTTTCTCTCTACTGACAGCACTCCAAATTTCCAAACAACAGAGCTACTTGTTGGAATCGACCGGAATTCTCCTTTAAGTTGGGTTGTGACTAAACCTGGCATTGGAGGACAGGCAATTCTCCCTGTTGAGTTTCTATGGAAGATGATTAGGGCCACATTTGAAAAAAATTATTTTAAATTCTGAGTTTAAAGTCAGAATTCTGAGGAAATGTGTCCCTAATCCTCTTCCGTACATACATTTCTGACCACTAACCACTATAGAGAAATGTTTTGATCAAGGGTCCTTGTTTTGTCTTAATCTCATCTTCTGCTAGAATGTGCACCAGGACAAACAGTACAGAGGGCACCTTCAGTGATTTGACATTACGTTACTGACGTGTTCTTCACATAGCAAACTGCCACAACCATGATCATATAAATGTATTTTTCTATCCAGAAAGAGATCAAAACATTTCCTTGTGATCACAAAATAAATACGTCATGTCCTCTCCGTCCCTTTGTAAAATACAAAGTAAAGCTCTGTGTTGATTTTTAAATGCAAATGGATGCATTCACTTAGTGCTTCTTCAAAACCTGTGAGGGCCTTTTCATGACACAGCTCTTTGAGACATGTGACAAGTGTTGGAGCACCAAGTTTAGCAACTGAGGGGCAGGAGGACAGGACTAACAATACACTCCCTTCAAACAAAACGCTGACATTGAAGCTTTCAGTGAGACACACCTAGTATTAGATGACAGTCCTACACATCAGTTAGAGAACAGTAGAAGACACATTTACTGAAATAGAAATTATGGTAATGACCCATAAGAGATGGCAGGGGGAATATATAATTGCTAGTCTGAGGAGCTACACTTAATGCATTTCCTCAAAATGTTTAAATGTATCATTCAATTTGCCTTTTGCTATTACAAATGAGCTTGTGCATTCGCACACAAATACAAAGACACCATCACCATCCATTTGTCCAACAGTTGAGAAAAGTAGACTATCCAATATACTGTGTGAGCGTATGCCAAAAAGTCAAAGGCTGAGTCAGAGACTCAGCCGCTGGAAATATTATTTAAATTTTAGGATAGCCTAATTGCTGGAGAGTTATTTTTCACTGAAGATGACAAAACATAGTACTTTTAATTTCATGCTATAACTGACTTTTTTGATCAAAACGCTACTGGTTTTCATTCATTTCAGAACAACATGAGTAAATATGAGTAAATATGAAGCAACATTTAGTCTGTTCTATTTTTTGTCACAGTTACATGATTATCGCTCAGTTATACAGCTGCTTCCAGGGACTTTTTAAAATTGTTGAAATACACTACATCGGTACACACATCTGTGTGTCAAAACTGCTCCCTAATTCACTTGCTCACTATTCCCTATACAGTGTTTATTAAATAGTCAGCCATATAGGGAACAACCAAATGAGATTTCGGACACTCAATGAAAACACATCGATGCGTGACTTGCGTCAGGAGATGTGCAGGTTGTTTGTGTGACGGAGAAAGGCGCGACCAGAATCATGTAAACAAACCCAAACAAAAATACTTCTAAAACATCCCTGAAACAAACCAGGAACAAAGTAAAAGGTTACATACGTTTTGTGTGTCGGTACACAATCCGCTCGGTCTGCACGATCCGTCCGCATGCGCAAAATGTTTGCGCATGCGCAGATAATAATCCTGATGTATGAGGATTTACGACATCGCACGATCGGTTCCACAGTAGAGGCCCCCACCGGAAATCTAAGGTTACTTTAGCTAACAGTTAATTCGGCTAACCGCTAGCTGAGACAGCATGTAAAAGACCCTCAAATACAAAATACAGTGGGGCTCGAAAGTTTGGGCACCCCCGGTAAAGAATTGTATTAATGTGCATAAAGAAGCCAAGAAAAGATGGAAAAATCTCCAAAAGGCATCAAATGACAGATTAGACATTCGTATAATATGTCTAGCGGTTAGCTAGCTAAAAGCGAGTGGTTAGCCAGGAAGCTAACGCCGGTGGAGTCTAACCGTCCTTTTAATACATTCATGAGCCTAACGGCTGACGTTACAACTATGGGAACAGATCGTGGGGTGTCGTAAATCCTCGTACATCAGGATTATCATCTGCGCAGGACGGATTGTGCAGGCAGAACGGATCGTGTACCGACAGCACCTATTCCACTGTTAGAAACGAATGTTTGCACCATTTTTTCTTTTCAGTTCCTGCTTCTTCTCCTCCAGGAAAACATGTCCGTGTTGCATTGTGGTATACGGGAGTGAAATGTAGGGTATATCTTATGGACACTCAAATCATCAGTGCATTGTGGGTGTTCGATAGTGGACTATATAGTGAATGCAATTTACTGCAGAGAATTCGAACACCACTACAAAATGGCGAACACACGAAATGCACTAGGGTTAGGGGAGGTTCTGTTAGGGGGGTTAGGGTTAGAGTTAGGGGAGGTTAGAGTTGGGGGGGTAGTGTTAGGTTAGGGGTTAGGGTTAGAGCACCATAACCATTATAGCGAACAATTTCAAACACAGCTACTGTAGCTGCTTTCAAAGATTCTACAATAAGTTGGATTTGAAGTGGCTGCCTGAACATGAAAACACTCTTTTCATAATAATCCATGTTTCCTTACTCGTTGTCTGTCCGGTATCGTTGCTAACGCTTTGACTCTACAAGTGTTACGTGGTATAATGTTTTTTGTTTATTGTTAAACATAGGCTTATAATTTATAGTGGTATATGTAGATTTACAACAGCATATGATGAATAATGCAGTTTAATGCTATAGGCCTTTAAAAGCATCTTATACTTTTCACAAATACAAATAGATAAGGTTAAATGGTCAAATTCTATCATTTAAGTCCTAGGCAGAGTCCTATATCTCTGGTATATGTCCAACTTTTTTCAACGGCGTGTAACATATTTGGCCCATGGCACTGAAAAGGGGGCTAGATTTTAGCCCTTGGCCATCCAAGTCGAAAAGTCGAGACAGCCAATCCAAGATTAAAGTTGTCAGACAATGACACTCCACACTGCACTGCACAAAGCTAGCCTGGGGCCCGAATTCACTAAGGCTGCGATGGAAAGAAAAAATGCCATGTTCCATTTGCCTGGGCTAACAGCTGCATGTTTCCATTTGATTCAATAAGGAAGGCATCCTAAGTCAGTCACACAGATGGCCACCGTGACAGTGAAAAAGATTTTCATCAGGAAATCAAACCCCCTGTCAGACTGAAAATTGTATTTGTAGATCTAATGTAGTAAATTACAAATATCTTTTTTTTAACAAAGGATGGAAGTATAAAAGGCTTGCTAAAAATATTAGATATTAATCCGGGCATTAGACTGTCAAGGTTTCTTTTTCCCCCCACCCCAGCTCTCCCTGTGGTGCTATTAGTTGTTAAAGCACTATTATTGCATTTTTTATAAGTTCTACTGCTAGACATGCATTTATTCATACCCTGTCTCAATCAGAAACATGATGCAACATACAGGAACATTACATAGTAAATTGTAAAGTACTTAACATTTGCGCGCCACTCTGCTCACTGCACTGCTTGTGATCACCCCTACCAATCCAGAGATATTAATTTTTCCCTCTGACATTTCGAGGAACATGTGTATCTGGCTGCATGCTTATTGAACAGACGACAATCATTTTCTCCTTCCTGTTGGTGTAGCGCCTGCTAATGGAATAACATCATCTTTGTGTTCTGGGCCAGAGCTTTTATGTGTGTCTAGGTGTGTGCATGACACTGAACGTGAGAGTGACCGTGTTCACTATGTTCTGCCAATGTCTGATTGCAGTAAATCCTGTCTGATTGCACGTTTTCACATATGTATGCAGCAGAAATGTAAAAATAAGCTCTTATGTAATAATGCCGTATTTACATTGCAAAACAGAGGTCTAAGAGGGCAAGAAAGACGAGCGGTGGGGGGGATCAGGTGATTTAACAAAAGCCCAGGCCCGTCAAACTTATTTGTGAACAAAGGGCAAGTTTTACATGATCACTCAAACATGATCAACCATGCTTGTCGTGGTTGCATTTGTCATTACCTTACAAAAGGCAACACCAAAGAGGAAACCTATGACCTTGCTTTTTAAAGTGTATTTGATGCATACAATGACTGGAGCCCGTCATTTTAACCACAATCTCTGAGAACAGAACTACCCTTCAACCAAGCCACTTGCCGTGTGAATGCTGTGATAGAACAGCCGACTGACAGCCGGAGGCAGCTGAGAAAAGGTCAAGATCCTTGTATGGCCTGACCACTTCACACAGTGGAATCCGGCTTGGTGAGGATTTGAAGGAGGCAGCTCAGTTAATCTGTGTGTAGACTGCCCTGAGGGAAGCTCAAAGTTATGACATACAGAGTTTGGAGAAGATGATCACATTGGTCAGTATAGTGATCAGACTCCACAGTAAGGCTCTGATTTTGTCTCAGTCTTCTTATAGTACATCCACAGCCATAGTGTTTCTTATTAAATAACACAGCAGCAGCACAGCATGTTGTATAAATGCATCTGTATGTCATCTTTAAAAGAAACGTACATGTGTTATAGGGGTGTTCAAATTAATCATTGCATCGCGATGCGGACCTACAACGATTCTGCATCGAGGCAGTGGTGACAGACCATAATCGATTATTGCCTAATGATGTTTCTTGTTGATTTTCCGGTCGCTGCCTTTTTTTTAACCTTCTGTCTGTTGTGCTCAGACGCTACATTCAGGAATAGTTTTTTTTTTTTTTTTT
>NC_045745.1:12250901-12256555 GCF_008692095.1 Etheostoma spectabile | reverse complement strand
GGTCCCATGTGCAGGTATTTTCTCCCATCATTTCTCATTTTTCTGGGCGAAGAAGAAGCCTACTGTTCTTGAAATTTAGATTTTGAATACATGTGATCCTCCATGTGTCCTTCTTCAGACTGGCCTGGGGCGGGCAGCAATGATACCAATCAGCAGCATTAGCAGCACCTGTGAGTTTATCATGTAACAGCAAAAACGCAAAAGGCAGAGCAGTATATCCTGTATGTCCCTTACCGGTTAACGTATTTTAAGATGGCGTATGAATATGGAGCATCTACCCTAGATCATGCAAATGCAAATGTAAAATTTCATGCCAAAAAGGACTACTTTTTTACAAGGAATTGATGGTGGTAAATATTCATGAAAAAAGGAACAGGTAACACCGATTTTTAAAATAAACAACTAAACACGTTACACACTGGGCCTTTAAGAGCAGATACAATAAAATGGGGAGCTCACTCACCGGCCACTTTATTAGGTACCCCATGCTAGTAACGGGTTGGACCCCCTTTTGCCTTCAGAACTGCCTCAATTCTTCGTGGCATAGATTCAACAAGGTGCTGGAAGCATTCCTCAGGGAGTTTGGTCCATATTGACATGATGGCATCACACAGTTGCCGCAGATTTGTCGGCTGCACATCCATGATGCGAATCTCCCGTTCCACCACATCCCAAAGATGCTCTATTGGATTGAGATCTGGTGACTGTGGAGGCCATTTGAGTACAGAGAACTCATTGTCATGTTCAAGAAACCAGTCTGTGATGATTCCAGCTTTATGACATGGCGCATTATCCTGCTGAAAGTAGCCATCAGAAGTTGGGTACATTATGGTCATAAAGGGATGGACATGGTCAGCAACAATACTCAGGTAGGCTGTGGCGTTGCAACGATGCTCAATTGGTACCAAGGGGCCCAAAGAGTGCCAAGAAAATATTCCCCACACCATGACACCACCACCACCAGCCTGAACCGTTGATACAAGGCAGGATGGATCCATGCTTTCATGTTGTAGACGCCAAATTCTGACCCTACCATCCGACTGTTGCAGCAGAAATCGAGACTCATCAGACCAGGCAACGTTTTTCCAATCTTCTATTGTCCAATTTCGATGAGCTTGTGCAAATTGTAGTCTCAGTTTCCTGTTCTTAGCTGAAAGGAGTGGCACCCGATGTGGTCTTCTGCTGCTGTAGCCCATCTGCCTCAAAGTTCGACGTACTGTGCGTTCAGAGATGCTCTTCTGCCCACCTTGGTTGTAACGGGTGGTTATTTGAGTCACTGTTGCCCTTCTATCAGCTCGAACCAGTCTGGCCATTCTCCTCTGACCTCTGGCATCAACAAGGCATTTCCACCCACAGAACTGCCGCTCACTGGATGTTTTTTCTTTTTCGTACCATTCTCTGTAAACCCTAGAGATGGTTGTGCGTGAAAATCCCAGTAGATTAGCAGTTTCTGAAATACTCAGACCAGCCCTTCTGGCACCAACAATCATGCCACGTTTAAAGTCACTCAAATCACCTTTCTTCCCCATACTGATGCTCGGTTTGAACTGCAGGAGATTCTCTTGACCATGTCTACATGCCTAAATGCACTGAGTTGCCGCCATGTGATTGGCTGCTTAGAAATTAAGTGTTAACGAGCAGTTGGACAGGTGTACCTAATAAAGTGGCCGGTGAGTGAATTTGTCAATAAACTGCATGTAGAAATTTATAATAATACTGAGGTGGTGTCTTATCGTCGAGCTATAGAAGTGATTTGAATCGTTGACAGGACAATCATAATTGAATCAAATCGTGACACCAGTGAAGATTCACACCCCTTATGTGTTATGTGTGGCTATAAAAATGAAAAAATCCCCAGTCTTTGTCTGAAGAGAAGTCATTGCAGCCTACCACACCTTTGTGTGTGTCTGAGGTGCACATTGTGTTTACAAGTGAAGGGATCAACACAACATTTTATCTGTTTGCCATCACATTTTACAGCTTTTACCTGTTAAAGATGTACACGTTCTGTTGAGTAACTAGTACAGAGGTGCTCACAAATTGGTATTGTTCTATTATTGATGTTTTGTGTACCTTTTAATGTGTTTAGAAGTTTTACTGAGCAGTAAATGGTTTTATAGAGCCCTGGTGGGTGGCACATTACAATGCATCATGCGATGGCTGTTTAGCATTTTGTCACTAACTGAAAATTAATAGCTGCAGTTTTTCAAATTCATAATCCTGAGTGGAGTAAATGAATCCTAACAACAATGAAGCCTTAACAGAGGTGAAAGAATATTTTCACATTGGCATAGCCTTGAAGTGTTAAAGGGTTTGTTGTATAGTGTTACATTATGTTTTGAATTATTTTTCAGAGCCCAGTTAAACATATTGGAGTTTACTCAGTAAAACACCATTTTGTTAGAAAAAAGATCCTTTTATCAAGAGTTGTTTAAATAAATATGACGACACTTTTAATTTATGAATACAATTATGTACAATTCTGAGCAGATCTTTTCTTATGGTGGTAGCAGGGTGCTTCTGTTATCCTCTAACATGAAGGAATTGAGACTTGAAGGGAGCGAAACACAGTAAGTACAGATGGCACCTTCAATGATCTGACATGTTCTTCGCATAGCAAACTGACACAACCATGATCATATATTTGTCAGTTCAAAATAATATATTATTTAATTTAATATATAATATTTACTTGTGATCCCAGAATAATTCATGTCGTCTCCGTCCCTTTGTGAAATACAAAGTGAAGCTCAGTGTTGGTGTTTTTAAATGCAAATGTCTGCTTTCACTGTGTGCTTCTTCAATACCTGTGAGGATTATATAAGCCTTTATGAAGAAGTTTTTAAATGAATATGAGGACATTTTTAACTTATGAATACAGTTCTGGGTAACATTTTATAATATAATAATAATGGTACATAAATTATCATGAATTCATCAGTAATGTACAAGGAGTAATAGTATCCCATGCATGCCTTAATGCAGGAAAAATATGTTAATTAATGTATCAATTAAAGGGATACGCCAACGTTTGTTGAAACAGTGCTTATCACGGTCTCCCCTTGCACCGCATCTACAGCTAAGGGAGACCGTGATAAGCCCTACTTCAACAAACGGCGGCGTATCCCTTTAAGGTATTTGAATCATCATGACTTCTGATTGGCTAAGTTACCATATGCAACACTTGACATGCCACGATGCATCTGTAACATACTCTTTTACTGAAAATGAATGATTTTCTGTCCGAGAAAAAGATTCATTGCAACTCTATGACCTCCCGGTAACGCTAACTCAGTATTCTACAGTGGGCAATACATCAGTGTAAAGAAAACCCCTTTACGACAGCAGGGGTGGTAAAAACACTGCAGCTTTTGTCTAAAGCGGCCGCTCGAATCAACACAAACTGAAAGTTACATATAGCCACTTTAAACAAAATCATTTTGCATTATTGTAACGTACATACATTAAAGGCATTGGCAATGATTACTGAATAGTTCCCGCAGCTATATTCCAATAACCCCGCCCCCACCACACACACACACACGCACACACACACCCTCTCCCACTGATGCTCGGCTGATTTGTGACACATTATGTAAGGAGAGTGTAAAAGCTTTATAGGGTGTAACATGCTTGCAGTCAGCATGTAATTGTCTTTTGTGGTACCACTGCTTCTGTGTGCTGAACAACACACCTTTGTTACTCACCGAGCTTAATGAGCACAAAGCAAATTTTCAACAATGCCAGTAAATAAAAAGCCCTTTACGGCTTTAAGTGTGCTGCAACATTTTTGTTTGTTCATTAAAAACAGTGCATTTGAAAAATCACCTATTTGTCTATTTTCTATATATTTGCATTCTCCTATATCCTCTGTTCAGCCACTCTTTGTTTTGTGTTTTCACATGCCAATTTTGCAGCAATTTCAAATCAGAAAAAAAGTGTTTTACTAACCTTTATTTCAAGCATCGCTGATTCATGGACATAATCACATTAGATTAAGGAAGCTGCAATGCCTGGAGTTAAAATGCGTATGTCAGTTTAGTCCAGTGTTAGTATAATGTAAACTATTCTTTGGGAAAATTAGGGTAATTGTATATTAATTATTGATAAATATGCAACAGCTGTTCCAAAACTGATTCTAAAGTGTTGTTGCAAACATATATCTAAATTGATGTTTAGAGAAATTCAACACAGATTCCATGAGGTAACATCAACACTAGAGTTTGAAAGCACCTCTTAGCGTCCCTTAGAGGGTGCACTGTTCACTACAACTGACATGCGAACCTCTTGGATGTAAACAACAGCAACTTGCTTGTACTGAGCGTGACAATAGAAAGGATCCTGTGTTAAATGTGTAGCTGTTTTTCTGGATCTCAAACAAGATGTCCCTTTTCTCAATCGTACATACAAAGCTCTGATGGATGGCTCATTTCCCACATCTTTCAAAGAGAAAAACACTGGACTCACTTGAATCGCAGAGAAAATTGGAGACGTAAGGTGGTGATTCAGAGGTATGGAACCAGGTTAAAGATCACCACCTTGGGAACATCAATGTGCTCCATACATTTCATAACAAAGTGCCACTTTGATTTTGAAAGGAGAAATTGACAATAGATGAAAGGTAGAGAAAGGTGTTGCATCAAATTTAGAAATGCCAGCATGTGAAAACACTACAGCAGACACAGGGTAACAGTAGGATTCATTGGAGTCATTTCTGGCTACACCTGACTAATGTAAGTCACATTTTCACTCTAGTTTCTACTCCATAAGAAAAAATCTCTCTCTTCAGCTGCTAATCTCTAACATTGTGTGCCATTCAGAAGGGGCAGGTAGTATACAGTACGTAAGGTTTAATAGTCTTTTCACTGACAACAACAACAGACTGTTACAGCTGGAAACAAATTTTGCCGGCTAGATAACTGCAGCATTGAGCTAAAACATGCCTTAAACTGCCATTGAGCTGAGGGGAGCAGCAGTTGATATAATAATATATATATATTCATTAGTGCATCTGTAAGTGTTCCTGAAAGTTAATCTCATTAGTCCAAAAATAATCATATCGCTACAAACTGCATTAGCCCATATGAGCGTGATGACTTCATGACATTCATGACTGCAGCCTCATCAAGCCGTTTCACTGTCAGGATGTGTAACATCCTCCACTCATCTCCTACGGGGTAGTTACATAAACCAGGTGCATCACTTTACATATCATTTCCTACAAATTAACATCTAAAGCAGGCGTTCCTCCCTTCTGTTCCCCTATTCTGCCTCCCGCCTTTTATGCCCCTCTTTGCTCAGAGGAAACAGCGGGGAGGTATTCTGCCGGATTCAAATAAAGAAATCGAAGAAGTAAACAGAGAAGCGGCGAGGGAGGCAGAAAGGGTAAGAGGGAGGGATGGACGGATGGAATGCGGCTGCTGGTTGGTGTCGCTAATGATGAGGAAAATGGAGGGTCATGTGGGAGCCATGGCTGGATGAAGAGAGAGGGAGTTGGTGTAGTATAGAGTCAAGATCACTTGAGTGGTGGGCGGATGCTCTGTGTATGTGTGTCTCATCCTGCTGTGTTCTCTCTCTACCTGCTCAAGTCGTGTGTGTTGACATGTGTTTATATTACAAACCAGGTTAACAGAGTGTGTGTGTGTGTGTGTGTG
>NC_045745.1:12247541-12250891 GCF_008692095.1 Etheostoma spectabile | reverse complement strand
TGTGTGTGTGTGTGTGTGTGTCTGAACCCAGTGTGTATGTGCATGTTGGAGTGAAGGGGGCGGCAGCCAAGTGATTAATGCGTCAGAGAGGCAGCTGGGGTCTGGGCTCACTCATTTGGAAATATCTTTCAGGGAAGAAAGACAGAGCGGGAGACAGAGCGGGAGAGTTTTGGGAAAGGGGAGGAGGAGGTGCATCCATATCCCTTGCCAGATAAACAAAAGTGAGTGGAGAGCCTTAACCGGGGTCGAATGGGGCAGCGAAGGAGAGAGAGAATTAAAGAATAGGGGAGGGAGGTAGAAGGCACTGCAGCATCTGTCTGCCCTCTACCACATCAACCTTCATTAGTGTCTCCTTTAAGCATCAATGTGTCCAATGCCTGAATATAAAGCAATACAAAAACAAAGAATGGGGCATGTTTATAGGACAATTCCCGCTAATTACAACTTGGATGTTATTTTGAATCAATAATTGATTAAATTTATTGTGCTCACAAAAGTGAATGCTGTCATTTTTCTGGTAAGCAGAGTCACTATAGTGATACCTAAACCTGTTTTATCTATGCAAGTGATGTATTTGTCTTAAGGTTGCATTGTTCAAATTAATGAAGAAGACTGCCAGTACTACAACTCAAATGGAGACTGTCCCCAGAAGTTGTTTGTTCAAGCAGCAACTTCGACGCACATTTACATTTCTGTTGGCAGTGCCCTCTAGTGGCGGTAGCAACTATGACGGGAGCAAAGTAGGTAGTAAGGTAGTATATCCTTGAAGTTCCACTTTCTGTTTCTTTCCGTTTTCTTTGTTTTGGAATTTTAAATTTGCTGTATTTGTACCCTCCTCAGATCTCTGCAGGGTAAATCCAGACAGCCAGCTAGACTATCCGTCCAATCAGAGTTTTTTTCTCGCACAACTATTATGCAGCGGCTCGGTGCTGAGTTTAGCTCCGCCCATGATGATTGTGATTGGTTTAAAGGAATGTCAATAAACCAGAGCATGTTTTTTTTTCCCATTCCGAAATGCTGTGTGGAGCAGCCAGACTCTCCTCCTCTTCTCAGCGTGTAGATGGTCAGGCCAAGCGAGACTAGTAGTAATGTGACAGATTATAAGAGGGCCATCTGCCGTTTGTAAGTGGACGCAGTTTTGGGTGGTGGATAGGTGAAACCAAAGAGACTTTTTACTCAGGAGACTGAGATTTGTGTCCTATTTGAAAATAAAAGTGTTTTTTTTTACTTTACAAAAAACAAAGAACTACTGGATGAAATTACGTAACAGATGTACCAATTTAACCCAAACCACAAGCTTGTATTGTTGCCTATACAGTGCCTAATCCTAACCAAGTAGTTATTGTGCCTGAACCTAATCAAACGTTGACCGCTCCACAACCTCAACGTGTTTAAAACCGCGACTGTTAAGTTTAGATATGAGGACCAAAAATGCCCCTGTGGGTCATATTTCCTGCCACCGCTAGGGGCACTCAATTATGAAATGTTCCTAAGAATCGTATCAGAGAGAGGAGTATGATCAACAACTTCTTACAGTAAGGTTTGGAGGACCTGTTCAAATTACTTCTTTTACCTTCAGGTTATAAAATAATAAACCCAGGCTCATGGCAGTTTGTGAAATGCTCACGTTGTTTAGTCTATTAATTTGTGTACACTGACATTTTTGTCTTTTTTTCTGTGTCGGTGAGCATGATTTTAAATCTAATGTATTTGAATGGGATGCATCTTTTGTGATCACAGCACGACTACAGTAGTGAGTAGTATGAAAAGCCAAAAATCCACACAGGGATGTTGGTTGGTGTGGTGGATGGGTCAAACAACAAAGGACTTTCACCCTGGAGACCGCGGCCGTCTCCCGCGTGTGGCATGTCATTTCCCCGTTGTTCTTTTATTAAACACGACCATCCCGTTGTTGTCGCGTGTCCCCCAGAGACCACGGATCGTGTCCCGGAGTGGGGCAGGTCATTTCCCTGTTGCTCTTTTCCTAAACCCAACCTCCGTATAGATGCTTCACCACAAAAAACAACATAAACAATAAATAGATTAAAAATAACGTGACCAATTCATGAACTGCCGTGAAACCCTGAATTCTTCTATCTTAACAGCCAGGTATGTTTCTGACAGATTATAAAATCTGAAAGGAGTCCAAACACTTTATTACTTTATTAGAAATGAGGCTTGAGTATCACAGATACCAACTAAACAAGCTGTGCATGTTTGGCTCTAACTTACAGAACTGGAATAAAGTCATGTACTGTGAGTATGCCAGATATTTTCACAGCATGTGCAGCATTTTCTTCTTTGACGGGTGAAAACAATGTTTATTGGAGGATGCTCAAACTGTAGAAAAATCACAAGTGAAGGTGGAAAGCATCTTGTACGGCGACTGACTCAACCATTTTAAATGTGTAGCAAGTCGTGTGGATATTATGTTGAGTCAGGCAGCTGCAGAACAGCGTGAGAAAACAGAAAAGGGGATATCTCGCCATCATCTCCTGACACACGCAGGGCGAAGCAGGCTTACTCCTCAGGGGCCACGACAAGTGACAAACAACTGATGACGAAGGTGTCTGTCTAAGAAAGAGCTCGAAGAATGCACAGCAATGCAACCTGTCAAACAAACAGCACCCGGTATTAATCGTGTGAAGCAAAAATATGACTAATGGGCTATGTGATTACTCAAAGATACAACTGACTGAATAAACAAATCACACTGTGAGTTAAATAATTCAGGTGGATTGAAAAAAGAAAAAGTTGGATTTTTTTTTTTTTTCTTTCAGTCAATTGACTAAAAGGAACTAAAATTGATTAATTGTATTTACACATTTTGTTGACCTTGTTAGCAGCTTGGATACATGTTTAATACATTTTAGTGCAGATAAATGTTAGTTATATTGATGCTTTTATCATTACGTTGATACAGTACATAGGCACTGAGTTTACTAGTTGGATTAATACTTTGTTGGCTGTTTGAAGGCACCATCTTGGAGATATAAATGGAATTTGACTCTGTGAGTTAATGAGGAGTGCCCAAATGCACTATAATCTAACAGCTGTGAGGTTAGACAATCTAATTTGGGGGGGGGGGAAGGCACCCTTTTGTAGCCTGACTGTACCTCAAATCCACACCAGACTGGAAATGTCAGCGGTGTTTCAGCACTAATGAAGCACTGATCCGAAGCTTGTAGCAGGCCGACAAACTGCCTTCACCAATCTGACTATTATTAGAAATTCAAGGTATTTTTAAGTAGACTTCATGCCCAGAATTTGGGACACAGCCATAGAGTAGCAGTGGAGAAGAGAGATTTTGAGGCTGGGTTTAGACAACAGTCCCCAGACATGTTTCATCC
>NC_045745.1:12238867-12247531 GCF_008692095.1 Etheostoma spectabile | reverse complement strand
CTTTTGTAGCTCCTGTATAAAACACAAGTGTCTGCGGTTTGAAGTTCTGTATCACTCCCACATTTTTCTTTTTTTCTTACAGTACTATTCATCTAACACAGTGCACTGCAGCCTCTCTCTTGTCTGATCCTCTCCCCTTCAGCTGTACTTTGGATACTGCTAATGCTGCACTGCACATTTCCTGCTGCTGCTACAAATTAAAAGCTTTTCACAAATAAAGGAAAGCACATAAAGGCTTTTTGGTGAAGCAGCTGCATACCTTGGATGTGATATTTGTTACTCAAATGTGTTCTACGTAACATCATAGAGGTATTGTTTGGTGCTTTTCTGTCGGTGGATGAGTCTGAAGGAATGGTAAAAGAAGAAGCAAACATATGAGGACCGGGCAACGGGTACTTTCTGTAAACTAGCAGAAGGTGGTGGAGAGGAGATTGTTTGGCTCATGCTCTAGTGGTTTGGTGACACCTGGAAGCTGCTGACACTCTCCCAGATCCATTTTGTCTAATTTGTATCATTTGAATTATCTATACTGTCATTTTATTCTGTTGGCACACACATCTTGTGCATGTCTGTCCATCTTGGGAGAGGGATCCCTCCTCTGCTGCTCTTCCTGAGGTTTCTTCCGTTTTTTTCCCCATCATAGGGCTTTTTGGAGGGATTTTTTCTTCATCTGAAACAAAGGTCTAAGGGCAAGGGGTCTAGTATGCTGGAAAGATTGAGAAGCCCCTTAAAGCAAATTTGTAGTATGTGATATTGGACTATAACTAACTACTGTGTTTAATTAGGTGTGCAGCAAGTATAAACACATACAAGACACATAAATACATACAAGTTCCACACACACACTCCAACTGGAACACAACCGTAACACTATGAGGACAAATAATACCAGTACAAGATGCATGGATAGCAGCATCAAAGTAACCTACATAGGGTAGAAAAAGTGCATATTAGCCTACAAAGTTGAAACGATATAATCAACAAAGACCATCGTCAGCAACAACATCAGCATCCATTACATTACATAACCAACTCCGTTTCTGACATCCTCAACACAGTCAACAGAATATTACTACTAGAATATAAAACCAACCTACCAAGCCCTGGAGGTGACATGGAGGGAAAAAAAAAAAATTAACAAAAAAAAACTGGGGACTAACACTTTCACTAACACTTTCACGAGATCTTGACTTTGTTTTGCGAGATATCGAGTTGCATTTGCGAAATATAGAGTTTTATTTGTGAGATATCAAGTTTTATCAGAGACAATTAAAAAAAATGGTCCAACAGATCCCGTTGCTCTGGACGGAGACCAATGACTATCAGAAGCACTTTTCCAGTGATGGCTGAGCGTTACTGCGCAGCCGCCAACTGAGATTGCCGACGTAGATGTAACATGAGCAACCTGTTTAAAAATTGTAAGTCTTCTGGTAGCTGTGCCAAGAGACACCCGCTCACCCCCTTTAGTTTTATTTGCAAGATCTCGCAAATCCAACAAACAATAAGGCTAACCTAGCTACCTAGCGTGTAGCGTGTCTACTAACTAACTAGTAGAATGAAATGATTACCTCTCCTTGGTTGTCTAAATATATCCGTTTATTTTGATAAGCATTTCTAATTAATACATGTCAAAGTGAAGTGTTACAATGGACATTGTTGTTGACTGTTGATGTCAATGACTGCGGGCTAACCTTCTTGGATGGCTAGTATCTAGTATCTTCTCCTTGGTTGTCTAAATACATTCATCGTTGCATGTAAACAATCAGGAACAATGAAAACACAACGTTTACTGTGAATATTTTATACAATGAAACGGCGAGTTCATGAGTTCGCCACATAGTTAACTAGCTATACCATGGGTGTATTAAGAGAGCAAATTAGCTATACTTGTAAGACACATGAGGAAGAAGCTCATGAACGAGCATGTTGCTACGACAACACAAACTAGCGCTATCAACACCTAACAACAATGTTCATTATAACACTTCAATTTGGCATGTGTTAATTAGAAATGCTTATAAAAAAACAGATGTATTTAGACAACCAATAACATGTAATCATATTGTGCTACTGGCTAGCTAGATACCAGCAGGCACGCTACATGCTAGCGTGCTACTAGCTAGCTAAATTAGCCAGGTTGTTTGTTGGATTTGCAAGATCTCGCAAATAAAACTCGATATCTTGCAAACGGAATTTAATATTTCGCAAAACAAAGTTAAGATCTACCAAAAGTGTTTGTCCCCAGTACATGTTTTGTTGTAATGTTTTTTTTGGTAATTTTTTTTTCCAGGGGCTCCATACCAACCAAGGAAGGAAGGAAGGAAGGAAGGAAGGAAGGAAGAAAAGAAATAAAGAAAACCGAAAACGAAGAAAGAAAGAAAGAAAGAAAGAAAGAAAGAAAGAAAGAAAGAAAGAAAGGGAATACGATGAGGTAGCCAAGAGATCAAAGAAGATTCCTGCCCTGTTGTTGGGAAAACCACTCATGCCTTGCATGCATCATGGCTGACTGCCGTTGCTGATGGCATGGCTCAGGGCAGGTTTCCCAACCATATCGAGAAGGAGCATTATTGGCATGTGTTGTTTTTGGGGACGTTTTGGCAGCTACGCTTAAAAATACAGTAGTGGTTTACAGACAAATAATACAGCACTATTTTATTTTCATGTATAAGGAATATGAACATACTGTAACAAAGAGAAATGTAATTAATAAATAAGACATTGACGATACCACAGTTGAGCAGTTGCTTGACATACTTCAGGACAGATTAGCAAGCAAAGAACAATGAAAAATGACATTTGGCAATCTCAGGAGACAACGTTAATGATAGAGTGAAAAATGTCAGTGGGCTTGTTGCTCTTCTGCAAACATATTCTCAAAAACAGTTGTTTAGACACTGTTATGTGTGTTGACAAAACTCAGTGTTGGTTTACACAGCAAACTGTAACAGAGTCAGAGGTTTTTGAACTTCATGTGGCATTAGCCATTGCTGGACTTATATGCTAATCAAAGGAGCGGTGGCATATATGTAGTACAACAAGTAAGAATACCGTCCAATGGAAGAGGCTTAGGCCTTTTATTTATGAAATGTCCACTTAGGAATTTACAATAAGGCCAGAGCTCGGGAACAGTGCTATAAATATCTACCAGCATGGTCAAATAGAGCACCAAGACTGAATTCATCACTACAGGAAGATACTAAAACAGAGAGCTAAAATAGGCTAAAACGAGAGAAGTTGACTTCTTTTGAATATAGAGTGAAATGTTCTTATGGCACTATTGGCATTTTTTCCACTTATTGTATGAAAGCAAAGTTCTTTGGCATCACTTGTAGACATATGACATGCATACAATAGATATTTTTCAGTGTACTGCTGCAAGTTGATTGGCTGTTGGACAACTAAATTAACTAAACTAGACTTGACTAAACTGTATAGTGAGAAATGCAAACACTTGTTTATTATGTTGTGAGGATTTAATTAGGACAAATAATTGAATCATTATAAAATGAATGCATCCGAATTACATATTGTTACGTTTGCTAATCATACATTGAATATTTTATACTACCCAATACTGTAAATATCAAAGCTGAAGTTCAAAAAATAACAATCTGATTTAATCTAAGCATAATTCATAACTTTCCCCCTTCACTTGAAACGCACAAATCTGCACACTTTCTTCTATTTACTTATTTTTGTTATAAGCATTGCACATTCAACATACATGTATGGTATACATTTAGTAGGTTGACAGCAGTTTGTGTCCACAGTTTCTCAGTGATGGGGTTATGATTGTTGAATTAAATTCAAGTGTAATCACTAGTTTGTCTCAACAAGTGGTAATAGAGCAGCATAACATAAATGTTTTTATCTTGAAATGTCAAAGATAATTACAAAAAAAATGCACTGTCATATCTTGTCGGCATTATGAAGATGGAAAGGGCTGAGAGATGAACTAATATGCTGTTTTGGTCCTTTAATGGGATTTGTTGAAAATAAGAAAGAAGATGTAAACAATGCCAGCCTAATCTTATAAGAATGACAGTAATCTACATTAAGACACTTGCCCTTTTACACGCTCATAATGCCCTACAACTCTGTCTCTGTAGTTTACTCCGAGCAGATGGAGCACGACCACATGAAAGCTCTTTTTTACTGAGCTCAGTGGGCATCCTCATTACTGACCAGAGCAGGGACCTCTCTGCTCCCCGTAAAGTGTCATTTCGATCGTATTTTCTTTTTATAGCTTTTTATAGCATGGTTTCCTCGTCTTCTAGATTTTATAAATTGTCTTCACTCCCTGCCTCCTGTCATAATAAAGAGTTGGTAAAGAGCAGTGGTAGAGTCTATAGTTGAATGTTTAGATTGACACATTTTTGCTTTTCTAAATTAAATGTTTGGCTTTGATCAGTTTGTCTTTAGTAGTCAAAAAATGACAATGCTTTTTTAACCCTTATCCTATCGACTGGGCTACCCGCAAACCAAGAAGTATACAGTACATGAAGACATATCTCGCAGGTGCTTTATTCTATCATTCCAATTGTTAATGACTGTGTCAATAAAATGTGTTTTTAATGACTTCATATCATTGTTTGTTTCTGTTTTAATTAGTGGTTTTTAAAAATACCAATGGTACCATTCAAAAGCACCCAATTACACCTCTGCAGATTTAAAAGATAGAACTATTTATAATTGAGTTTATGTTCGCCATGGGCCTTCGGTTGGTTTCACCAAATAAGTATCACAGATAACTTTTATTTGAAATAAGTGAAAACTAAAAGATTCCAGAATCAAATGTTGGTAAACAAGCCTTTATGTGCTGTGGATTCAACTTGGGATAAAAGCTGCAATTTGTAATAAAGGAAAGTATATATTTTCATTTTACACAATATGAAAATGGACTCACTTTGGGTTTTGCTACAGATGACAGTTATTACATAACTCAATGTATTGGGAATACATAAGTCAACGTTTTGCTACCATAGATATTTCTGACAGTAGTTTATTTTTGGGGTCCACAGCAACCCCAGTGGTCCTATATGTTACATATGTTGGCAGGGTGAGGGTAAATTAGTATTTATTTGATCTATCTATCAGTGTTATAGTACTCAAGTGGTGATCTTGACACCGGTCTCAAGACTACTTTTTGAAGGTCTCGGTCTCCTCTCGATCTCGATTGAAGAGGACTCAGGATTTTATATCAAGCCCGGTCAAGACCACTTAATCACTAAATTGCTTGTGTATTGTCTAATTTATATGTTAACTCATATGTTGACTCATTGACTCATTGCTAGTTTGAAATGTGTTAATGTTGACCCCGTTCCCCGCCTCCCTTAATACGCACTCCCAAAGTGAATGTAGGAGAGAAGAACCAATGGCTGTCTGGGAGATGTTGGCCAAATGGTCGGCAATGACATTTTATCTATTACATTTTATTCATTGTAGTTTTTAAAGAGTTTATTTGCAAAACAACTTCTAAAAGAAAATACACAAACGTGTGTAAATTCAGCTGGGACCACCTGCTTCTGTACCAAAACTCTAGAAATCGCTTTACCTCTTCACCCAAAGGGATTTAGCTATACATATAGCTAGTTGTGTATATACTGTATGTTTCAGTAGTTTGGTCTGGTATTGGTCTTAACTCAGTCTCGCCCTGCCTTGGTCTTGGTCTTGTCTCAGTCCCAACCCCTCAAAGTCTTGTTCCTGTCTCGGTCTCAATACACTGGTCTTAGTAATGACTGTCTCGGTTTTGGGTGTTTTTGACATAAAACACTGCTATCTACAGTATTTCCCTACTTGAGAGGTTGAATAAGATTCAAAGTCCATCAAGTTATTACCTGACTACATTTCAGAGTCAAAACAAGGTCTTCTCTAATGAATGAGCTGCATCCTCAGCTCAAAGTGTAGCTCTAAGCAGTTCGTGTATTGACAAATGTCGATTGCAATGAATTGGACAGGGGACTATTGACATTACAATAGCAAAGACATCCTGTGGTTGGGAAATGTTTCTTGGTGCAGTGAGAGATGACCTTGCTGAATACAGATTCAGAGGAAACGAGGATAGAGCTTTAGTAGCTTGGGAAATTGAAGTTGTGATATAAAAAAAAGAAAAGTATACAGGATGACAAGCAAACACTGTATGCATGTAATTGATTTAGTCATTAATCTGGGCTGTGTGTGTGTGTGTGTGTGTGTGTGTGTGTGTGTGTGTGTGTGTGTGTGTGTGTGTGTGTGTGTGTATGTGAATGCACACACATAAATGCATGAGCGTGTGTATGTGTATAAAGAGCCCCTCTCTGTGCACACATGGATAAGACTCGTTGTGTTTAACTGCTGCGTCCCTCAGCCCACCACCCTCCTCCCATGTCTTCCATTATATTGATTGGCGTGCAGAGTAAACACACGAGTCACCCACGCAGGAGAAGAGAAGTCTTGTCTGTTGTGCCAGGTCAAGTAAGGAAGCACTGTGACATTGAACTGTAAACTAGAAATATTTTTGCCCCCTCGGGTTTACTCCTGTACTTTGCTTTTACACACATTTATTCAACTTCATGTCACAGAAGACAGAAGGTCTGGAGCTCATCACATGTGATGGAAGACTGGCTTTGGCTACACATTCATAAAGTACATACTGTACAGACCTTTTTGGTTTTTCATTTTGTTACATGTGGTATCTATTGTGTTGCCTATATTCTTTAATATTTCCAACTGTATGTATTGTACACTTAGAAAACTAACAAGGAGGACTCTTATTAAAAAATGAAAACAAATGAAGAAGAGCCAAAAGCTAATGCAATCAGCTGCAAATAAGCTTATTTAGTTCTTTAATTGCCTCAGAATTAAGTTTAAGTGAAAAAGTTAGCAAGTGACTTTGCAGACAAACAACTGCAACCATTACCGTCTGCTAACTGGACTAAAAAAGGGCATCAATAATGAATCCATCTTTTGACAATTGCTAAATATTTTAAACATAATGTATTTAAATCCTTTAAAAAGGATTATGCTGCCAACATTGTGACATTTCTAGCCCTCTGAACTACAATTGTTGGCAAATAGTCCAAAAGGATAAGAGAGCCATATTTGGCAGCTAACAGTAGACCTACATACTCATTTGGCACATCTACTGTTACAGTCCAACACAATGGAATGCAACTGGAAGATAGATCTAAGATGAACTTGAACACTGAGAATACAGCTTATTAGAGTGTCCTAATTTAAACAAGTCAAATAGGTCTTTAGTCTTGACAGTTTAAGAAAAAAATAAGGCTGAGAAGATGAAACACTGTTTTCTAATTATCTCACTGCGGAGGATAGAAAGTGGGCACTGATTTGGTTTTCACATTAAAGTCACATGAGATAATGATTGTCATTGGCAGTGCACGTCAGAATGAGTTTCAGCTGCTTCTTTGTTGGCACTCAGATGCAGAGACCACCACTGCTTGGTGGCAGCAGCATAGGTTTGTGACCGAGAACAGACTTGTGAAGGACTGGGCTCCATCCAATTAGCCCCAGGGGACGATCTCTTACTGTTCCATTCTAATTCATGTACATATAAATAACTGTCGCTGGCACTGCTAATTGGATTAAAAGGCTTGGTAGGGGAGAGCAAGGGGAGAGGGGGAGTGAAGGCAGCTAGAGAGGCAGCATGAGTTGATTTACACCCTACAATTGGTTTTTTTAAGCATAGCTATTGAAGAACATTCTGACAAGGGAAAATGGGTTTTTAAAATACAATTCTAATTTTTATCAATCCAAATTATTAAAAATGCAGCCATGGCATTTATTTACTTCAACAGCAAAAAATATGCAGGCCTTTAATGTGAAATAGGTTTGTGTTAGACATGGGCCTTCGTTACAAATTTTCACTGTAAGAAGTCTTCCTGTTTTACTGAATAGCTCTGTTGAAACACCAGTAACAGAGGTGTAATGTTACGGATGGCCGCTGTTCTGACTCGGGTGCCTGGGTCTGTTTCCCGACGGTTAAGTACACTGACGTTAGCATCCTTAGTCTGCGGAGGGGGGGTGGGGGGGGGGTTTGTTTAGGTTTTTTCAAAAATGTAAATATCATGAACATGAATCCAACATATTATAAGCAAATATAAATCCCCACTGATGATACGCTTATGTACTGGCTTACTACTCAGGTAGTCACTAAGATAGCCATCCACAGTTAATCCTAAAGATTCACTGTACCACGTGTAGGTTTAACATTAAAACATAATTTATCAAATCATGCCAACAATTATTAATTATATATATATGTAAAACTTAGTATTCTATGCACTAAAAATGTATGTATAAAAGCATTGGGCTGCCCTAAACTATGCTGTAGGTGCTGTTTAATATGCAAATTCATTTTATACATTATTGGTAGTAGTCCCTGCTCTGTGTTCTCTTTCAGTTAAGATGTCCTTGGCATAAAAAAAATGTTGAAGATCGCTGCATTGAAGATCTGGTTAACTGCAGTGTACATTAGGATGAGACAGCTAGCGCTGTTTAGAACATTGGTAAGCAACTGAAGATTTAAGCAGAAATGGAAGCAACATGACATTAGGAAATAAAAAGTGCTGTGGAGAAGGCAGTTAGAAATCTAAAGGTAGGAGAGAATGAGAAAAGTTGAAATGGGGGAGGGCGGGGGGGGGGGATTGTGGCTCGTTCGTATGC
>NC_045745.1:12213914-12238857 GCF_008692095.1 Etheostoma spectabile | reverse complement strand
AACACACAGCACCAGGTGCTGAGAGAATACATATTTTGATACGAAGCGGAAGCTGGAACATGGTGAGAGGATGTGGTAAGGAGAAGGAAAGGAGACGTGAGGAAGGCTTACCTGGTTCTTGTGCTGCTCCTGTGTTGGAGGACGAGGATAGGTGGGAAGGGTAGCAGGGAGGGAAAAAAACAGAAAGGGAGATTAGCATTCAAAGCCCCATCTTAATGTAATTGCCCCCATTTGCCAGTGCATAAAGGTTCATGCTTGTAAAGTACAGGAGAAGCCAGGTAAGGATGCAAAGAAAAATCATTCATGCTGGTCCTCTCTGCAAAAAGAAAAGCATTTAAAGATCACAGCTGATTTGAGAAACAGACAGTTGTTGAAGTTTAACTGTAAGGTTTTAACTTCAAAGGCAAAATCATTTGGCTAGAAATGGGCTTTGATCAACATTTTCTGGAAGTAATACCAAAATGTTGTCAATTGCATACTCAGAAGATGATATCTTGTGCAAATATCGTTCGGCTAGTCCCATGCCACACATCTCCTGAATCACAAATATTCTTGGAAATATTTTTCAGAAACCGCATTTAGACAGTGATACACCAAAACTTAACTGTAGCACAAAATTATGACGACACTGCTATTGCCTTTCAGGCATCTAAGGAATGAAAGAGGAAACGAATCAGCTCAGGTTAATAAATGTGTGAGAAATGACACCATAGGCAACAGCATGAGGTTGCCACACAACCAGCATGGAAGTCACTGCGCCAAGCCAAGAGACAGTTGAGCACATAACCCCCCCATACAACCACAACTTTCTGCTTTTATAATTGGGTTTTTGTATGGAATAAACAAAGTGAATGAAAACGTATTTTAGACACCTAAACAAAGGACCACCCAAAAAAATCAATATCAGTTTAAGTGTATGCTTTATTTAGAATATGTCTACCAGTGTGCATTGCCATCAGACGGCCCTTTCCTTTGCCAATGCATTTTCTCAAACATAGAACTTCTCTATTCCTATGCAGAAGCGCAGCTGTGCAGCACACTGCAATACGACGCAGATGAGCTGTTTGGGTCAGACGCTCTGAAGTTTATGGAATAAACAAATACAAGAATATGAAAGCGAGAGATTGGTGAAAGGCTCTTCACTGTGGTGAGAATAGGATGCCTTTAGGAGCCAGAGTATACAGACGACAATAGTGATGGCCAAATGAAGCTTTGTGAACCAGTGTCTTTATTTTCTGAGCCCACTAGATGGCGCTCTTGGTTTTACTAGAAAGGCCCAAGGCATTTAAATTCATTATATTCTCAACCAATTGTTGAATAGAGAGCGCCATTTAGTGGGCTCAGAAAATAAAAGACACTGGTTCAATAAGTTTCATTCGGCCATCAATAGACCACAACGTAAAGCAGAGAAAACGTTTTAAATGTAGTGTACACCACAACGATATCGATTATTTTTAGGACGCTGAAAAGTTTTGCTTTATGGCCCAGGTCTGTCCATACAGTAGCAGTAATAATGCTTAGCTTCTGTGTCTGGATAAGTACCTCAGACAAACCTACTTCACAATATCCAAATTATCCCTTTAAACGGTGAGCTTAAGAGGTCCCTGTACTGTAGCTGGATTTCCTTTGGACAGAGCTATGCCAGCTGTTTCTGTCTTTATGCTAAGCAATCTTTTATCCAACACATCATAAAAATTACAACAAAACATTCACTTTTAAATAAGCGAAACCTGGATAAAGCAGGCTCAACTGGGACGCAGTGTTTCCCCCAGTGTATTGCAAGCCTGTGAGATGTTCTTTAAACTACAGTTACAGTGGGGCGGCTCTGTTGGAAACTTCGTCATAGTCATATTTTGGCACTGACCTAATGTAGGGCCCAATAGAGTCTGTCTTATAGCTTTTTAAGTCATAAAGTTCATGATTCCCTCCATTATTTGGTATTACTGAAACTATTGGGCTCTACATTAATGCTGCCATCAGTCTGGGACGGGCCCCAGCCAGGCTCTCGTCATAAAAAGACAATTGCCACCGGTCTAATTATTTTGGGGGAAACCCTGGGGACGTTTGTACAAAATCCAACATTGCAGGGAAATAGCAGCGTTGGCCCTCAGTATACAGTCTGGCATCCATTTCGGCCCCCATCGTTGAAGAACATTTTTCAGCCAAGTAAGCATCAGGATTCCAGCTACGAGGCGGCTTTTGATTAGAAAACCTATTTCCTCTTCAACTTTTGCCAAATTTCAATCATGGGGATATTCTAATTACCATTATCCAGAGCAAGAGGCAGAGATGGAGTGGGTGTGTGTAAGTGAGGTAGACGAGTAAAAGAGACGCAGTCTTCGCATGTAAGCTGGCAAAACTGCAGGGAAAATGCAGCGTGATGATCAAATGAACAAAGGGTAGAATTCCAGGTCTTTTCCATCGTGTTACACAGCCCTGTTTGGGATGAAGATGTATCCTCTTGAATTGCTGATCATTTGCTTGGACATGTATGTCTGCAAGCTAAAAGGTATGCTCCAAATAGAGGTTGCATAAAGTGTTGCCTGACCACGTAAGAATTAAAAATTACCTCTACATTTACAAGCTACTGCATTCATTTTCAATACAGTTATTAATTGACCATTAACATCCATATTTAAAAAATAATATTATTGTTGATGGAGTCTGGTAGCCTTTAATCTCACCTAAAAAGTTTTTGCCAAAGCTACAAACTGGAATGTTCACCTAAATACTAAAGACTTAAGCTGTGTTTGAAACCATTTCTCATTCATTCAATCACTCACTTACTCACTATTCCCTCTATAGTGTTTATTAAATATTGAAACATATAGGGAACGCCCAAATGAGATCTGGGACACTCACTAAAAATATTGTGGCGTCAGTAGATGCGCAGGTTATTTTTGTGACAGAGATGGGCACGCCCAGCATCATGTAAACAAAAATTATACGTCACTGAAACAGACAGAGCACTTAGGAGAATAATACGAAATAGTTGTAGATACTGTACTTGCATGCTACAATTCCACTGTTTATCAACGAAAGTCCGCTCCATTTTTCCTTTTCAGCTTTAACAGGTGATTCTGTTTCTTCTTCTCATCCCGGAAAACACGACCACATTGCATCGTGGTATACGGGAGTAAAATGTAGGGCACATCATTACATTATCTGTGCATTGTGGATATTTTATAGTGGACTATATAATGAATGAAATTAACCACAGATAATTCAAACCCCACTACAAAATGGTGAACACACTATATAATGCACTATTTCCATGAACGGTTTCGAACACAGCTTTTGTCATAAAGTCTCCCAGCACAGCATCAGTTGTCTCCTGCTTAAGCAAACAGCCATAGCACACGGGAGGCAGAGTAACAAAGTGCTTCTGAGAACCACACAGTCAAGCCAGACCACCCTCGAGTTCAGGTTCTTGCAGTGTAATGGGGTGAGGGCCGTTTGCTTTGGGGAGATTACACAGCAATCGGCGAGACATGGAGCAGCTCTCCCCATGTTAAGTAAATGGAGAGCGGGTGAAGAATAACTGCATGGTCGCTTTGCCCCTTACGGGTCTTGTGGGAGCCTTCACTATTCCAGCACGACCTACAACCTTCAGAGGTGGGGTTAAATGACAAGGACTGCTGAGATGCATTAAACATGAGTCATTTGGAAAGAGAGCTAGACGTTGGACCACTCCAGAGATGATAGGGACATTAACCAGGGTTTCACCAGGACCTGAGCTGCATTTAATGAAGGCCTCCACTACCTCCCAATGTCTCTCTGTACGTTTGACTCACAGCCAGCGAGCTAAGTAGTTCAAGATAAACACAGGCAGTACTCTTCATGGCTCCAGTGGACCTATTTTCTGCCTCTTTCTCGTCCTCTGTACTCACTCTCATCTGACAACTTATAAAAGTCTCTTCGTACTGAGCAGTGGTCAAGACCAACTTGTGAAGTTGTTATCACGCACGAAACCGGCAGCAGCCAAGAACAAATTCTAAGTTACAAAAATTATCATTGTCAGCAAAAATGAAGCAAATAAATTCATATTAATAAATATTAAATTTGTTCAAACTGATCAAAAGAAAAATACAAAAAAGAAAGCTATGGAACAATAACAATACAATATTTACACTACTGGTCCAAAGTTTGGGGTCACTTACATATTTCCATATCACTCCTTTATAGACAGAATCCCAGCTGATCTGAGTGGGGGGCTGATCTTGAATGCAATATCTACATTGCCCATTATCCAATATCCTTTGTTCCAAAAGAACATTCTGTTTAAAATCTGATATACTTTTAAAAAACTAAGTGAGAAAACATTGGAGAACCCTTTTCAATTATGTAAGCGCATATATAATCTGAAACCTGCTGCCCTGGTTAAAATAACAACAATGCACCTGATCTCAGCTGGTATTCTGTCTACAATGGAGTGCAATGGGAATTTCTAAGTCACCCCAAACTTTTGACCGGTAGTGTACATATGCTGAAGGGTGACCAAAGACAGACAAAGGAAAGGACCAAAAAACCTGACCAAAATCACTTTTTATAGACAAAAAAAATAATAGAGTAGAAGATATTTTATTGTGTAATACACACTACTAGTGCATCTAAATTATATTGATATGCTGTGATGTGAGAGAGCGGTCTAAAAAGCATGGACATAACAGCCCTGCTTTCATCTGTATTCATTAGGTGAGGGAGGCATGGACACTCCTCTTCGCTAGAAATACCAATGGCTTCCATCGACACAGCACGGCAACACGCTTCCAAGCGCGTCATCTTCAAACGTAGCTCTTGGTTAATGGCCTGGAACACACATTCAATGTCTATCAAAGAAGGACGTTGCTGGGATGGATGCACATGCTGACAACCTCTGTCACTCGCTCCCCGATCACACAAACACATGCTAACACCGTGTCTCACTCACACACTCACTCACTCACACACACACACACACACACACACACACACACACACACACACACACACCTAAATTACAGTGGACTATCAGGCTACACACACCAACACTGACTCACACAAACACAAACACACACGCTAACACTCTCACACAAACACACACGCCAACACTGTCTCACATCAACACACGCGCACACACACACACAAACACACGTACGTACACAAGCCTCTAGTCAGTTTAAGTATAGCAAGCAATAATGTGTTGATTAAATCTGTGATCAGCTGCCTAAGGGGCATGAAATTGGACATGATGAGTGTGGCACATTAAAAACTAATTATCAATAGCACCAATCCTATTGTCTTTCTTTTAAAGCAGTCACAGCAGTAAATCAAGTGTGGAGAATGGAACACTATGTGCTCTATCATAATGAGCTCTGGGGTTACAACCATACCTGGTAAAGTTTTTTGATCAAATATGAATCTATTATTTATTGCCTTTTGCATGTCCTTATTGTGTTAAAATCTCATGGAGAGTTGACAAAATATGCTGCCAGCAGGGGATCAAACCGCTTTGCCTCTAATGCTTCACAATTTAAATGATAAACTAGAATGAAATGATTTCCCATGTGTGTCCTGTAGTAGGACTCTGATTTAAAGGGTTTCTTTGAATGCCTGCGTCAACAGTGAGAAAAGTACTCTATCAAATCTACTTTCCTGTCCCCTGGCATCTGTGTGACTTTCTGCGGTTTTAGAGATTCAAATTAAATATATGAAATATGAGCAGAGGACAAAGTCAGCTAATGTTGCTATAGAGACAAGGTCCGCACAGAGAGGAGGACTTCAGCTAGGGACACTTCAATGAACTGGCCGACCTCTTTCTTTTCAGGTCTTTTTGCATGTAGCCTCTTCTCAAGGATGCTTTCAAGATGGCACCTGCTGTGGTTGCTAAGAGACTTGTGATGCAACGTCTCTATATTTCATCACCAACAATGTGCCGTGGGACAGAGTCTGTACTTGTCTCTTCTCACCAAAAGGATTTCTACTCAGTTATGCACTGAACTGTAAAGCAGCTGTCATTTGATATAAGCTACAAGGTATAAACATTGCCTTTTTTCCCCTTCTCTCCTTCCTCCTTTTTTTTCCTCTTCTTGGATGTTGTTCATCCATCCACTCTCCCTTTACCTCCGGCTGTCTCTGGAACCCGGTGATTAGAGCGCTGGGTGCTGTCCTGCTGATAAGACTGAGAACCCTCCCCCCTTGTATCCTCAGGGTGACACAAGAAAAAAAGGAGCCCAGGGTGATGTCCCAGACACCCCCAGTCCTCACGCCTTCTCACCATTCACCAAGTCATGGGTGGTGGCTTAATACACTGCCTTGTGCATGTCATGACTTTGAACTGATAGGCCTGCATTTTCATGGTGGATAAGAGCAGCCAGAGAAATGAGCAAAAAGTAATACAGCTCAGCTCATAACAGTGTAACATTATGCATCAAGGGCTCTTCTTATGAGTGAAATTCTACATTCTAGAGTGTGTGTTTACAGTAGCATCTGGCAGATTGTGTACACTTAGCACTGGAAATGCAGGACAAATGCTGGTGCTCAAATGTGGATAAGCTTCCTTTCATGACAGCCTCAACTATCTAAATTCCCATGCAGCTGCCATAAAAGGGAAAATAATGAAGAACAGGTTATTCACAATGAGAGTAATTTGATACAATTATAACCATAACTTCCCCGTGCTTCCTCAAGCTATGTAAACCCTGGGTTGTTATCCCACTGACTATTTGATTCCAAGGATAAGGCGGATGCTATTCTGTATTTTTCTTGTTAACAGTCAGTTGAAACCATTAGGCTTGGGCGGAGTGCCATTCAAGGTGAAGTTTGAAAGTATTGGGAGAGGTACTAACATGTTGTTGGTTTTAGTCTTTCCATGGGATTTGGATGAATTCAAATATTGCTCCAAATGTGAAAAAGGAATTGCACAAATGTGTACTAATAGATTTGATGTGTGCATTCGCTATTGTAAATAATAATAATTCTGGAGAAAAATCTAGTGACCACTCAAATATTACCATACCTTCTACTCAATTATATTTGATTATGAAAAAGGACGAAAAACCCAAGGTGTTGTAAAAAAAAATAAAAAAAATAAAAATGATTTGGCCAGACTTATCTCTGGTGTCAGGGAAGGTCCACAGCCATTCATTTTAAATGAGAGGAATGGATTTGTGGTAATAGAAACCCAATTGGCTCCAGACAGCATTGGGACTTGGTGGCGTAAAGACACCAGGCGATGACGTGATAACCTGACCACTCAAATGTATGAAGTGGAAGAAGTCGAGAAAGTGATTTGGGTTTTCTGCCCCCCACACAATATAAAAGCCTTAAGCGTAATGCATTAGAAATAAATTAGGAGGCATTCAAGTGTAACAGAGCTGAAGATGTCTGGTAAACTCTCTTTTGGTCAAAATACCATGCCATCTAATTTTAGACTCTTTGGTTTTAGCCCATCGTTCATTGGTAACTGGTCATGCCAGTAAAACAAGTAACCTCGTAGGTAGGAAAGAGCAATTGCACTTTTGGCAGTTATGAATGTTTGACTATGAAGGTCAGCCCTTTTGGTGTGGAGAATGTTAAGATCTCTGATTCCTGTGAAAATGTCTCATGTTAAACTGCTCAGGGTCATGTGTTAAGATTATTCTATGTCTTGACGTTCCACTTCCACAGGATTGCTCCGGTGCTGCCAGAAATTCCACTGGATGCCCGCATGTATTTTGGCCGATGTCCGATTCCTTCCGCTTTCTTTGTGTTGAAATTTTAAACTCCAGTGAATTTTTGAGGACTATGGTTAACTGCTCCTAAGATCTCTGCATGGTAAATTGAGAAAGCTAGCTAGACTATCGGTCCAATCAGAGTCTTAGCCGATTGTGATTGGTTTATAGAAATGCCAATAAACCAGAGCATGTCTTTCTCCCATCTCGGAATGCTGTGTGGACTAGCCAGACCCTCCTCCACTCCGCATCGTAATGATGGTCTGGCAAAGCAAGACTAAGATAAGTTTGACATTCGTAAGTAGCCCCAAACATAACATTGTTTTCAAACAACAGAGGAGTGTGGAGTTCATAAATTCTACTGTCACTTTCCAATCAGTGAAAAAAATATAGTTTAGCCTTCTTATTATCATTTGTATAATTCCAATAAAACAAAATAACATAAATGGCTGTTCTTCACATTTAGCCTGTTCACACCCAGCAAACTGTGAATGTGAAAATATGTTCACAGCGCCACATATTTCCCATATGCCACCATTAGACAAGCTATTATTTGATACATTTATGAGGCATAGTTTTGATAACCAGCCAAAGTTCAAGTGAAGTAAACTGTTGAATTATCTCTGAGTTAGGCAATTCTTTCTACAGTTAGAGAATAAAAGACAACAATCATGCACAGTAAAACATACATTTATAGTCTATATTCCAACGAGACAAATCACAACAAGCTGTTAATGAGACCGATTATAACAGGGGCAAATAAGAAGTTGTAGTACAACGTTCCATTGTGTGGAAGACAAGAACACAGACAAGTTTTTTTCTTAAGTAAATCTGTAACGATTTATATAAAATGCTATTAAGAGTGGACATTGGGTGGTTTAAAATTGAATGATGAGTTTATGTTTGAGTTATATTTTCTCTGAGAACACAAAGTACAGATATATTTTTTTAATGTTATGTGTTTCTAGCATAACTAAGAAAATATGAGGTTTAATATAAGATTGATTTCAGGCTAAATTGTACTCACATGACTATTTAAACTCAGGACAGGAAACTGAAACGTTTTGCAAATGTACTTTATAACACCACTCCAAAATTGACTGCAGTAAAATTACAGTAAAATATTAACAGCAGTATGTTGGTTTGCTACTTTAATTTTTACTAAGATACTAGATACTTTTCATTGTTCAAACGTGGTAACCTTGGTCCATGCATCTGTCTATTGTGAATGTTTACTTATCCAATTCTAGATATAAAGGGGGCTGGAGCCAATCCCAGCATGCATTGCATGAAAGACAGATGTTGTGTGTCTATTTTGTTATTCACAACATTGAATGATGGAGATCTGCACTTAGGCAGAAATTGCATGCTGACCCTTTACAGTCCTTTGGTAATGAGTGTATAATATATGTTTTTGGGGAGTGCAAGCAGGATTTTTCCAGATTTAAATGCCCCGCCTTGAGCTATGCAGCTCAGAGGCTATTACACCAGTACTCATTCCCTCCCACTTTGCTTTTGACTTAATTGAATCACCCTGTCCCCACAGCAGATATTCCTTAACGGAATACGGAAACCTATCCACCCTTTTCCTAATACCATTAGGGGAAGCGGGAGAGCAAGATGGATGCTTTAATCCTGCTGGTTCAAAGCACACAAAAGGAGAATGTGCCCTGCAGTAAGACATTAGCCACAACATTCACTGCTGAGCCACAATATTCTTCAGAGCAGAAGACTTGCCCTTTACATGACTGAAAACTACAATAACGAGAGCTCATTTCCTGTATAACCTTGCATGTAAATAACGGAAAACAGTAACATTGCACTGCTTGTAGGCTAACAGAAACAAAAAATCACCACAACACGTTACAGTCGGCTGCACCTTATTTCCATGATGTCTTCTACAGTATGGTATGAGTCCACATAGGTCCAGTAAGTTTATGCCATCTGTTCATGAACCCGGGAAATATGCAGGAATGCATGTCCAATTTGACACAGTGGTGATGCAGATGAATGAGGTTCAGGCAAGCATCCTGCTGCTGAGGTATTCTTATTTCCCTACCTATTTTCTGCTGTGTCAAACTGCAGCTAAGCTAAGGTGAGGTCCATTATTTCTGGTCAGCTCAGGCACATACTAATCCTCTTATTTGGGAGGTCAGCGCCAATCATTATACAGAGGGGTGCCATTACAGTGTACACTCCAGTGAGCTGATTTTCCCCTTACATAAATATATGACTCAAGGGAATGCTCTTACTCCCCTCTCTAATTTATCTCTCCTGCTTCTACTTCTTAGCTCTCATCCTTCTTTCTATCTCTCTCTCTCAACCTTCCACTCTCTTATCTACAACCTTTTCAAGTCCCTTTTCACTTTTTACCTTTTCATTTTTCACTTTCCACACTTTCAGCACACATCCCTCTTTTCCCACCCTCATTTTTTTTTTCAGGATGTCCAGAGTGGCGTATGATTGAATCTGCAGAGAATCCATGAGCAGGAACAATTAGCTCAGTCATTCAGACAGTGCATATAGCTGTACAGTAGGATAAACAGAATCATAAAAAAAACTAGAAAAGCAGGAAGATAAGCCTGAACTCTATGGATGCCAGAACAAAGAGAAACACACAGCTCACAAAGTACACAGAATTTTGTTCCCACCAGCCCCAGACAAAGATGGGATAGTCTCATCTTGCATTGTGTGCATGTATTTGATGTTATACTGTCATTTGGTTCGTATTGTTGTATTTTTCATTGGTATGACAAGTCAACCCATTATCACCCCGAACGTGTAAAATGCGGACGTTTGGACAGTGGCCGTCAGCGTCTTATGCAATGACAAAAGCATCCTTCGGTACTGGAGAGAGCAGCATCTAAAGTGGGTTTAGCAAGTAGTATGTAAGGGGGAAATTCCACATTGGAAGGTTGGTCGGGGTGGTGGATGGGTAAAACACAAAACCTTCACCCAGGAGAGTGGGCTTTGTATCCCCTATGTCCTTAACCGTCCCGTTATTTCCGCGTGTCAGGGAACCGTAAGCCCACCCACAAGCTTTTCTTTAACCCAACAGCGTCAAAAAGGACGTCAATAGTCCCAACCAAGCGCGTTTAGGTAAAGCGTGTTATACGTCGTTGAAGGAGACTGTTAGTGTCAATAAAAATGACAAAGGCTCCTGAGCAAACGTCCATATTTTACGAGAGATGGAATGACAATGTGTCGGACAAGTGGCAGATTCAATTCTAGGAGAGGAAGCCACATCTAGGAGGGTTACTGTAAAGAAAATGTATAAATTGACCAACGAAGTTAAATGTATCTCAAAGTCGTGGAAACATTACACACTAACTCTAAACCAAAAATCTCAAGCTGCTGATGACACTAGATACAAATTTAAATTATCATCTGGGAACAAAGATTGTTTGTACCAAAGGACTGGACACTCACTCCACTATTTTGATATCTTCCACTGGAGAAGTGAAAAGGTTGAGCTGCTGGCGAAGCTACACGACACATCGGTGGCTAAACAAAGCTTTTAGGAAACTGGAAAGGCTTGAATATCTGTGCCAAATTCCATGGAAATATACCTAACAATTAAAAATACATTTGACCTAAAACTAAAAATGTTAATGTCCTGGTGGCTCAAGACAGTGGTCAGGAGATCGCCAAACATTCATCCACTGTTAGCCAAAAATGTTTACTGGCAATCCATCAAACAGATGTTGTAGATATTTCAATCTTGAACAAAGTATATAACTCTAGAGCCACACCACTAGCTGGCTAAAAAAACACTTCTAGCTCCACACAAGGGGGAATCCTGGTTGGACTAAACCATAAGAAAAAGCGTATTTATTTATTTTATTTATGGTTTAATTGCATTATAAAAATGTCTTTATTAGCAGAAGCGGTGTCTACTTCCCTCAAGTCAACATCACAGATGGGACGGCAGCCCGGTGTGATACCACACGACAAAAACAGCCCCTTGGCCCTGTTATGTAAATGCAACGATGCACGACTTCTGAAATTTTGAATGTGTAAAATGGGCAAAACAAAAAGCAACACTTTTCTTCCAGGGTATAGAAAGGTGGGGGAACAGTCTCTCTGTCCAAAAAATATACAGTCTACTGTATATTCTACTCTGTGTGGAACTGACACCCGCAAATGTGGACCATAAATACTTCATGAATACCAATTACCTCAAGAAGTAGGTAGGAAGAAAAGAGCAGCTATTTCAGCCAATTACGAGGCTATTCTCTCAAAAGGTGGAGAAAGATGACTCTTTCCTTTCAAGCTTCCAACTAAAAGGAGAAACCTCTGTCATGTTGCAGAGCCCAATAATGTTTCCTTCCACCTTCATGTCAGGGATGAAAGGCCCCAAATGTCCTTTGAGTGAAACCCCCAGAGGACTTAACATGCATCAATAACGTTTCCATCCTTGAAGATGTTTCAGGGGGACTACACATTATCTCCTCTCTGTACATCCTGGGACTTTTATTTAGCCCATTCTCAAAAGGTCCTTCCTCGCCATGGTAGAGATAGAGATAGAGGGAAAGAGAAAGAAGAACAACAAAAGAAAACAGAAGGAGGGAAAAGCGGAGTCAGACTGCATATTGTGGTGAGCGGAGCCTGCTTAAAATAGGACAGCTGCCTCTTGAAGGAGCCATCATTCTTCATAGGGGTAGCCTGTCTTCATTTCCACCCTCGGCAAAGCACACAGGGCTTAACACACTTACGTCTGAGGATTTGCTGCACTTGAAGGTGGCAGCAATTCCCTAGACTGCAGGGGGAGGGAGCAGTGCAAAGCCACCCCGAAACTTTAGCTTTAACAAATTCAGCTGAGGCAATATCCAGACCTCCTCCTTGTGGCAGAGCAAACTTTTGGCCCCATGTACGTGTCAGTGTACAGTATGTCCCAGGTCTGCAATCGTTTGCAAATTACATTTGTATCTATTATTGAAGAAGTGATGAACCAAAACATACATGCCCAATGCATTAGTAAGGTGCATTTTTTAAGATGTTTTGGTATTTGCCTTTTTTGCATAGTTTGCTAGGAGACAGCGACATGAAATTTGAAGAGAGAAAGTATTCCTAAATGCTGGCCACAGGCCCAACAGGATGCCTCAGAAGAGCCATTAAAATTTTAAAATACAGTAAGTCCCCACAATCTGGACAAAAACTGCTGAACAAGTAAAAGAATGTGGTGCATTCCCAGTAGAAAACAGCAATGGTAGGCACTCAAAACAGACAAAACCAGCACACATTTAGGAATGCTCTGGGGAACGTGGGCTGTTTTTACAGTCTAAATGAATCATGAAGCAAATTGAGCATATTTTTCCACTTGGTTCTCTACTATAAGCAAAGATATACATTCAAGCAGAAAGCACCAAACTTGAACTTTTTTTTTTTTTACTCCTGTGACTAAAGTAACTGTCAATGCATCTGTGATTTTCCATAGCATATGGTTACGTTTCACAAGATTCTAAGTCATTTAAATTCAGTAAGGGCATTTCATTATATACAGACTCAGTCCACCATTGATCCATAAATTATTCAGCCAGTGGCCCAACCCTTGCTCACACTGTACCTGAAACATCAGAAAAGGGGGTTGGAGCTGCTCCAAAACTGAATCTTATTGTCAGCTTATGCTGTAAGTGGCCTCCCCTATGTTCAAATTAAGCCTATGACATTCAGCTACAAAGCAGTGATTATAGTGAAAAGGTTAGCAGATATTGAATCAGGTGGTCCCTCAAAATGACACAGTGAGTCATCTGCAGCTGAGCAGCTAACAGTGACCACTGCGATGTAGAATAAGCATTACTTGTGTGAGCTATCCTTTTGACTGGGGTATCTGCAGACTCCAGAGGTATACAGAGGTTTTGTCATATTTCACAAATGCATTTTTCTATCATTCCAAGTTGTCATGACTTTGTCAATCAACTTGTTACCACACAGTGGTTTATCCTTGGGGTACCCAGGATGCTTAGTCAGTGGTCCTGTGTGTTTAACATATTGGTAGGATGAGGATTAAAGGGCTTGACTGTGACACCTCCCACCCTCCACATAAGGGAGGCAGGAATAGGGCATCCCTCACACGTGGCAACAGTATGATTTCATCTGACTACCCACACAAATGTCCTCTTCACTTACTTCCACTGAGAGCATACTTCCCCAAGAAGCACAGCAATACTTGGGATATTCAACCTAAAAACCGGAGCACCCCGCTTTAAAATTAGGGGATGGTGGTCACTGATATCTCTTCAAACCTGACTGATAGGATGACCTAAAAAGGACAGTTAAATAGTTGGGTCTTCAGATCCCAATAGCTCTTTGAAGAGGGAATATCAGTATCCCTCCTTTGATTAAAGCTAATTAGATCATTGACATTTTGCCATGTGGCACCTCCTGGCATTAAGTGCAAAAAGTATATAGCTTTGATCCATTACTTCAAAAAGCCAAAACACTTTCAGTTACACTTATCGCCCCTTGGTGTATGCAACAGAACAGATAGAAACGGAACATTTTCATACCTTATTCTGGCAACTTGACTGACTTCCTAACATTTTGCAAACTGGCATACAATTGGAAATGAGGCCAGATAACAATGGGAATGTCAGAGAAAATAAAAATAAGACACGTTCCTAACCGACCCTTGAACACCATATTGCAATGCAAATTACTGTTGAGATGACTGCACTGCCAGATGTGCCTCTTACACTGTAGTATCACTGAAAAAAAGCCAGCATATGCTCCATGCTGAGGATAGCTTAACTGGTACAGACCTCTGGTAAGTGGATTGAGAGAATTCCCCAAGCATATACGGCCTACTTCATACAATATGGTGAGGGTATGCTTGGACCGTAATGATGAGCCAATATAGTCACATGATGGTCTGTGATAAATTAGTTGGGGATCTATGGTGCAATAAAATGTTGCAGATCAAGGGAGCGTGCATCGAGTATGACTTGATAGGATATGCTTCATCCTTTAACCATACGTCCCATGATGTTACATAGATCTGATTTATCTTTGGCAGTTTGAATTGACAATAATATTAGATGTCTAACTACGTTGTGTCAACATGGGTGATTTGGCAGTTTTCTGTATTTTATTCAAGGGCTGAGCTGCGCAAACACAACAACATGCTGTACTGTGGTAAGAAATTCCAGCCCCATGTTTTCAACAATAACTGAAAAAGAACTGCAATCAGGCACTTGAATGCTCAGTGCATTTCTTTAGAAAGGACAAAACCCAATAAAAAGCTGAGACTTATATTGTTCAGCTGGGATACTAACTGAACTCTCTGTTAGTGGTAGGTCTATCTTTGACTTTTCTGCTTTGAGGTGTGGGATTAACCCGCTTCAGCTCTGCGGCCTGTATTTTTTCAACTGTAAATGGTTTCCTGGCAGAACTCCACAGCGCTGCGGACGATGGTGCGGCTAGTCCACACAGCATTTCACGGTAGAAGAAAAACATGCTCTGGTTTAACGGCATTTCTTTAAACCAATCACAATCCTTGTGGGCGGCACTATAAGCTCCGGGTGCAGGTGTGGTTTGCCTCTGCAAAATAGCTTCGGGAAGAAACTTGTTTTAGTGGAGCATGTGCACGTGGGGAGGTGATCTCTGGAATTAAAATGGCTGTTGAGTGTGATTACAAATTTACTGAGAAAAAAAAAAAAATGTAAATTTGATTGTTGGTTCTAGCTCAGAGGATGTTTCCTGAGTCCACCGGTGTTTACAATGCCATCCCAAGAAAGCAAAAGGTGAGGGACATCCAGCCGAAAATGGGTAAAATCCAATGAAACCTCCGGCGGCATATCGACTAGCCACATTGTGACCCCTGATATGATATCTTAAAACGGGGCCTTTTGATCCCCAGTCAACTGCTGACAAGGCACCCTGGTTGAGTTCATGTGGTGTTTTACCTTTATATGAAATTAATGGATTTCTGCTCGCTTGTTTACTGTGTATCTTGTAGTGTTTATGTTGGGCTGTTATTCAGTATATCTTTTTGAAAAGTAAATGATAATTGTAAGTGTGTATCTGGCTCAGTTAATCTGGCTGTCCAGTAATTTATTTTTTGCTCATGCTGATCTCACCCCCGGACAGAGATGTTGACTGCAGGCACTTAGTGTGGAGTTGCAGCCAGGATGAGCAACACTGGCTTTCACAGATGCTGCCAACCGAGGCTGTCTACACAGAGACTGCTGTACACCTGCCATTCTGGCATATTCTGCATCGTATTCTAATTCAATTTACCACTCAAACCCATTTTAGAGCCTGTCACACATTTTCCCAGTAGAGAGGCAGTTGTATCAAGAAAGCCTAAAGGGTTTTGTTGATACTGTACGCTATAAGGTGTGTGTGTGTGTGTGTGTGTGTGTGTGTGTGTGTGTGTTTCTTAAAAAGAAAAAACCATAACCCTGCATATTTGGGTTGAATCTATTGAAAGAGGCCATGGTTTCATTAGAGAGCAGATTTAGGGGGAGTCAATATCTAACAGCTTTAGATTTAAAGCCTTACTTACAAAGGCATTAAGATTCCAGAAAGTGATAAAAAAAACATGACTTCTGCTTCTTTTGGTTAGGAGCAAATACTTTTTTTTTTTTTTTAAATGACAACTGTTATTATTTCTTTATTGTACTATACCAGCGATTTGGTTTATTTGAAACATAATGTACAAGACTGCCTTAGGCTTTGCACACATTTAAAACAGATTATCAAAAATAAAAGCACAGCAATGTCTTAAGGCGTATTTTCATTGTGGTCCTCTGTGATAAGGGGGGTACAGGAGGGGAGGTGGGTGCGGAGAAGAGAATGGGGGGAGTAGTTGACAAGCAGACAAAGGAAAGAAAATCAGTCACTCCAAAACTGTTCAAAACGTACAATACTCACATTATCCTCTCCTCCCTTGCACCCAACAACTTAAAATGATGGACAAACTGCATTTCAAAGTAACAGCAAGTTTAATATTTGTGGGACTCACTTACTCGGCTAATTTAATCAGATAGACGTGCAGGGACAGGCCATTCATCACTGTAAAGATCAACCGTAGCCTAATCTAAGCTACTCCTTAAGCACAATTACCCAATTCAGACTATCAAAATATAAAGTGTGATGTTGTATGTGAGGGGGAAGTTTAGAACAGCCCTAACAGCCCTAAATTGTTTTGAGATGTCTATTTATTAATTGTAGGTGCATAATTGTGTCAGAATGTAGAGGCAACGTGTAAGTGCTTAAACACGAAGTCCTCAGCTGCTGTTTTAAATCACCTTATGTATATCTTACTTCTTTGGGCTATTTTGTTAATGTACTATAGACAATAACATTTTCTTTAAGCAAGGAAGACAAGCCAGGACCAAGCACGGTGTACCCGACATGTAGACAATTGGTTTATGTGTTTTTTTCCGCAAAGAACCAAGCAGCGCATCACTTTTTTGGTTTAAACAAAGTTCCATTTGTTTCATTAATATTATATTTTGTTCCAAAGTATTATTCAGTGATGAGGATTCTTTTGAGCTTAGAAGTTCATTTTGTTATGGGGTTTTTATTTTACTTCTGTCTATTTTTATCCTGCTGTAAAAGCTCTGAATTTGACAGTTTATCTGGAGTATTGGAAAAGACTGTGTGTGTGTGTGTGTGTGTGTGTGTGTGTGTGTGTGTGTGTGTGTGTGTGTGTGTGTGTGTGTGTGTGTATGTGTGTGTGTGTGTGTGTGTGTGTGTTGCAGTGGAGATATCATAACGGGGATCTGTATTCTTTGATATAGCAAGGGAAAGGAAGCCTTTTCTCGTGGGATTGTTACAGTTATAAATTAAGCCAAATAAAACGGGTTAATCTTGCCTTGGGAATATCCTGAAGGTTCACATCTTACTCACCTGTCATTCCTGAAACCACACGATGCCAGGGAGTCAATAGATTGAACCAAATATGATGGAACACCAACATCATCACTGATAGCACGTTCAGAGAAGACGCAAACAGGAAGTGAGAGCAGGGTGATGTGAACCCACTGGTCTCCAGTACATATTAATTATATGCATATACTGTATATGTACTGTAACAACACATAAGTCAATATTAATCATATACGCTTCATTACGTGGTGTGAAAAGTATTAAAATGAAAAAAGAGCTTCATTCAGACAATCCGTAAGAGCAAATACTGACATGTTGGGTGAATTTACTGGTATTGATTAATTATATTATTATGCATGTCACACAGCATCATGAGCACTAAATCAGAACTGCTAAGCCGGATAAAAACATCAAAGTCATTTCAGTATGCTGATGTTTGAAGCACAACATGCTTATTAAACCATTTTTTTAATTTAGAATTCTGAACCAGCCAACTGACTAACTACAGTGTTCGGATGCACAATGTGACTAATCCATATTAATCCAACATGACAGCGGGAAACTCTCCAAAATCAATATCTCTGATTGATTGCTGTCCAACTTGTAGTGCCAGTGCTCATGCTCTAAGAAAATGGCAACCTACAAATCCAAAATCATTTAGCCATACATCATGATAAGGCCCCCGCACAAGTAATCCTGTTAATCACTGTAAAAATAGACTTTTATTTTTATATTAACGTTACAATGAACAACCAATATGGCCTTTTAAGTACAACCGCCGCTAAATATTGTAGGTTTGAACCAAGAGAACGTGAGCTTAAGTGGTTTCTGCTTGACAATCTTTCATTTCCTGACTCCCTGTAACCTGGCAGTTAACGTTAGCGTTCCCTGGGTGGAATCATCCCCAAGATGACAGACACACACAGACACACATAGACCCACACACACACACACAAACAGAAGCCCTGCCTTTGGTCAGTTTAAGTGAAGCAACCTGTTTTAATTTAGCTCCCACTTCAAGGGCTTCCAATAGGTCTCAATCTGCCGCATCTGTTTTCTGGCCTCCCTTGTTTGTTGATAAGAAGCCTGCATTACAATTGTCATTTCACATTTTCACCCACCAATTTTATCTCTTTCAACGTCCCTCGCCCACCCATCCCTTGGTAAGGAAAAAAGTATCTACTCACACGCATGAAAGAAAAGGAAAACAGCCAATCCTGCTTTTGCAGCTATCAAAGCTATCAATCAGCCATGGCTCAAGGCTAAAATGGAGAGCTGTTCTGATGGATACATTTACCACTTACCCAGTTCAATTTGTTTGGCAGCTTTGGAAAATGAAGCAACTTTCGTGTGCAAACACATTGTACCAATCATTCCCATTCAACTGGCAAAGCATGAAATAACAGTCAAGGCCATTTGGGGAGCCTTCTGTTTGCAGAAACGGTGAGCCGGCAACAGTCAGAAAGCACCGCCATGCACAAATAATGCTTGTTGAGATTTTAGCAGGGATAAGGAGCCACTCTATCTATCCTTTTGGATGTTCCACATGTCAAGCAGTTAGGTGTCTTGGTACATATAAAAACACTTATAAAGAGCTAATGACACAGTTGATACACAAAAAATTGCCTTAACAAATGTGCAATTTTCACTCAAACCAAAATGTTTTTCTAACCTTGACAAAGTGTTTATTTGAACCCCTACAAAGCCATGTTTGTGCCTAAGCCCAACCAAACCTTAAGCGTAGCCAGCTCAAAAAATAGATTCATTTGTCCAACAGTGATTTGTTAGATCATAAAACCCTTATATGTGTCAGGCTGGAGGACTCAATGGTTGTTTGATGTGGAGGACTTGTTGGATGATGTGCATGAGATGAAATTTGAATTATCCTAGAGAGGCTCAACTATTCTTACAGTAAAAGAGGTTTTATGGAGATGTTGGTGTTACATGATGGTTTAAGTTCTTTTTCAAAGGCTCTTCAACCCAGTCTCATGGCAGTTTGTGAAATGGTGACATTATTTAATCTATTGATTGGTGTACAGGGACACAATATTTTGTTTTTTACGTGGTGGTGAGCAAGAATTTTAAACTAATGTTTTTCAATGGGAAGCATCTTTTGTGATAACTGCACAACTACAGTAGCAAGAAGTATTAACAAGCCAAAAATTCCATGTGAGGAGGTTGGTTGGGGCTTGTGGATGGGTCAAATAACACAGGACTTTCACCCCGGAGACCAGGGACCGTGTTGCAGTTCCTTTCAGCGTTCTTCTTCTCCTAACCACAACCGTCCCATCGTCATCTTCGTCTCCTGTGTGTGACGGTTCCTATCCCCGTTGTTCTTCTCCTAACCACAACCGTCCCATCGTCGTCTTCGTCTCCTGTGTGTGACGGTTCCTATCCCCGTTGTTCTTCTCCTAACCACAACCGTCCCATCGTCGTCTTCGTCTCCTGTGTGTGACGGTTCCTATCCCCGTTGTTCTTCTCCTAACCACAACCGTCCCATCGTCGTCTTCGTCTCCTGTGTGTGACGGTTCCTATCCCCGTTGTTCTTCTCCTAACCACAACCGTCCCATTGTCGTCTTTGTCTCCTGTGTGTGACGGTTCCTATCCCCGTTGTTCTTCTCCTAACCACAACCGTCCCATCGTCGTCTTCGTCTCGTGTGTGTGACGGTTCCTTTCCCCGTTGTTCTTTTCCTAAGCACAACCGTTCCATTGTTGTAGCGCATCCCACGTGTGGCGGTCCGTCACGTCGCAGGCGAGTGGCGTTTCATTTCCCCATTGTTGCGTCCCCCAGAGACCGCAGATGGTGTCCCGGCGACCGTTGTTGTCCCCCAGAGCAGGCGTGGCAGTTAGTGAAATGGTCACATTCCCATATCGTGGTAACCACCACGAAATAATCAAGAAAATTGTGCAACAAATCACTATATCAAAATAACTAGACCATTTCACAAACTGCTGTGAAACCGGGTCGGGCTTTTTAACTTCCTCGATCAACGTTTTTAGAAATCAAAGTCATGGGGAAACAAAGTTTCTTATCTATTTTACCATAATATTGGCATGTTTGGTTAGGTTTGTACAATAAAATTAAGTAGTAGCCACCTCTGTTCCCCGTACAAAGAATATGTAAAAAAAATAAAAAAGGTGGAATAGATTTTAATGCTTATAGGCTGAGCAAAAATTGTGGATCTTTTCACGTTTCTTCTAAACATGTCAACAAGCTTGTTCTTGCATAGGTGATAGTTCCATGTAATTTACAATAATTAAAACTGTTCAGTGCAACCCACACCAAAAAACCTATTAGAATTTCCTTTACATAAATAAAGAACTTGCACCATAAATTAATGAAGGCACACATTTTTGCAGAAACATTCACCAGATCAAGAAAATGACGTGTAAGGAGTTCAACATTTCAATTTTGTTCAGCAGTTGAGTTCTAAACACCCTCCCCAATGTTGAACCCAAAGTAATGCCCTTGTGTTCTTGTATGCAAGTTAATGTGAGGCTTTATGTTTGACTGAACATCTGACTCATGATCAATTTATGACCATTTTAGAAAAGGAGGAGAACATTATAGGTGAAGTTAGACTTTGCTGTTGGCTTACAAACTGACTTTGCTTAAAAAAAAGACAGAAAACATAGTTCCCCTCCCAGTTCCTTTAAAATATAAGAAATTGAGAAAGTCCCCAGAACCTGTGTCAAAATGCACATTTATTGTCCAGGGTAACCAACTACCCTGCAGACGTCTGCTTCCTTTTCTTCTGTCCATTAACCCATCCTTTGTCACAAGCCTGTCTCAACAGTTTGAACAAATGTGAATGTGAGATGGCTCAATGGCTTCATCTTCAGCTCTCCCAGTCTGAAGGGGCTTATTTATCAGAGTTGCGAAACCCATTGCTTCCCCCTTAGAAAGCCACCTGCCAGTGATCTCACTTTCTCCCATTGCCACAGATGTCTCCTGATGCAGCACTGTGCTTGAAATGCAGTAACAACATCCTGTCTCACAAGCCAAAATGTGCCAGCAGCAGAGACAGTTAGATTGAAGAAACAGGACTTGTGTGGACATTTTCCTTTCCTGAAACCTGTAATCTAGCTCAGCCATGATGGTCATGTGTGTGCTTGAGACTAGACACAAGGGAAATAACTTCTGTTTTAATGGCAGCTAAAACTATGTCAGATGACCCACTTGACAATTGAGTTAAGTGGCTGGTAAGGGCCCAGACTTAAGCCAATGATGATAAGCACAGGACTATATGCCTAACAAACCACAAAATCCACATTTGTGCTGTCTGAGATCAGAACTGCAAAGACATGGATCACAGTACATCCAATATATATTTTGATACAAATGCATTTTTAAGACATGAGAAAAATATATAATTTTCTTTAGATGAAATTCACACCGATGGTTCAGTTCACTTGGCCCAGACTAAATAATTAAGTCATTGCCTTTTAACTCTGGTCTGTTTTATTGTGACATTGACTTTAAAAAAAAACATGAAGTAATATAGTCTGACTAGTAACTCAATCATTGGACAGTTTGGTTGATTATCATCCTACATCATGATCACTTCACAGACCCTTAGGAGAAAAATAAAAAGTTGCTCTTCTCTGCACTTTGTGTATTTATCTATCCTCGCTGGTGGTCACAAAGAAAAGTGAAGATGTAAGAGCCCTGCTTGGTTATCCCGATTGTTATAATTCTAAGTGAAATTGGTAAATATTCACGATTTCAGACAATTCCTAGTCTCTTGTTTTTCTTTTTCTGGCTTGCCATGTGCTAACTCTCCTGTCATTTCAGATCCTGCCGCTCCCACCTGCCCTGCAGTAACCCCCGTGTTGCCGCCATTACCTATTACCTGACCTCCCACCTGCACACCTGTTGCCACCTCCACGTCAGCCCAGCAGCATACAGTGCACTTCCCTTAATTCCCCGCCAGATCGTCAATTGTGCTTATGCTTTAGTGTTGCAGCCGTTTTCTCTGCAAAGTAAAAACTCTTCTGACTTTTGCCTGTTGTGACCCCCAACCTGCCCTATTGGATACGTTTGCTTCATCTCCCCTGCCTACCTGGTTATGACTTTGGCCTGTTTCCCACCTTGAGTTCACTTTTTATTTTGCCAGCCTGTTCTCAGAGTCCTGCTTTTGGGTTCAAACCTGTCTATGGTGAGCCTTTACAAATAAAGGTGAAAAGTGTTAAATGACAATTAAGTTTGTTTTCTGTGCCTTAGGTCCAGGGTCCACCTAGAGTTCTCCACTTGCTGCAGCAAGATAGTAATTCTCTGCTCTCTTCAGTCCAAGAAAAGCTTCCGTTTTCAATTCAGCTGCCCTCTTTGACCTCTGATCTCTGTAATACTGAGCGGAGTGTTGGCAAAAATCTGGAGGTGTGAGACTCGGGAGCTGCTTCGAGACACATTGTCAAGGCTATGGTTACGGTAAATAATGGCTCTGCACCTTTGTACAGCTTGCACCACCCCACATTACGTACATAGGAGACATTACACTTATTAAGTAACCCTATATGAACGTATTTTAATGCAGCAGTAAGAGACGTGTCATTATAAAATAAAAATAAAAAGTTTTATCAGTCTTAAAAACAAAGAGAGGCAAAAGAGAGATAAAGGCAGGTCCTCCCCTCAGGTGTGATGCCATATAGATGTGACATGTTGTCTAAATTAAACACTAGCAAAGATATGGTTGCTGGAGGCCTAGTTTCTCCCTCCACAGAGCTGCGGAGGAGGGTCTAGCTAGTCCACATAGCATTCCGGGATGGGAGAAAAACATGCTCTGGATTATTGGCATTTTTTTAAATCAATCACAATCGTGTTGGATGGCACTAGAAGCTGGACGGAGCAACGGTGGCGCTGCAAAATAGCCTCGGGAAGGAACTTCTTTTGGTGGAACATGTGTACGTTCAAAGGTTGTTAGAAAACTCAGATTGGACAGATAGTCCAGCTAGCTGTCATTAATTTACCGGAGATTAAAATGCCAACACAAAGAAAGCAGAAGGTAACGGACATCCAGCTGAAAAGTCCCAGAGGAATCTCGGAAACGAAACACTGTGTATGTTCGTGTGTAAATCGTGTAAATGTCAGCAGAACTATCAAATGGTCAACAAAATCTCCACATAAATGGCAAAGTACCATGATGCCCTCAAGAATGTGACATAGAAGTATTTTCTATCTGACGCCTCAATCACTTGGCTGTGCATTGTAAAACGTTACAAATCACAGTTGGAAAATTGATCTGTTTTATGATGCAACAATGCTATGGATAATGTTTGGTTTTAGGCCCCATAACTACTTGGGTAGGTTTAGTGTAAGGTCATGTTTTGGGTTAAAATAAGTACTTTGTTAAGGTTAGTTTGTCATCATGGTTACAATGCTACACATGCTTACAATTATGGACTCTGGGGTGGACTGAGAGGGGCTTTCTTGCATAATTATCCAATGAAAGCTATAGGTGCATCTCTTTAAGATTTAAGACATCATCAACCTTCATTTTGCCAGCCAATATTTGTGGTGTTCCTCTCTTATTTTTAGTAGTACTTTCATGTTCACCAGCCACAAAACAGCAAAAGAATTGCTGCTTGACACAAATTCTGGCTAGACCTCAAAGTGGCTTCAAACTAAACGGGGGAAAGAAAGAACATGAGAGACACGCAGAGAGTAGGCCTAGTTTAGTTGTCACAGAAACATTTGTAAAAGAGAGTAAATATGAAAAACTGTGTGTGTGTGTGTGTGTGTGAGAGTGAGAGAGAGAGAGAGAGAAACAGAGAGAGAGAGAGAGAGAGAGAGAAAAAGAAAAGACTGAAGCAACCCTATGGCCAGAGTCAATACTGCTCCTAGTAAACATAAATAGGCTTGGATCGGTTACATCCACACATGGGCACTTCACAAAGAGACTATTGATCAAATCCCCCCCAAAGGCAAAAATACAAGATAGATAAGAGCAAGATTACAAAGAAAACTTTTGCATCCCAAAAGAATCAAATCCTGGAAAAAAATTGGGACACTGACAGTGCTTGTATCTACTGAAGTATATATTCAAAGATGTACACCAGAAAAACTCAGAATATGGTATATATTCTAAGGAATGCATAAGAAAGAACAGTGTCTCACGCTGCTCGGACAAAACAAGTGATGAGATGGGTATGAGTATCTATGATCATAATTCTATGATGTTATGATCACTAGGTATTTTAAAGGGACATAATGTTGTGTCCGAGTTCAGGGGTTCTACAAAGTAGCAACGCTGTAACCTAAAAACTACTTTTATGTACTACTAAAAAGGTACAGCCAAAACATTTTGGCAGTGGCTTAGTCTGTAGGGAGTCGGGTTGGCATCCGAAGGGTTGCTGGTTCAAGTCCCCATACAGACCAAAGTATGGTGATGGACTGGTAGCTGGAGAAGTGCCAGTTCACC
>NC_045745.1:12213783-12213904 GCF_008692095.1 Etheostoma spectabile | reverse complement strand
TGCCAAGGTGCTCTTGAGCAAGGCACCAAACCACCAACTACTCGGGGCGCCTCACTCTGACATATCTCCATTAAGTGCATGTAAAGGTACGGAGCATGTGTGTGTAGTTCAGGCCTGTGTG
>NC_045745.1:12196928-12213773 GCF_008692095.1 Etheostoma spectabile | reverse complement strand
AACAACAGAGTGAAAACATTGTAATTTCCCCTGGCAGGATTAATAAAGTATACATTATTATTATTTTTATTTTAGATGAAAGGCATTTGGTGTCTGCATGTGTGCCTAAAACATAGTCTTTGACATTCTAATGACCAACATTTAAGGACACAACTGGTGAAACATTTGTGGTCCCCAGGACACTGCTTCAGAGTTGGAATTCATAAGGACACTACGTCTATCCCTCCTCCTTCAACACAGCCATAGTGTGATGAAAACCAACGGTAAATTACACTGAATTTGGCAACGAGTTTAGATTTTATATTCATGGCTGCTTTCCAAACCTGGAGGAGAAAGCTCAAAACATGCAATCAAATACAATCAAATGCAGAAACCCAGCATTGCTGTCTCACACAGGTCTGCCATAGAGGGGTCTAATTAAAGCTACGACCCCCGAGGTATTCTTTCCCACTTCTGCTGTGGAGGACTGCTGAAGGGGAGCAAACCCTGCTAGTGCAAAACAAACAGACTTATTAAGCCAAAGAGGCCTATGGTGCTGCTTGATAAATGACAAGAGAGACAGGGAAAGAAGGGTGGAGAGCTTTTGATGGTGGAATAGAGGGGGAGACAGTTCTCCACTAGGCAAACTACTCTGGGTTTATAAAACTTGCTTATTAATGTTCAAATGGCAAGCCCTGTATTTCCATTCAGATATGCTCCCTAATGGAGGGAGAAAAAAAAAAAAAAAACGTTCGCTCTCAGCGCAACACTCTGGAGAGGAGAATTCTCTTTCTAAGCCGTGGCTGGCACCAAACCAATGCTGTAATTTGAGACTAAATCACAAAAAGGATGCAGAAGAGTGCATGCAAAATGTGCCACTTATTCTGTTGCCGTTTCTTTAGTCTCTGCAAAATAAAATTATTCCTCAGTGCAAAGAAATTGACATGCCGCCAGACATTTCTTTGCAGAATAAGAATTCAGTGAACACGAAGCTTACTTCCCGCTCTGTTCCCGGTTAGCCTTAATACTTCCTCTGCTGTGGCCCTGATTTGCCCAGCCTGACATGAACGTTAGTCTTTCAAAGTTCAATCAGTCATTCCAAATGCTTCATGGTGACAGGCCAAAGGGAACAACATGGCCACAAATCAAAGGTGAGCGGGGGCCCCCCTCTTACATAAGCAGGCTTGCGAGATGTATTGCTAGAGGCTTTGAAATGCAAAGGAGGAGAAGGATGTGTTTACATGACGACATTGTGTTTATCCATCAAAAGCAGATTGTAGAGAGAGGCGGTGTCGTTGCACCATTTGGAGATGGCGGATGACTGAGCACTCGGCAGAGCCTGGGTGGCACGCCAATCTAACAACCAGGTCCCACTGGTGATGGAGGGCAACAACCGTATTTGGTGACACATCTTTCTCCAGCTCCGTGTCTGCTTTTCATCATTACTTTGCAAACTAAAAAAAGAATTCAAAGGCAGGGCTCACTTTCTGCTTTCTGTGGTGACCCAATGCATGCTGTATAATCACATCCAGCATTATTTTCACACATTTCACTATGGTATTGGAAGGAACACTGAAAAAGCGTTTCTGCATTTTACACTCTTGAAACGTGGGGGGGGGGGGGATAGGTGAGATAGGTGTCTTTTTTTCAATACAGTAGAAATGTGACTTATCGTGTATGATTTCAGACTCAGAATCATAACGAGACGTACTGCCAACGTATTTTTTCCCTTGCATGGAATTTGTCTCGGAGTGTTTGGTACATAGAAGAAATGGGAATGAAAGGCAATAAACAATACAGTCAAGAACATAAATATAGAATATACATATTTCAAAATATGTAAAAGACACTATAACAAATATGTACAAAATAGATGTTTCCCCTGCCTAACGACAATTTTGAAAATTCCTCAAACAAAGGAAAGGAGAATCTTTGTCCTGTCATTTCTAAAGCTTCTGAGACCCCCCCCCCCCGCATGACTCGGAAGATTATGAAAAGGCCGCTGAAATATCAGAGGATTTACTCTCCAATAACAAGAGACAGATATCATAGCAGGTGGTAAAGAAATATGCAAATATGGGCCACATGCTGTAAAGCTGGACTCTGAGTTGCTTCTAGCTCATATTAGTCCTGACTCGCTGGCAGCAATACTAAAGCACGGTTTGGACAGATGAACCGGCATATGAGGAAACCCTGAGCTATGACAATTATCTTATAACTGATGCACAGTAAAGTGACATATGATGATGAAAACAGTGTTGGCTGTTTTTCATAGATCGGGTAGAGCCACACTGCCTTTCCAGTTTTTAATGTTATATGAAGTTGAGCTGCCCTGCCGTTTCTCAGAAGTTTCAGTAAAAAAAACGTATTATTATTCACTTATTTTTAAGCATTTTGTACATAATAACAATAGAACAGATGTAGAAAGGTATACAACCTCACCACCAGATCACAATCTTAATATGCAACATAGACAAATCAGTCCTGTATTACTGATATGTCCAAATATTGTCCAATAGTAGTAGTAAAGGCCACATTATATTACATGCATTATATAGACGACCACATTATTTGTTTTCTACGAAAAATGTATACCTGTTATGTAACTTACAATGATGGGAGACTTGTGCGCTTGAGGGCTTGACCACCGACGGCTTGATTGGGTAACCTTCAGAGCATTTCTTTTTTTCCTTTTTTTTTTTTTAAAAGATATTTAAAAAAAAAAAAAAAAAATCATTTGTCAGCTACTAGCTTCACTAGGGGGTAGTAACAGTCTTTAGCTTTCACCAGTCTATGATTTATTTGCTGTGGGGTTTGACGACAAGCAAATGGGAAACATAAACCACCTTTCAGGATGAAGCATGAATATGAATCTGAAAAGATACTAAAGTGAACAAACAGACTGTAGGCAGTCACAGACTGTAGTCAGTCACAGTCTGTAGCGTTTTCTGAGACAGCGGAGAACTCTGTGTTTAAAGAAGAACAGATGGGGAACATTTTCAGCCAGCATTGCGTTAACTGACAAGCTACGCAAGACAAAGTCTTCTTTTTGTTGTTCTACCTGCTGTGTAATGGCTTTATAGACAAGGCTGTTCCACACAGATGCTGCTGACCTGATAGCTTATCAGGGTGGAAATTAGTTTGCTGGTGGAGAGAGCACGCTACAGGAAGAAAGGGTGAAATTAACGGTTTGCACCTTGTACGTCAAAGTAAATATATAATAGATCTCACTAAGAGATCAGGGTCTGCTGAGGGGCGCTCCGGTGCAAAGCAACAAGGAAAAGAGTTTTGGTGATGTGGTGGAACAAAATAGATAAATGAAGGATGCAGTTGACAACACAAACAACAGACCACAGGACTGGGAAGAAAGTGTCTTGCAAAAGTTAAGTAAAGAAGATGTGGTAACACTTTACTAAAAGGTATCTACATAAGAGTGACATGACACTGCCATGACACAGTCATGACACATGAACCCTAACCCGTCATGACAAAACCAAATGACACTTACTAAAAGAAGCGTTATGTCATAAACGTTTATGACACATTCATGACAGTGTCATATTGCTCTTATGTAGATAATTTCAATTAAAGTGTAACCGAAGCTGTCCCGGCCTACAAATCCTATCCTACAAACTGAATTAAAAACCTTTGTTTGATTCAGATCTTGCAAACATTCCATTCTAATCATTTTAATTTATTTTAATTTTAATAATTCTCAAAACAAATAAGAATAATGATAAAAAAAAGATCACTCCCTCCAATATCGTGGACCATATCACATATCACCATTGCAATATCAGTCAAAATAACTGCAATTATGTATTTTCCTCATATCGTGCAGCCCTACTATTCATTCGTTTTGATTAAAAGGAGAATATTTTATAGCTTTATAGCTACACGTTTTTTTTTACACCAAAAATTAATTATAAAAACAACGTTAACAGCTGTGAGAATATCAAAGAGTCCATCTGTATTTGGAAGGAAAATGATCTTTGCTCTCCTTTGCAGCAATTACAGATGATCCAAATGAGAATTTAGAATGAGAGGCATAGTCTGCCACCTCTTGCTACCATCTGGGCCCTCCACCACGCTAAACTGCCTGCAGTAGCTGGGAGTGAATCATCTTCCTCTGGATGTTTTTGTGGACATGAATCATAAATTATGTGACCACACAATGCACAGATTTGTCACATGATCAGTGGTTAGCCTTAAGGTAGACCTTACGCTACAATACATCATACATGACACCACAGTCAATTGTAAATGCATGTGAGTCACATCTTTCATGCAATATTGCAATACATTGACTGACACACACACACACACACACACACACACACACACACTAACATGCTTTAATAAAGGTAACCATAATACATGATCCCATGTTTGTTAGAGGAACTCACCCTAGAGACTTATGTGCAGGCATGTTAATACATCCGTCCAGCTATACTGTGAAGAAGTAGGCTAAATCCTCAGTCCTCTCATACTTTAGTCTAACATAGATGTGTGTGAGTGTGTGTGTGTGAGAGAGAGAGAGAGAGAGAGAGAGAGAGAGAGAGAGAGAGAGAGAGAGAGAGCTGCAACTCACATTTAATTCTAGATATTCTAGCGAGGCACGTTAATTAACAGAGGCCATGTCTATATTTAATAACAGCAATATTTAGAAAGCAAGAAATATACAACTACAGCTCAGTTGTTTCACCGGATGAGAGTGCCAAACAGGGCACAGTCTTCAAACAAAAGTCTCAAATAACTATTGTCATTTTATATCCCAGTCATTATTTTGTGTATGCTTTAACCCAGGCACAGGATGTGTTTTATTTGTGATAAATTCACAGACAGCGCTAATGTGCTTTGCTGGGTTTGGTCTGGCCCCCGTCAGGATGACACAGTTGCTTGACTTTGCCTGAAGCAAAAAGACAGCACAACAAATGTCTGCTCATAAACATGTTTGAAACATATTGAAGAGATAGGAATCTTAGTCATCATCCTCGGCAGTGGGGTCTCTGTTGGGTCATCTGCTTTGAGGTCTTCAGATGGCTGTAGAGGCCGATCCACATACTTTTGTGCAGTGTGGACAGGGGCAAGTAGTGGTGTTAGTCGTGTGTGCTGTGATGGTGTTGTCGTCCAAGTACTAAAGCTTACTGCAGATTGATGCCAAGATACAGTGTTGGCAAGCTGGCCCAATTTAAGGTAAGAAGACATATTCTCCAGCAAGCAATAAGATAAGAATAGAAGAGTAAAGGAAAGCCCTCTGAGACTGTTTGTAATTTTGAGCTATGATTATGAGCCATCATGGCTCAGCCATTACTAGACTTGACATAACATTTGCAAAAAAGGGACAAGAAGTCTTTGCCACTTAGCACTATATTTAGAGGGTACATGTAAAATTTCTCCAGGGTAAAATGAGCCATTACTCCTGACTTTTAACAAATATTTCATGTGGGCCATTACTTGAAATTACTAAGATACTTCATTGGGAATTTTTTTTTTCTAGAATTTGCATTTTTAAAATGGGTGGGTCCAATTCTATTACAATTCAATTATACCACATTGAAATATTTCATAATTGTTTGTAGAATTAAGTTTGCCTGTTTTATATGGGCCCATTAAGCCAAGTTTACCATATACAGGAGTTTTCTGCTGAGTTATAACATGTGCTATGTTTCCATGGATGAAATCAAATAAATAATGAGCAGATGTGAGTGAAGAGTGTCTCTTTGATGTCTTTATCCTAATGAAGACCAAGTAATTGGTCTGTGTTCACATTAAAGTAGGTCTTTTGCATACTTCAAAAGTTGTTTGACCTCCTTCTAGAGTCATCTGTCTGGTGGAGGGGGCGCCCCAATTTGCTGCATCATGAGATCATCAAACTCTTCCTACAAGGTTCTATTATTAAGAAGACCCTTGATCTTACCACTTAGTGGATGAGTGAGTCAGTATGCAATGTGACCTCCCTGATACCCAGATGACTGTCTGTAACTCTGCTGAATAACAAAGCAGTGAAACACAGCATGCTCCGAACACAAGGTTTGAACGACATGCATATGCGTATATTTCCTCATTTTAAGCTAATATTGATCCAGTGGAACTGTTGGAACACGTTCATGACATGTGAAATTAGGTGTTTTCGAAGATCAGCGGAAGAGAGCGACAATGAACATAATGCCATCCAAAAGGTTTTCACATCATCAGGGACATTTTGAAGGAAAAGAGCTATGATGAATGTGGCATTTGTCAATCGTACACACCTATGGTGAGGATGCCATCTGGGTAATCAGCAGTCAGTATGACCTCTTTACACCCACACATCTGACCATCATCACATAGTACAGATCTGTCATCACACCCACCAACACACACTCCTGAGACTGCCATCGTCTTCCAGTTCATCGATTTCATTACTTAGCTTTTAACCCTAATATAATGAGAATATTGCCATTTTGTAATACAGTAATCCCTACTAGGTACAGTTGAAACTGAAATAAAGATTCAAGAAAAAACAACCAACTATGAAAATACCACCGCTCAGCTACCACCAACATGATCTAATTCTGTGGGAAACACTGCACTCAAAAAAAGACAATGTTGGGCACATCCATGTGGTTGCTGGTGCAGGACAAAAAATAAATAAAATAAGGTGAAGTCGGCACAACAGTTAAATGCACCAAAAAAACATTATAATTTATTAAATAGAGCAGAATCAGGCACGTTTGGGAGCATTTAGCTGTTGTGCCGACTTCACATTATTTAAACACTGCACTCTTCACATCAGCTGACTTTAGTAAGTCCTTTGTGTCCTGCAGTACTTGACAAAAGAAAAGCTACCTTGGCTTGGTGATGAAAGAAAAAGGCGGTGAGGATGAGAAAGAATAGCGGCATGCTGTGTGGGTGAATATCTTGGCACTGTTGTTGGCCGCTGTGAAAAAGTGTTGGCGGTCCTGACATGAGAACTGATACAGCATGAACAACACTCTGGCTGGCCAATTCTAATGCCGCAAGAATGGGATGCACAAAATAAATGGCCTTTTCAGTTTAGGGATGGAAAGGCATTGCTCTTGGGAAGCAGAGACTTTGAAAACCAGCAAGGTGATATTGCATTGGGTGAATAACTGGGAGTATCAGGTCACCAGGCATGTGCATAAGTGAGATTGATCAGAACTTGTGGACGGCTATTGGTGCCAAGACACATTAATCATTAAAGTCAGTTACAGGGCTGAGTAGGCTTTCACTTTCAGTGTCACAGTGTGCTAAGAAAAACCTTATGTAGCTTACTTCATGTGTCACATATTAACATAAATCACATATTCTTTTCCAAATGGAAGCAGCAATGTTGCTTAACAACCAGTGTTGGGGTAGTTACTCAAAACATAATAGTTTACACATTACTAGTTTTTTTTAACTATTAATTTTTTGGGGGGATTTTCCCTTTATTTCAGTGACAGTGGATAGACACGAAAGGGGGAGAGAGATGGGGGACGACACGCAGCAAAAGGCAGCAGGTCGGATTCAAACCCGGGCCAAAGCAGGACCCAGCCAACATGGGGCGAACACTCCCACTGGGTGAGCTAGAGGCTGCCCCGATTACTAGTTACTTAAAAAGTAATGCCTTATTCTCAGAAATTGCTGAAAGTAACTTACACTACTAGTTACATAACTTTTAGATTACTCAGTATCATTACCTGAGATGCACCATAACTTACTTTCCAAATAACAATATAAAGTTAAACCCCATGTATGCCCAGATCAACACAAACCCATATTACAATGATGGCATACACAATCTCCGTTATGCTCTGTAATACCAAAGAACTGACAACAACGTCGCAAACATCAGCACATTTTTCAAAAAGTACTGGCTGGCTGTCCGCACTTTAGCTGTATTTTGCCCAATATGTTTCGGGAAGACGGCGATTCCACTATGTATGCTACCGCAAGCCCACTTATCGAATGAATGGAGTCTTGGCTGCTTGGCTAATGTCGGCAACATGCTCTGTTCATCAGTGTCTGAGTCACTCATGGTCCGGGGGTCTTTAGCAATTAAACGGGGCACAATTTACACTTTACAATCACATTTTTGTCCTTTTGCGCAACTAATTTGAAGTAATGGGCATACCTCCACTTCTCAAAAGACGTCCTAAACGGTGGGTCAGCCATCTTTGTTTCATCTACTGGGACGTTTGATTTTGTTTCACAATCGTCTTATATTAATTTATATATATATATATAATAATTTTATACTGCACATTTTATATTGCACACTTATATTTATACTATTTCTCTTTTTACTTGTCTTCTGTTTCTTTTCTTTGTTGGGAGCCTTGCAACGAAATCTCGCTTAACTGTATATTGTGAATGTGCAGTTGAATGACAATGAAGTCTAAGTCTTGTTATTCTCTCCTCCCGTTATGCTGATAGTTGAAGAACCTGTAAACGAAAGTAATGCAATAATTATTTGATAACTGTAATGTGTTTATGGATTTATCTATAGTAGTGCGTTACATTACTGCGTTACAGACAAATGTAATCTAATTACAGTTACACGTTAACCCCAACACTGTTAACAAATAGCTAATCTGTATTTTCTTCAATATAATTGCATCAGGTTCAAACTGTTTTTCTCCTTGTTCTCTTTCTATTATATAGCTGCCTAACATTTTAAAACATTCACTACTGAATAATATGACAAAAATTCAAGGATATTCTTTTATCTGGCTTGATGCTCTTTCATAGAGGCATATTAGATTATGTTAATTGATATTCTATGTAGACTTTGTGGTAACACATTTTTTTAACAACGATAATTAAACTTCTTATTTTTTCTTCACTACAATTACTCTAAAACACTGAATAAAATGTCTTATTACCAAATGCAAATGCCTCTGTAACTGTGCAAATGCACTTAATGTCTCTTAGTATGCATGTAATGTTCACATGATACAGCAGGTTGGTGGTCCATTACGTCAAGTGTTTTGTGTATACTTCAAATGTATCAAATAGTCTGACATTTTATTGTTTTACATATGTTGAACATTTTCAGATGATCTTTAAATTAGACGGATTGCCCTTTCAAGTTATATCCAAGGTTTACATCAGTGATTATGAATGTGTGTGCACCGGTTCTAATGCTGTTCATTTGACAGATTTTGCTAAAGTTTTGAATTTTAGCGCAGTACTGACTGTACAGTTCAACTGGTCGTCAATCGTAGAGCTCTTTTGTGCTTTTCTGAGGATGACCTCTTTCATATTTTTACATATTTCTTTTTTTTTACTGAATTAAAGAATTACAAATAAATGACAAGAAATGTTAGTTAAAGCTCACAGTCTTGTAATTGTTACTGTACAGTAGGTGATTAGTTTGTTTTTAACAGAGGGGGCATTCCGGGTTAGTTTTGCTCACCAGCAACTAGCAAATTGCCCCATGAACGACTCTTTGGATTTGTCTTTGGGGTTTACATGTAAGATGCCTCAAAAAACCTTTTCTGATAGTTTCATTCAGACACCATTGTGGGTTATTTAAAGGGGTGGTTCAGAATTTTGGACATAAGACCTTATTTCCAAGTTAGCCACTTTCCATCAGTCCTTCAGTCCTTCCATTTGCAGAGTTCACTGGTGCTAGGCGAGCGCAAGTCAAGAGTATCTGCTAGCTTGCCATTAAAAACACGTTCCCACTTCACAGTACACCAAAGGCAAATAAATTACAACGACAGACTATCTATGTAAATGTCTATTGATAGAATAATGTTAGAAACAAAACTACCCTTGCATCGCATTGCAGTAATACTATACAAGCAAAAAAGGAAGACAGGAAAGTGATTTTAACCATTTTTGAGCAGCCTGAAGATCTATTGTGTGCATCCATTGGTGTTGGTTTTCATTTTATATGTAAATTCTTGAAATCAGTTCAACAGGAAATCTCAAGAAAGCCTCACTATCTCATTCTTGTGGCTGTAACAACCTCACGGTGGTTATACCAGGGCGAGGATTGCAATATTCTGCACACGTTGAGGCAAACGGCTTGTTACAATTCTCTTGAAAAAAAAAAAGTCACATAAGACATTGAACTGAAAGTATTGGTGGGAGATAGAGCACAGCAACACCGAAGACTGAAGATGAGAAATCAGGCTCCTATCTAGCTTCGACAGCTAGCAAAGAGCAGGTACAATAGTGCAAGGTTTTTAAGACAGCGGGACCTTAAAGGAGGGAAGCCAAATACCACTGATTTGTGAATAAGAGCAACTCAATTTGGCAGCCATAATGACCCATGGCTCCCTTCAGTAGAACAGAAAACAATAGATGTCCTTCATTAATGACATCAGTGGAGACTTTCATTAAACTATAATGCACTGATTCACCAACCAAGCAATCTGCATGTTATCTTAACAATTCCCTGAGATGCAACAAAGCGTACACTGTGGGTAGGCACAGAGACATCAAGCCTGCTATTTCTTTCACACAAGTCTATTCTTTGTGAAAGTTCATAGAGCGTTGAAACCTGAAAATTATCTTTCACCGGCACAGTCTTTTGATGTGGGCAATGGTCGAGAGGTCATCAATGTTGTCTTTGTAAGGTTTGAAAGATATGTGAGACAATGCATCAGGAGATGGCTCTGAGATATGACATAACTCCCTTCTGCTGTAACGAAACGCAACAGATAGCATTGTTTTTTTCCACATTTGGTCATAAGCAGCAGTGTTGGCTACTCCCATGAGATCCCCTCTATGCATTCTAGATACAGCACCACTGAAAAAAGGACAGAGGAGCTCTGTACATACTACTTCTATAAGAAGCAAGCTTCTGCAAGCTTCATCACCAAATGTTGTTCTTATCATGCTTTTTGTCTTTTTCCCTTTCCTTTCTTGTGTTATATTTCTTTTTTATGCAACTAATAGGTTTACAAAGTCAAAAAGCCCAAAGTCCACTCCAAAGGGACTTACCATCTCCAACAGAAAACACTACTAAACAGCTCCAAACAGCTCTACTGTAGTCCAGCTTTTACTTTCGTGACAAACGCGTGTCACTTTGTAACACCCGTTATAATGCTTGCCTAGCTGCTAGCGTGGCATGCCGTCAAACTCTGCTTCTGACTGGCTAGTAGTCCTTACCTAGGTACTGCGCATGTGTGACTTCCCGAGAAAGATGGAACCGAAGTTTGATGCCTCACTCTGTAGCTAAAACAGAGAGCTCAACACCCAGGGTGAAAAGAGGAGCTGCAGCAATGTGCAACAATATGGTGTTTTTTGAAAATGAAACCATGTAAACCGGTTCTGGTACAACCTCTAAATACAATTATGAACCTGAATATGAGCATAATATGAGCACTTTAATGTACCAAGTTCATTTTGACACAGGGATGAGAATATAATAAAATTAATGCTATTAATGCCATTCCTGCTGCTGTTAATCAAAGCTGGGGCAATTCCAGATTTGAGGTTTTAAATATGTTAAACCTGGATTAAATTTGAAAAGCCTGACTTCAGTCTACATAAATTAATATTCCAGGTTAAAGCTAATAGTATAAGATTGTTTTGAGTTAGCTCAAAGGAATCACTGTATTCTGATTTAGAATACATTTTTGTCATTTTACAATACACATTAATACGAAGAAAAGATCATCGCAGCTGCTCAATAATGTCAATCATTGACGCTGTCCCGGTTTCTCTCCGTAATTTGGTTTATTGGTTAATTTGAATGTCTTGATGCAAAGCCTGCATTACTTCACCAGTGTGGAACTGTTAGTTTGATGTCCAAAACTGTTTTTTAACCGCATATTACGGCTCTTTTTTTATTCTGCTGTTTCAATAAAGATCATAGAAAATATAAAACAGTGTCATGATCGATCCAAGTTCTCAAGAAAACGAAAGTTCGATTCCGGATGCTTTTAAGAGTATTGATTTACCAGGAGTTGCTGCACTGCTTATCCTACTCAACAACCCTCTGTTACATCCAAAACTACACGTTTAAAAGCAAATAACGGAACCATTTTTTCCCGTTCAATGCCGTGGATTCTTTTGCAAGATACACCATCACCTCCAATCCTGAAACTTTCCACACAAATAGGTATTCAAAAGTGCAGTCAAAAAAGGGCCCTAAGTGCAACAGCTTTCACCAAACCAAGCCCCGTCTTTCATCTCTCATCTGTGAAAAAAGACTTAGTTGCATCCCAGTGCATCAGTAGGTTCTTCCACTTGTCACTCAGCCCTGTACTGTTGTATCACAAACAATGTTTAAAGCTATGTAAGCCTACATGGACAGGTGCTGAAAATAAGTTTCTCTTTCCATGATCTCCACTGCAAAGGATTTCAAGTCACGAAAAATGCAAAGGACATTTCATAAGGAGTAAAGAAAAGACAGGCATAGTGCTGAGAGAATCCAAGCTGATAGAGTGCCAATGCCCTGATATGCTCTTTTATGAACATTTTAATTCATCAACACACAGTAGAATATCATATTAAAACATGCTATTCTTTCTCAATACTAAGCACTCAGATTACTACCACACCAGTGTTACATTACAGCATAATCAGAAAAAAAACCCAGTAAAGTCAACAAGATCAAGATCATCTCTTATGACAGGACACCGGCACGTGCAGCAACTAATGTTTATTTTCATTATTATTATTGTATGATTATTTTCAAGATGAATCATTCAGTTTATAAAAGGTCAGATGATAGTGACAATCTGTCACACATTCCCAGAGCCCAATATGACATTTTGTTTTTCTTAGATTCTTTACTGCTGGAGAGTGACAAGCACTGTGGGACAGCTGCATCGGTCTTTCCCTGTCTTCTCCCTGCACTGCAGCTCCTTTACTTTTCATTTGTGAATTTGACCTGCTCTTATCACAGCAACTACTTAATCACTTCCAGGTCAGTTTGATCAATTGAGAGCCTTCCAGTCCAAAACAGACTTTTTCATTGTTCCCCAGGACAGTTTGAGCCATTCACTGGCTTGGTCAGAATAGATAGAAGATAGATAGATAGAGTAAAGGCTAACTGTCTGGGCAGGAAGTGATTCATAGTAGGAGACAGGACAAAGATGGGCATCACAGAAGAACAAGACAATGACATACACACGGCCCAGTTCTGCCAGTCAGTACACAATCAGTCAGCTTGTGGATGTTTATAGGAGAATTCTTCTTCTTATTTATTTTTTTATATGACTGCAAACTGTATGTGTGGCTCATGCGCACTGTTATCTCTATATGGAAATTACTGCTCCAAACAAGCCAAGTGGAACAAGTGAAGAATATGGTAATCTAGCTGACTTATTTTCCAGATGATTATCTCTTCCTGGCCTCTTTACCTAACCTTCCATTGGCAGTTGCCTCGGTTGATAATTTGTATCCTGATCACATGACGACAACCATCAGAATTAGATGCATTTTTAAATCTTCTCAAGAGATCCTACACAGAAGAAACGTGAGTGGAGAAATTATTAAAAATAACTTGTAATCAAATTATAAATTCCAATTTTCCACTGATTTGCATGTATGACATTTAATATTGTCAGACATAAATCAGGACAAATATTCACCCCAATCAGTCGTTTACTGTGAGCATCCTCGTGTGATTATCTCAACAGGGTTGGCTCAGGTTTGAGTGTTTTCATGAGCCAGATCTCTGACAATATGAACTTGGTAGCACTGTTCTTTTCCAATACTTGCTGCTTGTATTCTCTACCAGCCACGGTGACGTGATGCCTTTGAAACATTGCCCACCTCTTTGTTGGCACAAGTGTTCAGCTATTCAACTGGCCTCGGAGCTTCAGAGTGCTTACTGCATTTGCGTCACACTAGCTTCTGTGATAAAGTGTTGGATGGCATTGATTTTGTGCCAGCGGTGGGTCTATTCTGCTATGCTCTAGTCTTCTTTTTTTCCTCTAACCACTACCCCATCCTGTGCTTTTTTCTTTGGATAGCACAAAACAAAGATGTACAACACGAGTGTTGGGAGGTCACCCTAACCAAGCCCCTGGCAGTCTAGAACATTCAGACCTCTAACTCACTGGTAAAACAGACAGAGTTGGAACCGTGGACGGGGGTAAATCTGTACACCGAACAAACCCTTGGACATACACATATCAGTACATCCCAATAATAAAATAAATGTTAACATTATTTCCCAATTTAGAGCCATACAAAATGAGTACCTTTACGCAAAGGATGCTTTCACACTTAACTGTTTGTCAGCATGTGATTATCAGGACTCTGCTGGATAATAAGGGGGTTACAAAAGTAATAATAGCTAAATTGTCTAGCATCGGTATCTCCATGAACAGGACCAAATACAAATATATACATATATATATGTTTTTTTTTGTTTATTTATTGGTAATTTCTACGTAAACGGGCGCCTGGGTAGCTCGAGCGCACGTTCATATGGAGAGGCTCAATCTTCGACGCAGATGCCGCCTGTTCAACCCCAGGCCCAACCAACCCCGCGCACCCCATCTCCCTTACAGCTCTAGACTGCTCTAGATTGTTATCCCAGCAAAAATACAACACGTGACTGTACATATACTTAAAATAGTGTGTGATTATGCATATATACGGATTGCACAGAACTTATGATTTTTATTCTTGATTGAAAATTGCTGGAAATGCGCATGATGAATGCATGACACATACAGTAGAGCAGTGAGGAGCTCAGACTGGCTGCTTAGGAGAAGGAAAAGAGGGATGGATATAAATGGACAAAGATAAAAGGAAAGAAGGAGCGTGGGACGGAGAGGGGGAGGATGGATGGATGGGTGAATGAATGGATGAATGGATGAATGGATGGATGGATGGACAGATGGGGGCTAGGCAGCTGGAGGGAGGTATGCTACATATTGGCATTGATCCACAGGAGGGCCCATCAAAGATAGAGTGACATTTATGGCGCCACTGACTGCACCGGCCTGCCCTCAGCAGCAGGCACAGAAAGCTGTGACATTGTCAGCTGTGCTGAGAGAAATGTGGCCGCTCTTGACTACTGCTGAGCTATAGACATTTTCCCTATAGATCCGCAGGTTTAAGGCTGAGAGGCCATGTTAGCTGCAGAGAGTGTTATACTAGCTCTGTATTCAACATGGATTTGGAGAGACTGAAACAGCTGGAGTGAAACCTTTTATTGCTCCCAAGAGAATTCCCCATGTACATGTAATGAGCCCATATTGTATATTTCAAAGAAACACACAGCATAGATAACGAGGTGTCTTCAAGTTGCAACAAGGTAAATCTTTTAAATACATGTTCAATGCCACTTGTGCGTATTTATGGGAATGCAAAAACTGAGAAATGGAGCGTAGTGATTTCTTAATCAGGAAGATTATACTTTCACAGACATGCTGATTTCATGCATGTTTTATGTGTTGTTCACTTAATATGTCAGCTGACTTTAGGGGTTCCCAGGATTGCCCTAAACCAATCTGAATTCACCATGACCCCTGTCAGCCAGCCAATCACCTCGTTGCTGTCAGACTTTAAATCTGGATCTTTCTGGGATGTTTAGAGCTGTCATCTCAGCGCTTCCTTTACCTGCTCTACCTCCACCTCACATGTTCATATACTGGTATTTATAAAACACACACACACTGAATGTGCGCACCAAATACTTTGGACCAGCCTTTCATCGTTTTAATGTCATTTTTAAAAACATCTTTTGTTGTAAAGTCCTTGACAGTTTCTGTACGAGTACTACTAAGCTGGATTACCAACCAGGCAAAGCAGGCAATTGCCCTGGGGCCCCAAAGGTCCCAGGTTCCCAAAACACTATATAAATATCAACTAAGGCGAGTCTTGCATTGCTACTTGAAGAATAGTCCTGCAGTGGAAAAGGGCTATACTGTAGGTGCCATTGGGGATAACTGTCTGTACTCTGCTGTCTCAAGCTGCCCATTAAAAAGCTACAGGCAACCTGTTTTTCTGCCAGGGACAAAAACGTAGAACCCATTCAGCAGCATCACTGTCGTAGTCAAGCGTGTTGACTGGCACTGATTACCTTCTTACAGTATAAGTAATGCTAGCCTCGTAAGCCAAGCTATCGAAACGTAGCCTATAGATTCCATCAGCGTGACCAGCGCCATAGTGACCCCTTTAAAGTATTCAACATCACATTCTGAGAGCAGAAAAAAGCCGAAAGCAGAATAGAGCAGAATAGCGAGAACATGTATTGATAGCAGGTGTATATGGAAAGGCCAGCAATCAGGTGTCTGTATCCATAGTGTACACGCTGAAAGATAATAACATGGGGATATGGGATCAAAATCCTGTGGGAAAATACCGATCCTTTTAAAATGACTTGTTCAGTGAAGATCAATGACCCTTTCATACAAATATTACTTAATATCAGACATTGAATGCATAAAAACATGAAGCTCAGTCTTAGTTATGCGGCTTCATTCTTCATCCCTCCAGGTTCACCCACACACACACACACACACACACACACACACACACACACACACACACACCAACTGTATGTGTTTGATTTGTGTTCTATCCTGGCAATCATGAAATGATTGCAGGGAGAGAATGGTGGGTAACAAGCATCGCTGTTCAGCATTCCTAAACAGCCTTTGCTGTCAAGGGCATTTACAAACTGCAGAGGTGGTCGCATGCACACACACACACACACCACACACACACAACACACACACACACACACACACACACACGCCAACAAAAAAAATATATACAGTATTTAGGAAACTGACTTCACCTCAGTGTGGTGCTGAAGTAGACGGGTCTGTATTTAGTCACTTAGCCACTGTTTATTGTGGTGGTTTAATGGTTTTATGTTTTTATATATTATTATTGTTATTATAACGGTTATTGTTGACTGGTTCTGAGAGAGTGCAATAAGGCATATTGTATTTC
>NC_045745.1:12193138-12196918 GCF_008692095.1 Etheostoma spectabile | reverse complement strand
GTGGTACTCTGTACTAAGGTGCATATGACAATAAACTAAATAAAGTAGTTTAAAATCTGATTTGTGTTTGTTTTTATCTCCCCTCCTAAATTTCAACATCTCTAAAGCATAAAGATATATCAAATATTACTATATTTTTTCAGGTTCTCTCAAAAAGGTCATTTAATAACAGGTTCAGCTTTCGTCAAACTGATCAACACACTGAATTTTAGCAGCGACAAAAGACTTTCTTTACAGTTTCTATTTCTCACAGATTATCAAAGGAATGCTGAGAATCAATATATAATTTGATGTCATGGCTGCCTCTGCAGCAGACACCAAACAAACAATATATGAGCATTAATGTCAGTAAATGTATGATACACGGATTTGGTCTTATTCATAAACAATACTTTCTGCCAGCTTCAACAGATCTTATCCAGAGGAAAGGAAATGATAAAGTGAAATGTCTTATTGTGCAGCTGGAGCCAAAATAGAATTTTTGTTTGCGGGCTTCAACGATCAGTCAATATAAAAATATATAACTGAGCCTTTGTGGCTGCAAAAAGACACTTGTCTTTTTTGTGTAATGTCCAAAGTCGCTTGAACACATGGTCTTGGTTATGATATTCTATCCACTTCCAAACAAACGGTTTTTGTAAACAAATGTAATTGTTGTCACTGTGTGTCTATGAGAACCGGAGCTGAGGGACATTTATCTGTGTGACGGTTCCTCTGGAAGAAAAGGACATTTTCCATGAATCAGTATAACTCTGGTTTACAACAACATACTTAGTATTAGGTCGTTTTTAGTCATCAGCTATGATAACATACTCACCAAATCAAAGTTGTGAAAAGCAACATTGCTTCAACAAAGTTTGTCAGGGCAAGACACATGAGCAGTCAGACGGGTTGTAAACATGGCCACAGGCTAGCCAGATTATCTCAGGCACTTTACTTGGAGGTAAAACTGAAACTGAACACCTAGAATATTGGGAAAAATCCCTTTTTGCACATTAAAACTGTATGGAGCCCCCGAGGTAACATGAAAAAAAAAAAAAAAAAAAGTTAAGGAAAAAAAAATTACTTCACAAGCTTTTTGTCTATTTTTTAGCATATATTTTTTGAAATAAAAAGCTTTGACTGGCATGCCAGCTGAATATATATCCATTAAGTATATATTTTTCTCCATGTCAAAGTCAAGGTCTCGCAAAACAAAGTCAAGTTCTTGCAAAAGTAATTTTTGCAGTATTTTCATTTTTAAATGTGTGTTTTTTCCCCTATGTGTAAGTCAAGGTCTCGCAAAACTGTAATAAGTGCAGCTGTTCAAAGTTGAACCAGAAGTTCCATCCAGAGACGTGCAGCTAAAACACACCGTGCACGTAAGTCTCACATGCAGCCCGCGTAGCGTAGAAAAACTGGCTGCTCCACGGCTGGCTATTCATACTACGTATAATACCCCCCCCCCCCCCCCCCCCCCCCAATAGAGGATGGATACCCGACCGAGCCCGACGGGACCTGACGGGCCGGGCGGTTCGAACAGATTTTTAGAAAGGTGTCGGGTTGGGTCGGGCTCGGTCACATCAACGCGATAAGGCATTGAACATTTTGAATTTAAAACAGCTTATTACGTAGGTAATGGCGCTTGTTGCCCCGTGTGCATTGATGCGCTCATCTGTTGACATTTCCAAATGCCTTCCTACAATTGCTTAATAAAAGCGGGCTTTCACACAAACAAACGTACATGTGTCATTAGTATGAGAAAACAAATGCGATTTTAACGGTGGCGGCTGGGTCGGGCTCGGACATAAATATCTAATGCCTGTCGGGCTCGGGTTGGGTTCGGTTACTGCTCTGTCGGACGCGGGCCGGGCTCGGACAGAAAAATCCGTCCAAATCCGATCCGCACCTCTACCCCCAATGTCCGTTCTTCGTGCAGTCCATTCAACCCAACGCAAGGGTCGCTCCATAAAGTTTGAAAATAAAATGTTGCCATGCACGTTATCCAGCTCATTCTCTTTGGAGACGACTTTGGTGGATTTGAGCTCGCTCCTGACGCGCCTGAACCCAATCTGTTAACAGAACTCAAATTTCTAATTTTCTCCGGTGCCGTCACAATTACCGGTACATAACATAAGTTACCGGGATGCTGATTCACAGGAGTCTGATGATGTAATTTGGTGAAGTATGGTTGCAGATTCTTCTGTGATACCAGAGCTGTAGAATAAGAGCTTTAGAAAAAATAAGCAACAACTCTAAAGGCTCCTGGCCCTAAGGATGTAAATGATGTCATTTTTCAGTGTTTAGTGGTTCTGGATGCAACAGGAGTTTAATATGTTGCATTATGATATTGTTGTGATCTATTCTGTCTTCTCATTGAAGATTTTCATGAAAAAAAGCCCATGGATTCTGAGTTTCAAGGTGGGTTTACAAGAGACTCACAGTGCAAAATCCGACATTTTGTTTCTTATTCATGGTGTTGTGACTCAAACTTTATATTAAAAAATACTTTTCTAACATGAAGACATGCTCTTTTAATATTTCCGGTTCTTTATCCTTTCTCTGAAAACGGTTTAACCATTACAATAGAGTTGGAGTTTTATTTCATTTCATCAGGTCCATTTAATTAAATGGTTATCAACACTTATGGCGTAAAAACACTTACAGTATGGGGAAGGGAAAACAGACAAGCCTTCCCTGCAGTCTTATCTGTGCACATGGTCCGCGATGGCCAATGGCTGTCTAGGTATCACAGGACATTAATGGTCAGTCATGCTTGGCCCTGGAGAAGAAAATGCCAGCCAGATTGCAATCCCTCACCTTGATGCACAAATGGCCCGGCACACCAGGCCGAACCCTCCCATTCTCCGACCGCACACCGGAAATGAGTGATGAGTCTCCAGTTAGGATCTGCAGGAGGCCTGGGATTGAACAGAACTGCATTTTGTCACGCTAACACCGGAGGGGACATTTGAAACAGGATGGCACCTCATGAATATCAAATGGCACCCTGCTTTTTAGCGTGACACACTTCACACTTCCTGGAATTAATTATCGGTGGCTAATGTGGCAGCGACGTGGTCGACCACCGCTCCAAGTTTTCAAGGTGTTCTGAAAAACTTTTTGATGCTCATGAAGTCGGACAATGAGAAGAACATGTTTTTGAAATTCCAGAGTTAACAAGCACCTCAAACCGATACACAGCACAGTGATGAAATGAGAAACAAATAGCAAATATGCCATCACACTTATCAGGTTTGGAAAAGCTACTTCTTTAAACAACATATTGTTAAATCACACGTGTAGAGTGCTATATTTTTTGGGTGGCCTCTATGTGTCCTTCTGCTACAGTAATGAGTCTTGCTCCGGCACAAAGACTTGATCAACTTCCAGAATGGAGTTACACTTCCAACATATTGGCTGAAAAGCATTTCTCAATTCTACAACCCATGCCTGTGTATTAGCCAACTTCATTAATATAAAAGGCGTTAGAGGAGAGCTTGAGAGAGTCACACCCTGGCCACTTCATCACAGCATGGAGAGAGTGCGAGGGAGAGGGATGCTTGTGTAAGTAAGTGCGTGTGTGTATGTTTCTGGTGTGAGTGTTTCTATGTATGTGTCCCAGCCTGCTTCAAAGGCAGCCTCTTGGATGAGATCAGTGGTGTGACCCTGTTCCAAGCCTATCAACAGGCTGTAGGCTGGCAGGTTTCTAAAGCGGAGACGAGCCTTTAGTCTGGGACAGATGAGAAAGAGACACGTAAAAGAGACACACTGAGAGGGGGAGAGAGAGAGAGAGAGAGA
>NC_045745.1:12141532-12193128 GCF_008692095.1 Etheostoma spectabile | reverse complement strand
GAGAGAGAGAGAGAGAGAGATAAGACAGGCAGGCGTCCAGCCAATGGAGGGAGGGAAGCAAGATTTGGCGTTAATGAGGTAACTTCAGGTTCAACCCAGGGTTTTCTATATCACGACGGCGGATCACTTGTTACTGGGTTAAATCTTCGTGGTAACTTATGCTGAACACTTAACCTGGTCGGGAGCAGGTTATGTTGGAGATTAGAGATCAACCCGTGTAAAAGCAGCGCCTACTGACCAATCAATCCTCAATTGATAATGGTGTCACCATTCCAGATCAGCTGGAGCTCGGTGTGCGGGGAGGGAGAGGTAGAGGGAAAGAGAGAGAGAGGTGCGCTCATGAAAGTTTAAACATTTAGTGACAAACCCGTTAACATTCCCCGATGAGTATCTTTATGAAAGATGGGGGGGGGGGTCATGCCAGAATGAAAACAAGCCAAACTGAAATAGGAGTAAGGAGGCTATTTTTAAAATGTAAGGAGTAGAAAATACAAATAATTGCGTGTACATGTAAAGAGTAGAAGTAAAAAATATGTCAAATAATTACTCCAGTAATGTATAGATACCCAAAATATTCTACTTAAGTAAAGAAACAAATTATATGTACTTTGTTACTTGACACCTCCGGTTAACATGCACACCAATATCCCACTATTATTCTGAATATGACAATATTCAGAATGTGATACATGTCATGTCAGCAGCATATACCGGTTGGATATTCCGAATAAGGCCTCTTTGCGAATTTAGCATTTTCCAATTAAAACATGTGGGATATTTATACAGGTTTTAGAGGCATTCTATAGACATGTATACAACGCATTCAGAAATAGGTGCAAGCGCAGTTTACGGCCTATCTTGCACGACTACATGTAAACGGGAATATTAGTGTAATATTCACTTTCATTAGCCACGTAAAACAGATTAATCGGGATATCGTCTTTTTCAGAATAAGGGCAGAAAACCAGAATATTATGTGCATGTTAACGTAGTCAGTGATTTTCACTCACTAATTACTCTCAACTAATTACCAACAGCTTTGCTGCCTTTTCAATCTCTGTTCATCTTCCGTCAATGATACTCAACACACAGACGTGTTGCTTTCAAAGATTTACAGCAGCTGAAAGGGGTCAAGCCCTCCATTGGCTTCAGTGGGAAGCATTTGCAGGTAGTGTTGAGTTTCATTGACAACATCTTAATACGGATAATAAATTGCTACTGAAATTAATTAGTGATTTGGAAACGGTATTTCTCTTAAGAAGAGAAGCCCGGGGCAGCAGATCATTGACTCTGTTGTTCTTCTGTACTGTACAAGTTGATACATACAAGTGCTTTGATTCATTACAAGCAACTTGACGTTAAATGCTTCCTGTTCCCATTAAAAAAAAAGTGTTTGGTGGGATTTTGGATGGTGTGTTTTCTGTTATCGCGGCTTGACTTGGTTTAAATGACTTAAAATAGGTCTGGTTCCATGTGAAATGTGACCAAAGGTCGAAACATACACACAGACCAGAATGTTTTTGTGGCAGGGTCTGCAAGGGTCGCAGCCCCCCCAAAGAGAAGTCTGCTCTGAGGGAAGAAGAGACCAGACATGTCTGGACGAGAAACACATGGAAGCAGTAGGGGGCATGGTATGATATGTTGAGAGAACAAATAAGAGAGGATACTGAGAGATTTTGAAACAGTTAAAGAAGTGAAGAGGAGGAAAGGCAAGTCGACGCAAAAGAGATCTTTGTATGTACGCGTGTAAGTGTGTGTGTGTGTGTGTGTGTGTGTGTGTGTTTTATGACAGTACAAAAATAGAGATTAATGGAGAGGCAACAAGCCTCCTCTGCCTCAGCAATCGTGACTCACAGGAGAGTTTGTGCTTTGTGTGTGTATGTGTGTGTCTGTCTGTGAGTGTGTGTACACTTATAACGAACAATAACCAACCCTAACTTATACACCATCTATATTAGGAAATGAACGTGAACAGCAATCACACAAAGACATGCGCGAGCGCGCACACACACACACACACACGCACACACGCACACACACACACACACACACACACACACACACACACACACACAAGCACAGCATTTGGGGTGACAGGTGAGAAAAGGAGAGAGCGAGGCTGATTGTGTGCAAACCCTGACAGATTGTCATACCTTAAAATACCATTTGCATTTGGAAGTGTAAACAATGTTAAGAATAATAATGTAATGTAAAATTTCCATATTGATGTGAAGTGGATAGAGGTTTATTTTGTCCCCATGGTTGGGATTTTGCTCATGTTTATATGTTTACAAGTTACAAGTTAGCCTAGCTTAGCATATAGACAGGTGGCCTGGACCTTTGGAACGCAATGACGTCTTTAGATGTTTGATTCATGTATTATCGGTAAATTGTATTGAGCCTTTCAATAAAAATTGAATATTGGGCAGTCCTAGTTCAAGGATTTGGTGCTGTTAATTTGATAATGCATTTATTGTACAATGGAGAAACGTACAGTGGTCTTTGCAGCATGTGATTTGTACACTGTATACAGTATAATACTCTGTATGGAGTGCTGCACCTTCTGAATACTATGTTGGATTATATAATGTGGTAGAGTGGTTTCACTCTACCAAAGGCTATTTTGGCTGCTTGATATATTAGAGTCATTTTTCAAGAAGGACAATGGAACAAGTTAGGAAGGACTAGGGGCATGTACAGTACCAAATATGATAGAAAACCGGCTGCCCTTCAACATCTGGCCTATCTGAAAAAGTAGACTGTACTGTATAGAAGTGGCCCTATGATCTTCTCCATTAACACTGCAAGCCTCCCTGCTCAATTCAGATTTTATATTAAGATCCAAATTATATGTTTGGCTGTTCATGTGATATTTTAAATGTGTGGACAATATCAGATTCCAGTGTGTAGTCACCATCATGAACTGAACCACAAGTCCAAAAGAACAATAAGAAAGACGTCACATTCAGTAGGCTGTGGTGCTGAAGTCAACATGGAGGCCACTGAAGTCGCTGTTTACAAGTAGAAGCCAGCAAGTTCATGAGCACATGATAATGATGAGGAGAAAAAGACAAAACTTTAATTATGGCTTGTTGTGGAGCAGTGGCTGCTATCTCTGTCTGTACAGCGGTGCATGTGTGTGTGTGTGTGTGTGTTGTGTGTAGATGCAAAGTCAGAGCCAAGAGTGGTGGGATTATGACGAGAATGGCATGAAGTGAATGAAAAGTTGCATGAATTCTGATATGACTGTTAGACTGAGGCTGCATTACAAAAAAAAAGAAAAAAATCTGACCCGGATCTGATGTAGGACCACCTATGAAAGTGGCCTAAATCAGAATTGAAAAGATTAGATTGGATGTGATTTGTGCCGTCAATACTGTTGTAAAAAACAGATCTGAGCTATAAAAAAATCTGATTTGGGCGGTTTTTGTCTGCCATCTGAACATAGCCTAAAGCCTTGTAAAGCAATGTGCATTATGGGGTGAATATAAAGGGTTGATGATTGACAAGCTTATGTTCTCCTTGTTTACTACTGAACAAAGTCCTTTATCACCACACATTTCCAACCAGTGAAGAAAACAAATGCTACCCATGAAGTGCCTGCTCCTAAATGATACTTCATTTGTAATGTTGGATAATCTAAACTTTTCAGACAGTGAAGGAGTCGCAGCTCATGATCTGCTGTGGATGATGAACTGTAAGCAAGAAAGCACCCTTCAATTGCAGACTGACAACAACAGCGCTTGCACAATCTTTGTGTCGTACTGACTCACTGTATTGACCCATTAGTATATTATAGGCAGCGCTTTCCCTTGTCTCAAAGTAAAGGTAGTGAATAAGAATAATAAATAATACAGCCTCCAGTGAACAGGAATAGAGCCACTGATTAGGTTAATACGTTTACTGAACTTTGGGACACTGATGAGTCAATAAGCCTTTTTACACAGCATTTAGCCCTGGACTGGAAGATTTACATTATGCCTAAAAAATATGCCCACAGTCATTTGGCACTTAAACTATTAAAGTAAGATGCCACGATGTTTCATTACATTTGTGACATTGTTAGCACTGGAAAAGTCCCTTCTACAACAACAAAATGTCACTGCATGTATAAATTTGCCACACTGCCACTGAACTTTGAAGACGAGCAATAGTTTGAAATTTGTGGATGTGTGAATTGAGATTTTCCTCGCCACTGCTGCTTGCTCTGGAGGGAACTACTGGAACTGTTGGGTCCTTGTAAATTATAGAATGTGGTCTAGACATACTCTATCTGTAAAACATCTCGAGATACCTCTTGTTGAATTGATACTATAAATAAAATTGAATTGATATTCACCAGACATTGCATAAAACCACAACCCAACCTTTTTTCTACGTTCCTATCACATCTGCTATTAAGTGATACCACATTCATATAAATGTAAAAGAAGACGTTGCACAAAACACTTACATCATTGCAATCCCCCGAAAAACTTGCATCAGAGTGGAAATCTAGTAATGTTTGTGGATATTAATGTCTTTATTTAATCTTTATGAAATCACCAAAGACTCGTTAAATAAATAGATAATCCATCACAGCAGGTTATTTCTGCTGAATGCAAAACAATGCTGGGACATCAATCAAATGTCAAAGAAGCCATCTAGAGTCCCATGGCGCTGATGCAACCATTGAAGTTAGTGGTAGCAAGTTTAACGAAGCCCTCATTTAAAAGTACAAACTGTGAATGTGTGAAGGCTTTTATCAAAATAAACCCATAGAGCTCTTAATGCAACAAGTATGTTCATAACATCCAAATTCCTAAGGCTTAAGGAACCACTAATCAGTATTTTTATGTGAGCCACAGGTCCCGTCCACACATCAGCCGGACTTAATCACGAGTCAATCACAGCTGTCAATGACCTCTTTCATTCTCAGAGGGTTAAACCACCTTTTCATCGCATCAAATGAATAATTTAAATCAAACGTATCCGAAAAATTTCACAATTGAATGTACATTAGCGTGATGAGAACTACCTAAAATGACAGAAACCATCTTTGGGAAAAATGTATTTAACGTGTACTTTGATTTTTATATTTTGGCCAATGACTCATCTGCCAGTCTTACATTTCTACAGCTACTGTATCTCCACAGTGCTATGTCAGGGTTGGAGGACATGGCCACACCACTTATCTATTCTGGGGTAGGGGGAACACACTCTGGTATGTTTGTATTTCTTTAAACCAATCACGACTGCCGGATGCAGCAGTGGTGCCATTGCAAATAGATGACAGAGATAGCAGAAGCGGAGGGATATGTGGAGCATGACAGACGCACAGCATGTCAGGCTTTATACCAGCACTGTACACCCGTTGAGCCAGACTACCCACTCAACATATAGGGGTCGGGATTTATGAGCCACACTTCAGCCAGCCACCAGGGGGCAATCGAGATGTTTTGTCTTTACCTCTGGGGAGCTGTCATGGCGTCCATCTTTGTATAAAGTCTATGGTCATACCAGACCAAGTAAAGGTGGAGCAGCCTTGTGGCTGGGTTAGCTCAGTTGGTAGAGCAGGCGCACATGTATAGTAGTGTATGCCTCACCACAGAAGGTTCAGGGTTCCAGTCCAACCTGGACAATTTCATGCATGTCTCCCCCCCTTCCAAATCTAGCTGTTTTTTCCATTACCAAGAACACACCAAAAAGTGTGTTTTGAAAAGGCAACAAATAATGGTTGAGTCACTAGTACTGATCAAAACACAACCCTATTAACACCTTCGGATTCTGTGCTGAAAATGAGTAAAATCTTTACAAATTCCACCTTTACAGAGTGAAAACAAATTGAGATTCCTACAATTCTGGAAATGGAAAGGAAGAGGATATGAAGGACAAGAGAAGACAGCCACTGAGATAGGAGCTGCCTGCCACTCATCATCCAAGGGCCAGCGAGCATGGTTGAAGTCTGCAAGGCACAGGTCACCTGATCCATGTTTAATGTGTGTGTGTGTGTGTGTAACTCCCAGAACAGTGGCTCATCGCTGGGCATCACTGCAGGAGCTGAGGATGTGTCACATCAACCACAGTCCACTGAGCAAGTCTAGGGAATTGGGTATTCTAACTGTGAGCGTGTGTGTGTGTGTGTGTGTGTGTGTGTGTCTGTACATATGTAGGTAGGCACGTGCTGTGTTGGACAATTTATTATATGCATTTTCCATATTGAGGATGTATAATATTAGACACTTTCTGAATTCTGTGGGGGGGGGGGGGGGGGAAGCTAACTGTGACAGACTGCAACTAATCAACTCCCACACAATGACAGCATCTCCATCTCAGTGCTGCAGCCAAAAAACATCCTCATTTATCTCCACAAATTTACATGATTGTTTTTCTCTTTTATGCCCTCCTTTGTTAACCCATGTTTTTTTTTTTTATAAATACACTTGTGAATTTAGACTGACATTGTTTACTGTCTTATTTATTAAAACAAGTTGATGAATCCTCTATGCCCAATGGTTGTGCGTGTGTACGTGTGTATACACACACACACACACACACACACACACACACACACACACACCACAAGCAACTCCCCTTGAGATCTAACATGAATAGACTTTCTTATATTCTAGTTTTTTCTTTGCGGTTGTGGTGATTTGGCGTTCTGCTTTCTTCTTTTCTAAGGACCCGTTTAATACCCATTTTCGTTGTAGACTCAATGAAGTTTTACACAAGTGCTTACTTACCTTTTGTGTCGTGCATTAGTTTTCCATAACAGAACGAGTCGTCATGTAATATTTCAGTTCCATGAAGGATGTTGCAGCTGTTGCCGTGGTCCTGCTACACGTACTGCGATGCCTTGCTATGCTCTGTTGTGCCTTGGAATGCCGTGCAGTAACATGCTATGCCATGAACTACTGCTTTTAGTCACGTTCCCTTATCTTTTACTGTGACTGTTATTGCCACTCTTCATTTCAACCCCAACCGGCCCGTCAGACTCCGCCTACCAAGAGCAGGGGTCTGTCCGAGGTTTCTTCCTAAAAGGGAGATTTTCCTCGCCACTGCTGCTTGCTCTGGAGGAAACTACTAGAACTGTTGGGTCCTTGTAAATTATAGAGTGTGGTCTAGACCTACTCTATCTGTAAAGTGTCTCGAGATACCTCTTGTTGAATTGATACTATAAATAAAATTGAATTGAAATTCACCAGAAATTGCATCCATTAAAAACTCTTCTTTGTTTTTAATCAACTTTGGGGGGGGGGGAAATCATACATCCATGGGGTACAGCTGTAATGAATATCTTCTGAAAACAACGTTTAATAAAATGTAAGACTTAAATGTGTTTTTTAGGCTTACCGTGTTCTGTTAACTCAAGAAAAGCAACTCACAGATTCTCTTTACCATTTTTTTCGACGGCTAAATGACACTGGTCACAACTGAAGCCACATGTGCAAAACTCTATCTACAGTCTAATTTCAATTTTATTTATCTCGAGACCCTTTACAGATAGAGCAGGTCTAGACCACACTCCAGAATTTACAGGACCCAACAGTTCTAGTAGTTTGGACCCAACAGTTCTAGTAATTTGCTGTAGTAATTTACGTAATTACTGGACAAAAAAGTGTTTTTATTAAACAAATCTGATTTCTTCTAGTGCCATGAACCTACATTATCTATAAAGACTGTGGTGTTCCCATTCCTAACAGCACATTACAAAACAGTTTTGCTATAGTAAAGGAACTGTTTTTCACATGTTTTTCACGGTGTATGTAACGCCAGACGTCTTACCTGGACATATTGGTCTTTTACCTGTTAGGTAGGAGTTACTGTTTCATTCTTATGTGGTGTTATGAGCTTTCCCTGTATACTGTATACACGGTGTGTGTTCACTTACAAGTCTAAAACAAGAAAGCATTGCAATCACCCGTGTTTGATAGGCACCAGGCTGAAATCCATTCTGTTTTGAATGTATGGTTAACAGGTTTGACAGCAGTGTGTTAGCGTTTGAACAAAGTGCTGTGAAGCCACAGTGTTGTGCAGGTTGTGGTTAGAGCCGTGGGATAAGTGTGTAGCGTTTTGAAAACTGTGTTCAAGCAATGAAAACCGAACTAGAGTTAATGCCACATGAACTGCTGCTGTGCAGACTGTAGTTCAGTTGTACGCCAGTTGTGCCCACTGTGGTCTAGCAATCAAAAAAGTGAGAGAGAGTGTTTAGGTAACAAAAGTGTTGCTCATTCTGTTAAAATCATGACTAAGCAGGCCTAAAGCTTATAATTGCTCAGAGCAAAATGTATTTTCAATTATTTATTCAGTTCTGCACCAGATCCAATCTAATCCTGGCTAATCTTTGCTAAAGCCATGTCAGCAGCATGTCGAATTTTGTGAGCTGTGTGTGTGCGTCAGCGTGTGTATGTGTTTGTGTGTTGCATTTACAGGTGAATGTAGACTAAATCAGCACTGCATGTACAACTGTGCATCTCCACATGTCCATGTGTGTTTGCAAATTGATATGTCCTTTAGGACGGTGGCCTGTGCCCACACACACAATGATGGATGCATGTGTGTCTGCCTTGTACATACCTCCAAAGCCAGCCTATAAATAATAAATGACGGCCTATGCAGAGGCGATGTGGCGGCGTCAGAGAGATAGAAAAATAGAGTGGCCTTGTTAATACAACTCCACCCAGCCCGCCAGCCGCCCGGCTAACCAGCCTGCTCAGGGGACAGATAATGGCTGGCTGTGCAAACGGCTAGCGTTGCTGCATTATGATGAAGCCCAATGCCGCAATCACATACTAAAGCATGTGAAAAAGCAATGGCTTCATAAGTAGCTGTTATGTGGAGATAGGTTGACTGATGAAAAGGTGGGCAGGAAGGTATCATTCAGAACCATGACTGGCTTTTTTTCCTTTTTTATTTTTTAATTTGACAGAGCATGGGTGGCATATTGGGGACCCAAAGCCATCTTATGTAATGAGAGCAATTTGTACTAAATGTTTATTGGATCCGTAAGTAGTATCCTGTGCTAATTTCCCGTTCAATAGTCTGAGTGAAAATCACAGTGGCAAAGGACAATGAATATAAATGAAGGGGCTCACACAAACTCTATTCAATACTCCCGCAGCTGAAATAATACAGGACGCTGGCGCCCTATAATTAATACAACATCAATCACATGTTCAACCTTCAACACACAAGCAGGGAATAAGCCAGCCAACCCTGTGCACATGGGGCTATATAATGTCATTTAATGTTCAGGCCTAAGTTTTATCGGGCAGATAGTTAGGAGGGTACCAGCGCTGGAAACAACATTACTGCACTTTTATGGGAAATATTACTTCCATAATTGTTTCTCATGGTTGCAAGTTCATCAGTGAGACTAGTAAGAAGGGGGGAAAAAAAGACTTCATCAGAGAGAATTTATATGATTTATATCTGATCCATGGGGTCTTCAGTAGTACATGAGCACTATGTAGTACTTCAAAGGACCCATTTCAATGTTATGAATATTTTTTATTTTTTTGGAATGGTTAAAAAAAAGACTTTGCCACCGTTTATGGCTGTACTCTTTTCCGGAATGTCACTACAAGGTATATTTTCATCCACTTGTTTTAATTGTAAGAAATTCTTTTCTTTTTTTTCTTTTTTTTTTTAAATACCTCAAATGATAAAAAATGTTTTTATGTTTGACTGAGGTGGAAAAGTGGACATAATTCAAAAGAAAAGTTTGATAAGGGCAGATGGGAACTGAGGTTTTGAGTACACCTTGACATTGATGCCCTTGTACCTTAACAGAACTTCACACCAGCAGAAAGAATAAAATAATATGTCAGGGTTACAAAACTGCATTGTCCCTAGTTTGAGTCTATATTTTGTATTACCATAGTAATGTGACATGCGGATAAAAGAGCCTTTTCATTCATTAAAAAGAAGGCCATGATATATTAGAGTTACTGGTATACCAAAAATGCTGCCCTCCTGTGTGTTCAGGTATTTCTGTCTTGGAAGCTGCTTACTAGTCAACTCAGGCTTTTTGGTTGAATACGGTGTACATTATCATGCTACAATTCAACCATCCGGACATGTCGGTTTAGACAAGTGGGTTCTACAAAGCTCTCTTGATACAGCCCAGATTTGTCATGACTACACCATCCGACACCAAAGCATAATTGACACTGTATTCCACATGCATATCTCATCTACACAAAATAGTACATTCCCCAAATGTGGAGCAAGCTGTCAGCCATCTCCTGAGTTCAAAGATTGTAATAAGTAGGCTTCCAGATGCAGAAACAACTCTGTAAAGCAACGGCAATGGAAAATAAGGAAAGTGAAACCCAATGACGCGCATTATTTGGCAAGATGACAGCTCTTTAGTAAAGGGAGTTGGCACTGCTGTTTTAGCGGGTTCCCCGCCGAATGTTATTACCTCTGCTTCATCTCAGTCGTTGTTGTTCTCAGTCACTTTGAGCCTAGTAATTGTCAAAGCTGAGCACCTTTCAGCCCCCGCAGAGAAGGTTGCACCGCCTTGTCAGTGAACAGCAATGTACTTTGAATATCTAATGTCCCCCTCTTCTTCAATATAACGGGAAGGCCACTGATAGTGGGTGGCAGCAATAACTAAAATAAATACAGGTCCAAATGTAAAAGAAATAGCTCATTTCAAATTCGGCTCCACATTACCCTCTACAGATGTTGACAGTTTCTTAGGTTTTTAATTTAGCAAGATTTGGGAGTTGGTGAACACTAACTGATCTAACCCCCTCTAATGTACAAGGACTGGCAAACAAAAAAATACAAAATATAAAATATTTTGGATTTCTTGTAGGCGGGAATCTCCAGAGTCTCACAGGGAAAAAGCCAACATGTGAGAATCTTTACGTGTTGAATTTCGGGGCCTTGTGATCTCATCTTAAACGAACGCTTGGCAGAGCAAAGCTCAAATGAGGTTGGTGCACTTCCTGTGCATCGATGCTCCAGACTTCTACATAAAAGAAGAGCTTCCGTGGAGAAACTATGAAAGCGATTCATCTTTATAAAACACGTAACTGATAGTGATGTATAGTGTTTCTGAGCGAAGACCAAAAATGTTAGCTTGTTGAAAGGCGCCCCATATTTCATCCTGTTCACAGCTCAAAAGATGTTCACATATATTTAGAATCTAAATAATCAATGAGGCTAGTTCAGGTGAATAAGCCAGCACAGAGAGCTTTGTAATACCTTTACATAATGTCACAATTATGTGACTGGCATTTGCTGTGTGCCGTTATAAATCTAAGGATGTGCTGCTGTGAATAAAACACATGCACTGTACAACAAAAGCAAGTGCAACTGATGGTGTGTGGAGGCCAATATTGGCCCCACTGGTTCTAATACTCATGTAGTCCCGCTCTCATTTTGTGGCTCATTTGCTGGCATTTTGCAGATCAGCAAAATCAAGATCACACCAACTAATTCAGCTGGGGAAGCAGGACCACTGGCCAGTTCCCATTCACTGAAAGAGCAGCTATGCCTACCAATGGATAGGTACAGCTTTTGTTAACCTATAAATCAAAATGAAAAAAACACAATATATACACGTAAAAAAAGACAATCTCACTTCCCCCCTGATATATGAGCACAGCTCTAAACATAGCGTATACAAACACACACACACACACACAATGACTGCTGACATAGACAGAAATAAGAGGGTCTCATATCTTGTACATTGTAGGCACTATGACAAATGCTAGCAATTAATGGCCGAAGGTATTAAACATGACATGTGGGGGGGTGTCTGGCTGCTAAGTGCTTGACCTTAGGCTGTCATTTTTGAAAGCTAAGCAGTATGAGCATCATGTGAGTCTGCAATGGGAGGAGGGTCACTACAGAGTGTTTTTTTCTATTTATCCGTGGCTCAACAGTGGGATTTGGCTAGACTTGATTCAATATTGTGAACTGAAGACAGCCACTTTGCGGTGAGACGCTAACTACCATTCTCCACTGGGTAACTATGATTGTCTCTCTGGCTGCGTTGAGGTTTCGGGTTCCGTCTCAGCGTCTCGACTGCCTGACTTACAGATGTTACTGTCTCGATAAGTACTTTACAGAACAATCATGTGTTTATTAAGCTAGTATCTACCTTCCATTCCAAGCACTCCTAGAGTTTCTTTTCTGCCGTTGTATGCAGGTAAGGTACATCTGCCATACTTCTAAGTTCTGGGAGAAGGTCCTTCAGGGCTTCTTGTGATTCCATACGATAAGCTTGTTCTTCTTGCTTATCAGCAGTCGTGTTCTGAGCCTGCTTTACTCTAAAGTCAATTATTCAAATCAGCTGATGTTTGGTGTAAAAAGCCAAAAGTAAAGACCCCGGCCTCTTTTGATTTATCCTGGTATCAGAGCCCTCCATGGGTCATATATCACCTAAATGGCTTTTTGAATCCATACTCTAAAGTTCATTACAGCGATTAAAGATTTATTCAGTCATAGTTATAGATAATTCATCTGAGGCCTATTAAAATGCCTCTTTGTCACTGCACCATGTGATCATTCTTAAAAGGGAATGGCAGATGCAAAGTGGTAGATATGGCCTGTCCGGCCATTTTTCAATCTCCTCCAACGGAAAAAGGTTCAAAACCACAGCGGGGGACACCCAATTTGACACATGGCTCTCAGTGAAGATGAAAGGCTCTGTGTTTCTTGAACCTTTCAGACCCCAACTTTTCTCAAGTGTCTCAAGTGTTTCAGCCCTTATGAAGAGCAGCACTCACAGCAATGCTTTTTTTGTTTGAAGAAAGCAAATGAAGGCGCGTGAGAAAGATACAAAAGTACAATTTCTTCATATGAGATATTACATTGTGCCTGAAAATCCCACGCAGGCATTTTAAATGGCAGTACACCTTTGGGACCTGCCTCAGGTGACAAACTGACAACGTGACGGCGTTCATCCAAATGAATTGCTGTGCATGTACACCAGCGAAGACTCCAGTACATGGGCACAATGATGTAACCATTAGCAACACTCAAGATTAAGAAAGCAGTGATTAAGCTGTTGACATAATTCAATAACATGACGTCTTCCCTGATGACAAGAGAACTAAACTATACATTAGTCACGCCACCAAATTCATGACACGTTGCACAATTTAATCAATGTAAAGAGGACTTACAGTATATTTCAATGGTCTCTGACAGGACATCTGTATTTATGCCAGCAGAAAAAGAAAAAAAAACGTTTTCATAAAACAGGACTGGAGCAATTAGATTTTTTAAATTGAGAAAAAAAAGGTAAATGAATAGAGCTGGGCAATATATCGATATTACATTGATATTATATCGCTATCGTGATATGAGACTAGATATCGTCTTAGGTTTTGGATATCGTAATATTATAATATGGCTTAAGTGTTGGTTTTTCCTGGTTTTAAAGGCTGCATTACAGTAAAGTGATGTCATTTTCTTAACTTATCAGACTGTTGTAACTGTTAACTATAATTTGCCTTTACCTACTTAGTCACTATATCCACTAAAGATTATTTATCAAAAATCTCATTATGTAAATATTTTGTGAAAGCATCAGTAGTCAACACTACAATATCGTTGTGGTAATCAATATTGAGGTTTTTGGTAAAAAATATCATGATATTGATTTTCTCCAAATCGCCCAGCCCTAAAAGCAACTATGTGTTTCTCATAGGTTTTACAATATATATAAACTTGGTGTATTTATATACCATAGAATGTTTGTGGCTGAACATCATTAAAATTTTCTTCAGCCCAAAACTGCCACTAAAATCTCAGTAAGATGTGTACCGACATTATAACTGTTGTTTACTCCTAGAGGAAAACAACACCCATGCAAGGCTTCGTTCACACTGCAGGCCTTTAGCGCTCAATTAAGATGTATTGCTCAGATCAGATTTGTTTTGCCCATATCAGATTCCAGTGTGAACTGGTCACGGTCCTGAACACGACATGCCCAAAAGAACAATAACAAAGACGTCAAACACAGCAGCCGCACGCTGTCGTATGGAAGTAACCATGGAGGCAACGGAAGTCAGCGTTTCCCTCTTTTATTTATAAGTTGATGTGCAGTCAGTGGAAGCCAACAAATTTGTGATTAGATGATAATGAGGATGAGAAAGCAACATCTTCTGTGGAGCAATGGCTGCATGTGTTTGGATGAGGAGTCATAGTCAGAAGTGGAGGGATTGTGACATGAACGGCATCACTGTAACAACTTAACCAAACCTACTATACCGTAGTAATCAGAATATACATTTCCAGTGGTCTGCTTTGCTCCCGTCCCTGCTTCCTTTCTAACTGCAATTTACAGTCACATGCGAGTAAAAGAAGCTTCCCGTAGACCGCACAGCCAACCCACCTCTAGTCTCGCTTTGCCAGACCTTCTTCCACAGGTTCTCTGGTTTATTGACATTTCTTTAAACAATCACAATTGTCTTGGGCGGCGCCAAGAGCCGGACGGAGCCACAGTGCCGCTGCAAATCAGCCTGGGAAAGGAACTTGTTTTGGTGGAACATGTGTATGTTCAAAAGTTTTAGTCATTCAACAAAAAACTCAGATTGGACAGAGAGTCTAGCTAGCTGTCTGGATTTACCCTGCAGGGATCTGAGGAGCAGTTAACCATAGTCCTCTGGAGTTTAAAATGCCAACACAAAGAAAGAAGGTAACGGACAACCGGCGGAATTTCTGGCGGCACCTGATCAATCGCTGAAATGGAACGTAAACATGGATAGAAACTAACCCACCACCAACTCTATCCATTCATCCATGGACCAGATCAGTACTCTACTGATACTGTATGAAAAAATTTACAGATCTATACGTCCCACTACGCACCATTTCACTCTTCTAACTCTCTGCCTTCTTTGTTTTTCCTCACCTCAACCTTCCCATGGCTTCACTCCAATTTCAAGTTCATTGTTTTGGGTCCAAAGCATGGGGAAATTTGCCTTGCTACACTGGTATTATTGTTGGCTCCTTTGACTCCCTCCGTCCCTTTATACCAATAAAAGCATGTGTTTGGGGCTGTTTCCCTTTGCTGAACCGATTACATTCTCCCTTCTAATAAACTAAGCAACAGTTTGCCTGGAGGAGAACTAAGGGCAACGTTTCTAGCAGTCTCTGTGTGGTTATTTGTTTGAAATGGCATTGCTCTCTTCTTCCAAAATGAAACAAATTAGAGGAATAAACCCTCCAGAGCTGAAATAAACCGCTCCAAATAATGCTGCTAAGAAATCACGCGAAGACAAGCATTCATTTTCTCCCATTCTGCTTTCCAAAGACCACTGCCACGGCCAGGCCTACTTGTCCTTTAGCCACCAGGAAGAATTAATAACCCTTCATATCCATTCCTCCCAGACTTCACACTATGCTGGGTCTGCTGTTGCAGAGGAGGGCCGGACTTTATTAAGGGAGAATAGCAAGGGTAAAAGAGAGGCTGATGGTTGAGGAGACAAAGAGTTTGGAAGTGAGGAAGGAACACACCTCTAAAGGAAGTTTATAATCCTCTGACTTATTGATACCATGAAAAAACGCTTAATATCCATAAACAAGTCATAACATATAACTATATAACAAACACTGCTTCCTTGTATGGCATGGTGAGTGTGTGCAGTTTAGTCCTGCTGCGGCTAAGAAAAAGTTATCTCTGATGTCTGACCTTTGGCGATATGTCAGCCGGAGCTGAGGTGGAGTGGATAACAGCAAACGTGTGTGTGTGTGTGTGTGTGTGTGTGCGTGTGTGTGTGTATGTGATTTGGCTCAGAAGGAAAGGACAAGGGCTGTGGGATTTATTAAGAGATAAACAGGACATGGGTAAATAATCAAGCCGGCCAATATTCTGATGAAATCTCATTCGTCAGAATCCACTTTTTATTAAAGATAAACTCCCTGATTTTATTATAGAGCCAATTAGCATTCTCAGATGCCATCGCCGTGATTTGAAAACATTGACAGAGAGCTGAGAGAAAATTTATGAATTTCAGGTGTTCCAAAATGTGTGTGCCAATACAGTTGACGATATCTTTTGGTCATACCTTTTTTTTTTTTTTTTTTTTTTTTGCACTGTTGCTGATGCAAAGCGACAAAAGGAAAAACAAAGACAATACAATGGCAGTAATACAACCGCAAACTAAATGCATGGACAGGAAGCATATTGGAGTAGTTCTTGGTCAGTCGAATTCTAAAAACATCACATATTTTGTCTGCCTTTACATTTGACAATTCATCACTTGTCAGATAATATATAAAATACATAATATCTGGACAGATATTACTTATTGCAACATGTGTCCCAACAATTTATATCAATCATCAATGAGTTGGATCAGTCTTAGAGAGCCGGTCATCCCGGGCTCCTCCTGTTAGCGTGTCAAAGTGTCCTTGAGCAGGACACTGAACCCTAAGTTGCTCTCGATGGGACGGCCAGTGCCTTGCACGGCGGCTCCGACTCAACATGTCTAATTAAGGATGGTGAATTTATAAAAAAAAAGATCAAATATTTTAATCTGGCAGATTTTACCAATCACCAATTTTCTTAAAACCAAGTTCTTGGCAGGTTAAATGTCACCAGCTCCTAAGAAGAAGCCAGTTGAGTAGCCGGAGCAGCGATGACTACCGGGCCGGACAGAGGGGACATTTACATTCACTCAGGTGAGAGATTCAGATCTCATTTTCAAAGGGAGACAGGGTATGGACATTTATGTACTGCCCCCATGTGTGTGCACATATGGGGGTGTGAGTCCACCTGGGTGTGCGCATTCTCCATTAATTTCATTATGCCTCAGAAAGACTTCAATAACTCTACTGATGACATGTGGATTCCGCTTTTCTGCTATTTCCCATCACCTCACACATACTCACACACTTTATGTACTGTACATGTTGTCACATCCCCTCTCGTGACTGCCTCTAATGAAACCCCAGACCTTTGGTCATCCACCTCCATTCATTTTTCGTCCCATTTTGTTCCCTCCGTTTCCCCCATATCTTTTCCCACTCAGCCTCCCCTGGCTGTACCACAGTGAGCGAGAGAAAAAGAAAGCGCTGAACACCGCTAGTAATTAGTGGTTTTAATAATGGGGCAAGGCCGAGGAAGGTTGCCAATAATCTGGCCTAATTGCTCAGATGTATGCCAAAGCGTTCGTTTAGGACAGGGTGGCAGATAATGGCCTTGGCAGGTGCTGCCAGGGATATGACCCTGGTGACGTGAGCTTTTAATGACCACTGGAGTGTGTGTACATGTGTGTGCATGTGCATGTGTGTCAGTTTTGCTGGAGAGACCGCTCTTAACCACCAGGGCCGAGTAAAAAAAACATATTACACCAATGCATCACATTTTATTGTTACAGAATTGCATCTGCAAATCCTCCTATCAATATTTAATAGTGGCTTCTTGCAAAAGGCTCATCGACTAAATTACATCTGCAGATGGCAAATGTTTCTGAGATTTAAAAGCAATTAGACTAAAGGTTTGAGGTTCTAAGAGTAGCTCATAGAGGCTGAAATATTGCCTAAAGCCCACAATATTAAAGTATTGATATAATCACTAAAATTCTGATGATTTTTGCCACTCCTAGACTGATACGATCACCTATTTAACAATGTTAAGTTTGCCCTACACTAGGGGAAACACAGTGGTCATTAAGATCTACAGGCGTTATCCTCTGGATGGCATGAATCCTTTCAGCTATCACCATGGCAATCTCCATGAGGTTTTGTAAACATATTTTTACATTTCTTATTCATAGGTAGAAATGGCAATGGCAATAGGTAAGGAGGTCACCATAAACGTTTGTGTAAATCCTGCGGTGACCAGGGATTTCCACAGTTTTATGAAATGTGGTGGTCACTAAAATTGTTCAAATTCAACTTTTGGAGGCAATAAATATCCACAACACATCTAATTGAAATTTGGCCAAGAGCTCAGATATGATGCTCTACTCGAGTTATCACAAAAAGAAAACTCTTTGCTTTTAAAAAGTTTTGTCCCAGTGTGCTACATCATAGTTGGGGTCCGCTTTGTTTACTTTTTTCTACTTTAAATGAAATCGCTTAGTCTTAATTTAACTCCTAAATCATGTAAAATTAATTTAATCATGTAAGACGTCTGACAAGAACCAGTTAAGCTGCTAATCTCCTGCCATTTCCCTCATTAATATACTAATTTATGTAGCAAGGTGATCCAAAATGTAATCAAGCATCTTGTATTAAATAGGGGGACGTGTAGTGTAAACACAGATGTCATAACTGTAGAGGTAGTATGCATCTCGGTTATGTACTAATTACTATTTGGTCATACTAATCTGTCTGTACACACTTTTGTAAAAAGTAAAATGGGATTTTATTATGAAAAACAAACTTGAGTTTGAGAAGAACTGCTACATGATACTATCTTTGCTCCCTCATGCACCATACTATTGATTATGTTGTGACAAAGTTCTTGACTTTGTTGCTATACGTCAGGATAAAGGCCTGACAACTGAGAAATATACTTATTTCTAATCACCCTAAGTTACTTAAATATTGCTCCTCAGTAGACTATTGACTCCTGTGGTGTCTTAGGGCTTTATCTTGCACCCGACTCAGCTTAGCACAGAGCCCGATGTAAGTCTCTTTGCTAGTTTAAGACCGACACGGTTGTCCCGTCCAGCGCCCGTGCCGTTTGAATATCAAATGCATCTGCGCCCATCTGTGTGCCAATGGGCGTGCTGGTCTTACAGGGAGGTGTGTTCAGGTGCATTCTTGGCGTATTGCTAACTTGAGGCAGAGGGAAGTGATCCTGCCATTGACCAAGAAAAACCTGCACGTGCACAACATGCTTGTTACACACACACACACACACACACACACACACACACACACACACACACACACACAACACACACACACACACACACACACACACACACACACACACACACACACACACACACACACACAACACACACACGGACGCCAAAGCAGCACACAACGTGCCTGGCTCTAAAAGGAATGGGCGATTGTACAACCCTTTTTCCACCATTAAACTACCAAAAGTGGATTTGTACACGCCCTAAACATAGAACGTTAAAATGTACAGTTTAAACCCTAGAGGATTTTCCCAAACTCTAAATGCATACAGTATATGCAGCCCGTGACACAGGATGACCCTGATGAAGGCCAAAACCTGAACCGTGTTGGTCTCACAATAAAGTTGTTGTTCATACTACAAGAGTTGCTGGAGGTTTCACCTTGACAAGACTTGTTATTCCCCTTTCCATGCACCTCGGAGGTAGGTGAAGTTGTGCCAGACATCTATTCTATGGTTGAAATGAATAAAAGAAGGCCTGTTCCTTCGTATTCCTGTTGATGTGTGTGAGTTCTATTGTGTAAAATGGATCGGTGTGAATGTGTATGATGTTTTTGTAAATTGCATATTCAAACAAATTGTCATGCTTTGTTCATTATGATGTAAACTGAAAGAAAATATTCATATGATACATATTTCATAAATATTAAATCAAGTGATTTTGTGGAAATCAATATTGTTTCATGGCATTCTTGATTGCATTATCTGGAGATAGGGTTATGTACATGACATGATGTATATTGTACATGATCCAGCAATAAAATTAAATGTGTATAAAATCGCTAGCGGCTGCATTGATTGCATTCTGCAACTAATTCTGCTTACATTATGTTCAATCTCTGTTGGATCGTATTGCTGTCATTTATCGTAGGCTTGGCTAGTGTGTCCTAAGGGCAGGATGGGCAGGAGACGTTCTGCAATAAAATATACAGTATAATAGATAAACACTTGTCCCAGTTGTCGCAAGTGAGTGTTAAATAGTGGCAAGCTGCTCATTCTGTTCACCATTTGCCAAAATGTATTACAATATTTTAAAGGTCAGACATTTTCTTGCAAACAGACTCCAGAAAACTGCTTAAACTGACAAAATATGTATGCTTCAATGTGCAGGGAAATAATGTAAAGAGTTGCTATAAAAAAAACAATACTCAGCGAGTCATTACTTTTCAATTTCCAGTCAGCAATAATCAGTCAACAGCCCACAGTACACCAGAAGCTGGAGAGAACACGTTAGAATAATAATTACTCCCAAAAAAGACAACTGTAGGTTTTTCTAAATACAGCAGCCATTTGTTTCCCTGGAAGCTAACAGAGTCAACAGAGATCAAGTCAAACTGAGACAATGAACGTGGGACAAAGACCGAAGCCCTAAGTCGCAAGTGACATTTACTTTTATCTCCATATGTCTCAAGCCAACAGACACCAGAACGCAACAGTACTTTACTGCATGAAGCCCGTCTCTCTAGGCACAGTCTGCCATCTCTCTTTGATCAAAATCACAGCGAATCACAGTGAAAGGGGGCAATCTTTTCAAACCTGATGGCAGAATTATACAACGATGTGCAAGGAAACGGCAATGCCGAGGGACTCAGCAGGAGTTCACAGCTGACTGGAATAATCCACACGCTGTTGACTGACACTCACCTAAAGGAGAGGAGAAAAGGAGAGGAGAAACTATTAAATAATGGATTTCAGCTGGAATATTTACAAGACAAGAATCACAAAGAAAGAATCATGGGAAGGTAATTACTGTTAAAGTTTGAGAGGCATGGTACAGAACAGCTCAGCTGGTTCATGTGAGGAAGGCAGACTTGCTTTCAGCATGTACACACCGCTTGCTTGCTTGACTCACATCGAACAGAAAGAAGGGGACTCGCTGACAAGTAAGGGTGCAATTAAAGCCGTGATCTTGCATTAACATTCAAGGTTACCACTTACACAGGTTTTACAATTTTTCCACTAGGGCAGGACACTGCAGTTGAGTTTACTTTTATAATGCACACATTTTCCCAATAAGTTTGCCTAACTAACCTGTTTACTGCCTTACTGATCATGAGACCACTTGTGTTTGTTGAGCCTAGATGTTGTTGTTGTGAAGACACCATATACCCAGATCTTAGAAATTACTCAAGTCATTATAATGCTATCAAAAACCAATAAAACTGAAAATCCAGAGCAAAGACATCAAGTTGCAATGAACCTTAGTGTTCCCCTAAGCATTAGGTTTCCTTCATCCGGTGATCAGAATTGAGTGTTTTTCACAAAATGGAAGTTTGGTCTTTAGCTTGGAAACTAAATTCATGAATCTTGTCAGTTTGTCCTAAGATGAATTTCTGGAGTTGTCATATTATGAAAAAAAAAACAAAACACTTTTCTCTGGGATTTGGGGTGTTGTTTTGTGTCTCTGGTGCTTCCACACACAAAAACAAATATCAATGCTGTTTTGAGTGAGCTAGCTAGCGCTAGCATGCTAGCTTGTGTTCAATGGCAAAACACGGCTACAACACACACTAGTTCACCATAATCTCCAAAAGAACTACTTCCATGTCCCTGTTCTGCAGGTATTCTACATATGGCCCCCGTCTAGAAGAAGTCTCCCAGCTAATCCTGCCTTGGACTGACCAAAGTCGGGGAAAGAGTTATCTAGCTACTGAGCATGTGCAACTCCCAACAAAGATAGTATAGAAGTGAGATGTCTCACTCTGTAGCTAAAACAGAGACCAAAACACACAGGGTGAAAAGAGGATCTGCCGCAATGAGCAGAACAAAATAAATATGGTGTTTTTAAACCTATTCTGGTACAACCTCTAATTACAATTATGAACCTGAAAATTAATATGGGATCTATAAGGGTCAAGAATTTAAAGCTTTTGTGCTTAACGTTTTGATATTAATGAATGTCTGTTACATTTAAGCCATTGCAAAATGAGTTGCCACAAAGCTAATTAAGACTATCAGCTCCACACAACTCGCTCTGTAATTCTCAGCATGGCTCCTATCAGAAGACTGTGTCATTTGGCGACTTTCGCATGCACAATCTTCAGTGAAGATAACTACCTCTTCTGAAGAGCCCATGTTTTTTTTTAATCGTCAGTGTCTTCCTTGGCTATTAGCAGCTGTGTAGTGGAGGGGTGGGGATCACGAAAGGCTTGTATCGTGTGGACGAACGGACAGTTTTGCTCTCATTACTTCAAGGGGCTGGCATGAAACTATGCACTATAGCTTTACTATAATTAAACTGAACAAAATTATAAATGCAACACTTTTTAACCCCCATTTTTCATGAGCTGATCTCAAAGATCTAAGACTTTTTCTATAATGAAAAAGGTTTATTTCTCTGAAATATTGTTTACAAAACTGTCTAAATCTGTGTTAGTGAGCACTACTCCTTTGCCAAAATAATCCTTCCACCTCACAGGTGTGGCATATCAAAATGCTGATTAGACAGCATGATTATGGCACAGGTGTGCCTTAGGCTGGCCACAACAAAAGGCCACTGTATTTATGTTGTGCTTAACAACTTTTTAGTCTAACTACTACTCAAAGCACTTTAACGTAATACAAAAAAACATTCACACACATTCATGCACCGGTGGCCGAGGCTGCCATTCAAGGTGCCATCCAACATATCAGAAACATTCACACACATTCACACAACGATGGCGCAGCATCTGAAGAAAATTCAGAATGCATTGTCTTGCCCAAGGACACTTTGATGTGGGACTGCATGGCCAGGGATAGAACCACTGACCTTCCAATTGGTAGGCCGACAATAATTGTACTTGGGAAACAGCTTCCTTTTAAGACTTTGTAAGCCTTTTTTTCCCCAGAGTGAAATAATGTTACAAAGCACAGTACACCAAAATTATAGTTTAACCAGAGGTGGCTGGCTTTGTCCCGCATTCGCACAAGGACATGAACGCACCGACATCTATGTTTTCAAAATCGCTATCTGCTTTCAACTGCTTTCAAATCCAACTAAAACCTAATGTTGACAAAAACAGAAGAAGACATGCTGTTTACTGTGATGGATTACTTATATCAAGTGATTTTTCTTCAATGCAAGTAGATTTTTATATGGTAATGAAGTGTGGTAGCATAAGAACATTCATCAATCTAAAAAACAATGTTCTGTATTTGAAAATTGGTTGTACTTAAGATGCTTAAAGTGAATCCAAACTTTTGACTTTTTGAGACATTTAGCCATTTTGATAGTAAACTTGACTTTGAATACTTAGCTGAAATCCTGATCAGTGGTGCGAGGCGAACTCGCTACATGGTCAATAGGAAAACAATAGCTCAGCCTGCACAGGAAGATTTTACACTTTTACTGAATGACTGAACGCTGACGATTACATTTATATCGCTCTGTGGGTGAAGGATGCAGAACAATAAAAATACGTCAGCTAGACTGATGATTTAGCTGGGGGTTGAAGTGATTCAAATCATCCCGCAGCCTGCAGAACTGGATCTGTTTCAGCCAAGTTTTTTAGTCATCTGTCTCACACAGGTCTGACTTAACAGATACTTTTCCATCTTAATCAATATAGCGCTCTACGCCAGCTCACGTCTTTGGCTTCACACTCTTAACTGTGACCAAAACCCTTTTTTAACGCTTCAGGTCTATTTCCTTCTATCCTACGATTGTGTGTTGGGCTGTAAGTGCACAGCAGTAGGCCTACTGTGGATGAACGTATATATTTTTAACTTCAGACATTTATTTCTTGTTTTGGTTAGACTATTTAGTGCTGAAACAATTAGAAAATATAAATCAATAATATAATTAATCATATAAAAAGTATGTATGTACCTTGCTCCACAGCGCTGTCGAGAGATCTGGCAATGCGAGACTAGTGTGACCGTAAAAACAGAATAGAGGCTGTGGTATTCACTTATGCTCAAAAAGTAGGAAACCTACAACTACCAGAATGCATGTATCTTGGAGTAGCACTCTTGGAATCTCTGCATCGTTATTGCAGCCGGGGAATAACTGTAACGGCACTGTAGCGCCACTTTCTACCTATATATGGATCAGTTGTGGCATCACAACCGTTCAAAAAGTCCTGACGGCTCGTTTAAAAGCACCATTTCTGAATACGGGCTGTTTGCATTTCTCTGTGGACTGAGCATTTCGATACTTTCACAGTAACTATAAAGTGCATCAACCTCTTTTATAAAAAAAAAAAAAAAAAAGATCTCGCATTTTACAATATGGGACCTCTACATTTTTTAAAGAAAATTCGAGTTCCAATTTCTTGCTGTTGAGAATATGCAGCTCTTCTGTTTCATGTCTCTGTAAATTCAAAATCTTGATGTTTTGGACTGTTTTGTAGAGACAACACAAGACATTTTAGGGTGTCATCTTGGGCTCTGAGAACGTGGCACAGATGTTTGCAAACATACAACTGTGTACTTCTCTTTTTGAGTCAGAAGCTCCTTCAATTACGGTGAAGTCAACAATCAAAAGGAGTTGCCGTGACTTCTGGTATTTTGGATTTATTATGACGTTTTTCAAGCAGACAGACCAGCTGTCTCACTATATTGTTGAGTCCATTTAAAGCAACACTAAAGAACGTCTCCGCTTCGGTTCCCATACAGGTTGGAAGCTTATATTTCCATTGCCGTTACCATTACCATTATTCTCATGTCTACTTCGAACGCCAGATCTGCTATCCAATCTGGTAAAACTGCACCAAAATAACGTATCTTAAAATAAGGTTTCCGAAATCGTTTCAGTGGTTCATCAACTCGTAACAGGGTGAACGGTACTTCGCATTCGCTTTGCGGCTCTTTTTCTCGGCTATCATCGCACGTTTGTCAGATCGAGTAATGGATCTGTAGTTCAAATGAGACAGAATGAGACATTATGACAGTGGTCACAGACAATTCCACTTCCAACCTGTAGGGGGACCGAAGCGGAAAGATTCTTTAGTGTTTGAATCCTGACAGGCCGGCCTGCTTTTGAACCCAAGGACACAAGCTATTAAAAGTGCAAAACATGGAGCAGCAGTATGTTTGCTCACTCAACCAGTTACCTTGAACGAGACTAGGCAACCTATCAACTGTCCGACATTGTGAACATTAACAGAAAACAGTAAAGAGAAGGACATGTGAGAAGATGATCAACATGTAGAGCGGCTGGCTCTCTAAACAAAGCAGCATTTTTCTCTGTTCAACAGAAACACTGAGCAGACGGTCTCTCTCTGTGCTCTCACATTTATCATTCTCCTCATACGATGTGTCACCACGAGAGTACACTTGACAGAGTTACACAGAACAAACGAAGAAGAGTGAAAAAAAGAAGAACCAAGATCTGAAAGTCAAACAAAAAACGGAGGAGTTAAGATGTGTTTTTCTTGACGGGGTCACATGTCAACCATTAAAAAAAAATAGCGTGAGAATGACATTTTATCAGAAGTGTGACACTGCTGGAAAAACAGATTTGAATTTCATTGTAGGTGACAGGTAAACAAATGTGGTGTGGTTACAGCTGGGAACAGGTGTGTGTCAAGCTTCAAGCTGGCTCCATTTATTCTCTAATTTGACACGGTACGCTAATAGTAAACCTTGTGGTTTATTTAGCTGCTGAAACACTCCTTTCCATGCAACACCCTGTTATAACTATCACAATTAAACAGCATCTGAAATGTTAATTCTAATGTACCTCCAGAAGAGTGTGAATCAGCTGATACCCGAGCCACACGCGATAAGGAAAATGGTTAGTGGTGAAATAAAGCAAACACTGTGGGGGGTTTTAACCAAATAGAAAATAACAATAACGTATACTTTATTAATCCCGCGAGGGGAAAACACTGTCTGACCTGTTACTATTTCCCAACTGCCTTAATTGAATGAAAACAAAAAGACACCCTCTATTCTTTGACAGCTCAAGGCTTTCTTGGAAACTTCTTGTGATTCATGTCTTTTGCCAGGCTGCTGATTTGCCATTGCCACTTGCAGGTTGTCTTTATTTAAAAAAAGGGGTTGGGGCAAGACAGACAGAGCAAGAGAGAGCTGTATTTCGAGGGGATTATATGACAGGATAAGGGAAGGATTCAAAATCTGATGAACACCTTCCAACTGACATCGCGCCTGCCTCTGCGTCCGCTGACTTCCTGAACGTGTGCTTTCCTAGACACACAAGCCAGAAATAGCACGTTTTGGCAAGACTCGGAGGAAGGACTTTGCAGGGAAACAAAGTGGGGCTAAATGTATTGCTGCAGAATAGTTGTAGCCTGTGTTGCATTTCTAGTGTTTTTGCTCTTTGTTGAAAAAAATCAAGCAAGGTTTTGAAAATAGTAAGACTCGGCAGGAACCACGCAATCATTTTAATAAAAAGGTGATTTAATTTTAAAGCAGTTAGATTTTCACCACAATTTTCAGTGATTCAGTACCTTGCAATTATGTTTTTAACCTAATATGGCACAGACTGGAAGAAGGCATCACTGACTGCTTTCAACCAATTACACTGTGAACATTCCTGTGCAGCTACCGTAAAAGTTTTGGCGTCACTCCTTTGGTGTTGTCTCTCATAATGCATTTACAGAATTCATTAGTTTCAATAATAATTTATAGTGCTTCAGGATCCTGCTTATGTTGCACCCAGTGGTGGCCTTGACCGTCCCAACTCCTTGGTACCAACTAGCTTTTTTACAGCTACTTCATATCAAGCTATTCTTATTTTATTTCAAGCCAAAAAAATGGAGGCTCGAGCTGGTTTTCATGGTGCACAAACCAAATCCACCCAGGCAATCACAGTCTGTTAACACAAAAACACCAGAACATATATCTAGGATAATCACAGACAATTTTTTCAGCCCGGGTCTACAAACAATCATACCGTAAGAGGAACAACGCCATGAAGCATTAAGCCGTTCCGATTTCTCAAGAAGAAAAAAAGACATCTTCATAGTTGTTGATTGACCACTGAACTCCCCTAAAAGCTGTTTCTTGCGTTCAGCGAGGCCATCGTGGTGTGGACGGCGATATGATGCAAACGTGGCCTGGGCAATTTTGTAACAATGCGGACGCGGTCGCATAGACTCCTTGTCAATGATTGGCTACAGGAGGGATGAAATACGTTCTTTGAGCCGCTCTGACCGCAATCAGTGTGAAAGACCATACGGTGTGCGGCAACCATGTGTGCCGTCCGCAGCACCCCGACCGCCCTGAACGCAAGAAGCATGAATTTAACATGTCAACATATATGAGAAGATAATGGCATATGCAAAAATAAATCCTACACCTCTCCTCTAAATGGAATAATTTGAGTGATTTTCATCCCCTTGTAAGCTATCAAGTATGCCTTGCAGTTCCCAACAGAGGTCCTCAGGTCCATGAAGGTGCATAACTTAATTAAAAAAAAATGAAAAAAGGATCCAAAAGGGGATGGTTGAACTTGATCCGAATAGCATGCATTCCATGTTCAGAGTCATGCGTGCATACTAATGAAGATATTAATTAGCTGTCTTGAAGGATCCTTAAATCCATGTTGGCAGCATGCCTGTGATCCCTCACAGCACATGAGATGTTGGCGTGTGGATGAAAAGTGTTGAGTGCTACATCCATTTAGGATTAAGATGGCTTCCTCCTGCATGTGTTCTTGCCTGAGATCAAAACTAATTTTTATCCTGCTATGCATTCCTGAGTTTTTCATCTGCAGATCATCTCTTTCTAAGCTCACATCGATGCATCGTTTGTCATATCCAAACCTATATATACAGTATGTATATGTAGAAACATTTTTATCTCTGTCAAAGAAGTTATGCTTTTGGTTCGGTTTGTCCATTTGTTTGTTTGTCTGTCAGCAGGATCACAGACATTTGGTGGAAGGGTGTATCATGGGTCAAGGACAACCATCTCACTGCATTAACCCTGTGAAATAGGGCATGCCTTGGCAGAGGTCTGCACTCTGGAGTGTCCTTGTTTGTTAGTGTGGTCATGAAGTTAAACTTCAACACGTATTGTCTTAAATATGAATTCAATCATATAGCCCATGTGGTTTGTGCCAATGAAAATATAACAAATATGTGTATGCATGTATCTTGTACACACAAGATATTTTCTTCAGGCAATGAGAAAATAAAAATACAACTAACAACTATGTGTTGTTGGTAAATTTACAATGTGCAACTTTATGTTAATATCAAAATCCTGATACCCACTGATATGGACTCCAAATAATCTCGTAAAACCTACAGTGTAAGTTGTGTCTATGTGGAATCGCGCTGCAAGAGGAAAATAGTGAAGACCTTTCATGTAAGGCGAAGCTTTTGGGGGTAAAAAGGACTGTGAAGGTAATTTGGAATGAAAAAAACAAGTGAAATGACAGTGCAGCAAAGTGCACTCTAAAGGCAAGTGTCTCACAATCTGACCCAGATTTAATTTTTTTTCCTGACACTGTCACTGGCCTGTGGCTTTCAAAAACAAAAAAAAATGTAATTCAGTTGCCATTTTAAAGCACATAAGGTTAAGCAGTTACTCAGTTACTTTCCATTTTTAAAACTTTTACTCTTCAGTTTGAACAGAAATGCCCTGCAGTCAGTCTGCCCCATATGTTGATAGGGGGCAACTTAATGTTGACGTATTGTCAGACAAAGTCAGTGTCAAACGCGTCCCAATGTTTTATGTTAACTTCAGGCAAGTTTCATGCTGAATCGTATTCCTACTTTTTTTCTCTTCTGACAATTACTTGCTTTCATATTGTCATCGGTACAGCTGTACGTAGCTAATTGTTTTTCAGCACTGCTGCTGTTAAATAAAGAGGCACAGGGCCAACATCATTACCAACAGTTGAACCCAAAACCTGATTAAAAAACATCCTTTCAACAGAAACATCCACACAGTGATGGAACCTGCTTTCATCCAATTTCCTTCTTTTTGTTTTGTTGTTGATTTTTTGCCAGCTCTGATATTTCCCACCTGGAGTCATGAATTGCTAATATCCGTCGACATAAGCTAGTTAACATAGCATGAAATCCACTAATGTCAGCAGTCCAAAGTAATAAAAAAAAAATGAATCTGCAAGTCATTGCAATAATACAACTGTATTTAGTTTAAGAAAAAAGGTAAATCGTGAGTTGTTTCGAGGTTGATTTCTTTTAATAAAAACTCAACAAGTTAAATGTGTACTCAGTGAAGTCAAAGCAACCTGATGTCATTATTGGAATTCTCCCAATATCACCTGAAGACAACACAAAAGCAGCTGCCAACAAAGTCAAGTGACATGTCTTGATAGCAGTGGATGAAGTGCCATGAAATCTGGAGAGATATTGATGGTTTCCAGAGGATATACAGTATATTGTAATGAATGGGGTGACCAATTACTTTTCATCATGGAACAAAAGAAAGTATTTTGGTTTTGAGTTAAATTTCTCAACAAACTGTTTGATGAATTGTCATGCAACCAGACTTTAATTTCTCCTTCCAGGATAAAATGTAATAACATTCAGCACCATAATCTGTTGATTTCCGACATTTATGAAATTTCCATTAGCATAACCATTAGCATTAACTGAACATTGTGTTCAGCTAACATGCCAACCTAAGATGGTGACCATGGCAAACATTACACCTACAGTATGCTAATATTATCACTGGGAGCATGTTAGCATGCTGGCGGTAGCATTTAGCTCAAAGCATCACTGTGCCTAAGCCTCACAAAGCTGCCAGCATGACTGAAGATTCCTTCATTATGTAGACAATGCCAAAACATGCATCGCCTGGTGAGCGATAGCTCTGGAGATTGGCTCTTCAGGTGAGAAATCAAGTTTAAGCAGTGGCTGTCAACACATGGTTTTAAATGAATGCAGAAGTGGAAGAAGTAGTAAAAGTAGTAATAACACAGTGTACAAAGTGTTAAACGGTAACTACAATTTTTTCTACCTGAACCCCTATTTTCCTATGTTTTTGTGTGTAAGCGAATGATGGGAACAACAATCTTTAACAATGGTGCAGTGTTAAGCAAGATTGCTGCAGTTTGCAGCCACGAAACAAGCTACACTGTAAGAAAATAGGGCAATTGGGCAGCGTTTGTTCATTTTGACACAGACAGGCTCAGATTAATATTCTAAGTGTCTGACAACATTACGGAAAAGATTTCTAAGGCGGTTGACCATTCTGTTAATGAGTAGGATCCTTTAAACATTAAAAAAAATCCGCAAAATTGCGGTAGCTAAACCCACCAGACTCCATGTGAATAAACAAGAATTTCAATTTCAACTTAATTTAAATAACAGAAACAAAAAAACTATGAAAAGATTTTTGGGTCAGCTTTCCACTTTTCCAACCATCACAATTCTAATTTTGTTTGAAATAAACACATATTTTACGGATTTCCATGTGAAAATATGTTTGCTCTATACAGACTAAAAGTATTGCTTTCTCAAACGGAGTCTGGTGGGTTTAGCGCTAGCGGCCTCAGAGCTGTTTCTGGTTGAACAGAAAGGACTCAAAGAGGCTTTAAAGGTATTTCTCTGAATGGATCCTTTCCATAATGTCAGACACTTTGAATGTTCATCTGAGCGTGTCTGTGGCAAAAAGTGGACCAAACTGATGCTGAACATTTGCCCCATAGGGTTACATAGCAGCCCGGTCTGTTGCTGCCGGTTACAGCGTGCACGCTCAATACTAAAACCCTTAAAGATTGTCATCAGTCACTTATACACAAAACATAACAACTTAGGGTCCAGGTTGAAAAAATAACTGTAGTTAACCTTTAAAGCACTGTAGAGCTGCGGCAGCTTTCAGCTTTAGACTTTTCGGTTTGTTTGTTAATTCAGGAAATTCATCCCATGATTCAGATTATTAGGAATAAAGCTAACAAAATAATTGTCCCTGTTTGAATTGTAAATTACCTGTAGCTACTTGCTGCCAGCTATCCAGCTACCTTAGGATACATTTAGAGGTACTAAAATTGGATACAAAGCAAATACAACAACAAGAGGTTCATGGTGCAAATGATGAACACTGACTAAAGCCTGAGCGTGCATGGATGCTGCCCTACTTCACTGCAGGTGACTGTGCACGTCTCACACACACACGCTGTCCACGTGAACAGTTGTTCCCTTCCTCCTGCCTCAGGAGCAAGGGCTCCTTGTCTGACCTTAAAGCTGGAATGCCGCAGCTAGTTTGCATCAGATAACTTATGGAGCACACTGCTTTATGGCTCCAACGGAGTAAGAGTCCATTGTGGAGGGGGGAGGCAGATATGAAGATCATTAAGAGATGAAATATTGTACACTACAATACAAGCTCCCTGTGTACTGCATCATTACAGGTGCATTATCAAGATATGACTTTTCACATTGTAAGGTTTTCCGTGACAAACGGCATTAATATTATTATTATTATTATTATATTCAAGTGTTGGGAGTGAATGCTTGAACATGTACATGAAGTTAGACCTTGAAACCTACGAGGTGACTGATTTTTTTTTCATGTTAAGTCAAACTTTATCTGCATAACAACTCTAAAGCAACCACAGTTGATCATGCAGTGCTGAAGAGGCACACACATTCAAAACAAATGAATACAAAACCAAAGGAATACTTATACAGAAGAAAACTACATGCATGATAACAGTAAAAGAATTGCAGCACAACAAAAGATAAAGTCAAAATGTAGCTCAAATCAGAGATGGATCTCTTAAGCTTTTATTACTTGGTAATATAACATTACGTTTGCTGTGATTTCATCAAGGGGCTCGTTCTCAGAACTAATTTGCCAGGTTGCTCATTATCTTCACATCAAGTGTACTTTGCTGTAGCCAGAGATGTAGGACCTTTTGATGAATGTAACTATGTAATACAAAATGTAAACAAGGCAGTTGTTGTTCGTCTTGGTTTCAAGGTTGGATTAGCAACCCCATTTACTCCTAGTATTACATGTGATCTGTATCTGCATCCGTTATCTCAAGAGTAACACCTTTGCATTTTCACATGGCAAGCATTCTCGTTTTATGCATTCTGAATCCCCACATTGGGATCACATCCGATCACACTAGCTCCAGATATGGTTTGGCTGACCCACCTGATCCCAACAGTTCAGCATGTACGTACAGGAGCTTTTTTCCCATTCCAGATACGAGATCCTGACACAGATCACATGGCGATACCTGGTAGAAATTGGGTCACCATATTATAGGTTGAGGAATGGAGCTTTCTATACAGTGCTATTTTCTCAGGGCCTCTGCATGCTTTAGCACCCTGGATTCTGTCACCTTGCCTATGTGAGTTGTATAATGTCACTCCACCCACCTCCCACCCACACACCACCACAACATCAAACTCGTATCCCATTTGTTGGAAGATATGGCAGACAATGTCAGCCCCCCCGAGCCTCTGACCTGGCTGACAGCTTTTGTGTTCAGGATCAAGTATGAGGCTGACGAGTGTGTCTGCAGGGCTAACTATGATATAGCACCGCGCTGTCAAAACGTATTGAGGACCAAATTTCTGCATGCTGGCCCGCAAGGGTAATTGGCTGTCGCCTGGTAGGTGTGCTGTTTAAATAAAATGAGCCTCATTTATCAAACTGTTTTCTACAATATTTTAACACATAGCACTGTTAAGACATGTACACTACACATTTAGCAGTATCTAGGGACACATTAAGCATGCATGCATGCTTGATGTGTTAATCTTCTGTTTCAGTATTTGGAAGTATACTGTCTGCTAATAATATAATATGATCTAATTGAAATTTAATGTAATTTAAATCCCATGTGTCATGTGTTTGAGCACTATGTATGACAAAATTTACATGGAACTTTGTCTTGTATACTCTTAAGCATATCTATGCCATAATTATAATGAAACTGATTGTTGAAATGGACTCATTTTAATTTTCAAATTAGCAGAAGTTGAAACCCTAACCTAAAAATTAAATTGCGAAGGGCTTTTGCATTTGAATTTAAAGAGAGAGAGAGAGAGAGAGAGAAAGAGAGAGAGAGAGAAGAGAAGAAATTGGAAATTGCTTTTTTAATGTCATTTTAATACTGGTCAAGAGGCCTCGGGGAGATTCAGGACATGGTGAAATTTTCACTTTCATAATTTCCATCATAAATTTTTTTATATGAACTGTAATATTAGCACATGCGATCTGCTGTCTGTCACTGTCAAGTGTTGATGATGTGAAATGTTACAGGCTGACAGTGCATCAATAAACAAGCGTGACCAATGTTTTCCATTCAAACTTCCAGCACATTCTTTCATCATCCCCCTCTTTCCAATACATTCTGGGAGGGAATACATGCATTCAGCCTGGTCTCACTTCACAGGCCCATTTTCAATGCACATTGAGCTGCATGTCTGAATGCCAATGGCCAGCGGGCTGACAACTGCATTCCAGGCGTCAGATGCCCAAACCGGTGACCTGTCCCAAACTCGCAGGTCTTCCATCCAATCTACCTGTCACTTGTGCCAATGACAAGACACGCAGAAATGGATACCGAAACGCCGCTGCATATTGACAGTGGCAGCTGCAATTCACGGGCAAGGGAAGGCTTATCTCCAACGAGCAGCTTCAATTTCCTCTACGTGAGAGAAAGGGAGACAGCCAGAGACTGAGCAGGAGACAACATGTCCAGACAGAAGTCTATATTCTGTTCTCACCCTCAGCAAGAGTATAATATTTGGTAACTCTAAATGTCGTCTCTGGAAGCAAGACACTTTAGTTGTCAAAGAAAAAGGCCAACGCAGGCAAGGATCAAACTTTTATTTTGGAAGGTTTACATGTGGACCTTCCAACATTTTACTCACCAACCTCACAGTGTACAGATAGAGCTTTCCAGCAAAGTGCACCAGCCTCAGACAGTTGTAAACAAATCAACAGATTATTAGTTCACTAGTTTACTAGTCCTCCAAACTAAATGACAAAATAGTGCTTCACTGCTTTCAAAACAACCCATTCTGATCTGATCTGCTTATTAAGCTCAGAAGTACGGCGATGTTTGGCCGTGCCTTTTAAAAACTGTTATGTAAAGATTTTGATCAGCATTTTCTGATCTTTAACCTCCATGGTTCCAGAAATTAGGTATATTGCTTGAAGTCAGGGAACATACTTTAGGTCCCATGGCATGACAATGTCGGTTTATGAGTTTTTTGTTTTTTTTTAATTAATATGCATTTCCCCAGACTGCCTTTGGTCTTCCAGTGGCTAGAAATGGTGATAGGTCTAAACCGAGCCCTGGGTATCCTGCTCTGCCTTTGAGAAAATTAAAACTCAGATGAGCCAATCTGGAATCTTGCTCCTTATGAGGTCATAAGGGGCAAGGTTATCTCCCGTTTCTGTGCTTTGCCCACCCAGAGAATTTGGCCCACCCATGAGAGAGAGACATCATGGTTTCAAACAAGCAAAGTGGCCGTTGTCAAGGCCACACCCCCAGCCTCCACCCCCCCCCCCCCCCCCTCCTCAAAAGCTACACTCTCAGAAATGGCACATGCTAAGGAAAGCCCATTGTGGGCCCGGTTCTAGTGGCTGTAATTCTGTACCAAGGCTTAATTTTGGAAAAAGACTTCAAATATGATGTAAGGGGACCACTAAGGTCTATATAAAAGCATCCAAAGAGCATGGGACCTTTAAGAAGAACTACTTAATTAAGGTTGGAAAAACCGCGTGGTCATGGTCGTAAGAACCAAACGTTAACCAAATCATCCATCTTCCACCACACCTCCTCCCTAAGATTTGTGGCTGTATAAAAACATCAGGTAATTCCAACTTTGCTCTAGACTTTGGATTCCTTCAAACAACCTTGTCGTATGGCAGCTCATGCCCTTTTGGATTCCATTGTAAAGCTGGGACTTCATCAATGACATTGATGAGTAGAAGGTTATGGAAAACAGATGATATGAATAATGGCCAAATTGCAAAAACAAGACTCAGGTTGTGAAAACATGAAGAAAAATCCTTTAAGAAGGATTAATACCGTAAAAAAAGAAAATCCTCTCCAAAGCCTAATGTGAATGAGATTAAATGTCTAGATGAATGTGGGTCATAGTTCCAGATGGAGGGTGTCCTCAGCAAACAACATCATAGGTTATTTTTTCGAATACCAGTTTTTTTTCTGACTATACCCTTGTTGGCGCCGGAAATTCCGCTGGACGTCCCTCTTTCCGACCAGATGTCCGTTACCTTCCGCTTTCTTTGTGTTAGGATTTTAAACGCGGGTGGATTTCTGAGGACTATGGTTACCTGGTCCTCAGATCTCTGCAGGGTAAACCCAGACAGCTAGCTGGACTATCTGTCTAATCTGAGTTTTCTGTTGCACGACTAAAACAATTTTTGAATTTACACATGTTCCACCAAAAACAAGTCCCTTCCCATGGCTCTTTTGCAGCGACTCCTCGGGTGTGCTGTGTCCGGTGCTGTGATTAGTTTAAAGAAATGTCAATAAACCAGAGCAATGTTTTTCTCCCATTACCAGAACGCTGTGTGGTCTCGCCAGACGCTCTTCCGCAGCGCTGTGGAGGAAGGTCTGGCAAAGCGAGACTAATGTTTTCCTGACTAGCGACTTCTTGCAGTGATCCTTATAATGGCCTCGCTATCTCAGTATCAAAAGGTGCAATAATTGTGATAAAGCTGCAAAACCTCTTATGGAGGAGATCAGATGGATGGTTGGGAGTTCATAGTGTGTGACTTTACCACCAAATCCAGTTTGTACAAGTTTCTGTTTTACCTCCAATGGAAGTGGTTTACATAATCTGCCTGTAAAATCCGCGTTTTTACAACCCGTCTGATCATGTGACTTCTTGTCAGTCCAACAGGATTTTTTGCCTAATAATAGAAGTAGTGTGTTACAGTCTTTTCAATAACAATAACAATAGAACTGATGGTCGGAGATAGAAAAAAAAAAAAAAATCTAAGCTTTGTTAAACTGTAGTTTTTCTTTAAAAATGCAGCGCATCCGAGACCCATGGATGAAAATCTTAAACAGCGGGACCTGTGGAGAAAAAGCTATGCTGACTCTGAGACGCTTGAGTGGAGGCTTCCACTTTTAACTTAAAACTTAAGATATGAAATGTCTGTACCACAGTTCTTTTCAGCATCGACCAAAGGACAACAGCTACAATGCAGAGAGGGAGCTGGAAAACAATCTACCATTCGTCAGCTGATAATTACTTTGAGGCACACAGTGACAGTATAGACAAAAGAGGGACAGTGGATGAAAAATAAATAAATAAATAAATAAAAATCATCCTCACTGATTTCACACAGTGGGTGGCTAATCCACACTGTTCAATACTGCCATGTTGAAATGGCAACCCTGATTGATGTGCTAGATCCTCGTATTTTTCACTCCCACTGACAAATGCTGCACAATTCCACTGCATTAGTGAGCTTCTTGTCATCCCCGCAAAATAATACACCCTGGACCATGGTATTGGTTTATGATTTATTTATTTATTAATATTTCTTAAGCTGGTGGCATAGATAAAAAAATGAGCATGGCATCCAGTAAATATTGTTGAATTAAAGCCTGCATGGAAGACACGACTCCTCTTACATCTTCCTTTGTATAATGCAGCGAGGTGGGGTTCTTTGTTTTGTTTTGTTCTCCCAAGATAATCATATTATCTGCTGTGGGTTGCATGCACTTGCCAAGGTTGTGCTCTCAGCTAAATCCACAATTGATCTTTCCTCTTTTCTGCCCTCCATTCATTTCTCCATCAGTCTCTCTCTCTCTCTCTCTTTCTCTCCACAAGCCCATCCCATCCCAGGCAATCACTCAGGCCTGCAGAGATGGGAGGAAAAAGGAGGGAAGGGAGGTGCATATTTAATCAACTGAGTTAGCTCTGCTGGTGCTGAACAACAACTCCTATTAGAAGAGGGATTTAAGCAAGTGATCAGCATGGGTCGACTCTCAGTTTGGGCCATTGATCACACACCCCAGACTGCAGTGCTCTACTCCTCTAATGAGGCCGATCGACATATTTAGAAACTTTTAGGTGAGGGTGGATATGTGGGCTTGAGCTAATTAAGGGGGGGGAATAGAAAATGTCCTCCTTTTTTAAGATTACATGTTCTAAACTTTACCCTACTTTTCCTCTCATGTCACGGAAGCTACCTCTGGCTTCAGGGACAAATAGTTTCAGCCAAATGAGTTCTGCTTTGGACCAATTTAGCAAGCAAGTTATCAGTAAGTCAGGAGGTTAATTGTATGTATTGGATGAAAAAAAGTGTTGCCAAAGAACGTCATGCAAGTAACATTTTATCTAGCGACCTAGCAGCCTGTGAGGTGTCTGCCAGACTGGTACAGAATTTGGATCTTTTACACCATTTTCTCAACTCAGGATGATGCTAAATGAGCACCACACTACAAAAATATGTCAGTCCACTGTTGTGACAGGACAGAGAAGACAAAGAAAAAAGACAACAGCGATTGGCTCCCATGTTAATTGTCTCCTCAAAGCAGGATGGCACATATTTTAGCGCAGTGTCAAATGCACTCGTCACTGTTTTTTCTAACCCAATCAGGCCTCAGATGTCTTCCCGTCTGCCAAGATCAAATGACACAATATCACTTTGAGACAAGAACAGAGCCACAACCCCTGCTTGTATATCAAATATGGAAGTGGGATAAAAGCATGCACGGCTTTCATCTTGAAAGAAACTTGTTGAAGGGGAGCACCACTGTTAGCAGAAAGTCTACAGCTGTCAGACAGCTACTCCCATCTTTCCTGCCCATGTGTTACAAAATGACAAAAGCTTCAGACCTTAAGCCAAGGCAAATTGTTTTGTTGCAGTGCAACACAGTGACTAGGCGCAACTAAAGTCTTTATCTGTCAGGATGGAGCAAAGCACAGCTTGGCAGGCTGGTCAGTCATGTGAACTTCCCCTTTGTAACAGTAACAACTCAGCCTGGCTCAAACAATCCAGTGGACCGGGCATTATATACCCCGTTTAAAGGATAACAGCATTGCAGCTTAGGTGCTTTGTGTCATTAATGTCTTTGAAGTAATCTGTAATGTACTTGCCACAGTCAGAAGAAAACATTGTCTAGTCTACTGCAGGTTTGTTTTCAAGTAATTTACGGGGTGCCACTGTTTAAAAAAAATCCAAGTCCAACAGTCCGTCACAACTTCTGACACGTTGGTCCAGAGCAAGTCATCTCTACAACTAGACTACAACAACAAGTTGCCATGCCATTTGGTATAAATATTCGGGGTACCCAATGGACAACCCCTAATGATGAACTCCTGACATTGCATTCAGCTCCATCTTTAGGATAAATTTGTCAAGTGTTTTTCTGACAGCCGACCAATGACAAGCGGAATAGAAAGACCTGTCGTTTTCACAACAACAACAACAAAAATGAAGTTGGAGCACAGCAAGTTATACCATGTGAGCAGGTGCTCCCTGTACAGGGAACTCTTAGCAGCGCCTCTCTGTGTCTCTCTCTCTCTCTCTCTCTCTCTCTCTCTCTCTCTCTCTCTGTGTGTTTTATTTAATGTTAGCACCGCTCCACATAGCGCTCTAGCTAGGATACTGTAACAGTAGCTGTTATGGCAACAAACAATGCTCTAGGCTGCTTTTTTGGAATAAAAACACTGCCAGCTTTTTTCCCCCCCCACTATAAAAACTCCCTAGTCAACTTTTTCTTGTCAAAATAGACGCCAAGTGAGAACATAGCCTTAGTGACTCTCTTAAATTTGGTGATTCCATTACTTATTCTGTGGTGACATCATAAGGTCATGCTATACATTTTTAACCCCATTACTGGTGAAGCATTGCAATAGGGGCCTCTTCCATTGCGTTTCACTTTTACTTGTGGCTGCTGGCAGAGATGAAGGCAGACTGGGTAATCCAGCTACAGATACATAATTATCATTTTAGACTCTGCTCCAACTGAATGAACAACTTTGGATGCATTCTAAAGTCATGTTCTAAAAAAAAGAAAAAAAGAAAATCACCATAGTAGTCTCATTTAAAATTAATTATTCTGTTGGTCAGTGCAGCTGCTCGAAGCAAGACACACTGCAAATGAAGGTCTCTCCTGCTTTGAGTAACCCTCTCACAGTGTGACTGATTTCAGTGAAACACGTCTTACATGAATTAAAACAGAACAAATGCAGTGCTACCATTTTCAATGCAATTTCAAAGGCAGTCTTCGACCACTGTCTCATGTTTAAAATGTGTTGTTTCAAAGGCTCCCGGCTGTTGCTAACGTTTCATATAAATAATAGTTTTCATGTATTATTAATTCATGAGGGGGAGGGGGGGGGAGGGGCAGAGCGGTGTGCAAAAAACACATCATTATTTAACTACGTGCAAAGACCATAAGGGATGTCTCTTGTTTTCCAAGTGCAGTAAGACCCTGGGGGATTACCCAATCCACGTCATTTCCCCCAACCCTCAAACCTCTTGCTTTCCTGATCACATAGAGGATTACATGGCCTTGCAAGAACACATTTAAGCATTAACTCCCCACAAAGCACAAAACTCTCAAGGCCAAATTAAACATCTGCCTCTTTCTCTTTGAAGTAACAAAGTTCTGGGCTGCAACACATTTTGAAAAGGATAAAGCCGTGGTTTCTTTTAAAATAACCAAGAATCTGTTTTACCAAGTTTAGACCTGTGTTTACTCACACACATGACTGGACCTTAAGGTGTGTATTGTGACAGGAAGGTAATGCTGTATGATAAGTATGCAATGTCCTCGGTGATAATGTAACACTAGGTGTACAGACACTGGGACTTTGTAGCAGTGTTAATCATCAAGGGACATCCTGTGAGACTATACAAGCTCTGCACTAAATTACACTACATGAATGGAAGGAAGGAAAAAGTAAATACATATGAAGTCAACCTTGCGAAGGGTTCAAGCAGACAACTCATGCGTCAAGCTACCACAACCAACATGACACAATCTGCACACTTGTCCCCACATCCTGAGCCCCACTTTACAAAGACGTCTATTCAAGCTGTCATGTCCTGCTCATTATCTTACTGCCAATGTTGCTCGCATTAAGTTGGTTTCCATCCACTGATTTTTTATGCACATTTTAAATTGTGCACATAATAAATGAAATGAAAATGAAAGCTTTTACACTTGGCTAAGGTGGAAGAGGTGGCATATTAATGGAGAGCAGACATAAGGGTGTCGGAAAGAGACTTCTTTAAAAATTGGGAGACTGCTTTTGCTTCTTCTTCTTGCTGGCATATCAGTGAAGACAAGATATTATCATCAAGGGTGATAGAAGTGGGAGAAAATACAAGAAGGTCCCCACCTGTTTTTCAACTTCTTGTACTTGTTTTATCATCTGAGTTTAAATTACGCACCGTTATTTTTGTTTTCTCCTTTTCTCCCCAGGTGCATCTGCACTGCTGTCCTTGTTATTGCCAAGTCCACTGTTGGCTAAAGGACGAAGTGGACAGATATGAGAGTGCTACCTCTGTGGCACATGGTATCACACCGTGTTGCCAGGCTACTTTATGGCTGCCAGCAAGGGATTTAACTGGAGGGTGTAACACATAGGAGGTTCTCCCTTTTTTCCTGTGTGGATCCCACTCCTCCCATCATCAGAACCTAACCTCTCACTGGCTTACACACACAGTTTTGTACGTTGGATGGCAGCTACTGGGAAATAAATCCCCTATGTCTGTGCTGGTTGTCTTAATGGTTGAGAATTGTGACTCTAAACATCATGTGCACCAATAACAATAAAAACAGCAACAGACACAAACATCACAGTATGTATGAACTGAAGGTAACTAAAGATAAGATATAGGGCCCTATCTTGCACCAGCGCAAAGCCCGACGCAAGTCTCTTTACTAGTTTAAGACTGACGCAGTTGTCAATTTCCCGTCCAGCGGCTACGTCGTTTAAATAGCAAATGCACCCACGTCCATCCAACAGGGAGGTGTGTTCAGGTGCATTCTTGTCGTATTGCTATCTTGAAGCAGCAGGAAGTGATCATACCATTGACCGAAACAAAACCTGGTCTAAAGTGAATAGTGCAGCATTTAACAACGCTTTAGTTAAATGCACCTAGGCTTGTGCACAACGCGCACATACTATGCTGGTTACACACACAAACACACAGGCGCGCGCACACACACACACACGCAGAAGATTAAAAATAAGAATATTACGATGCAAATCCACCATCATAATAGCAATGCACAAAGGTACATACAAGCCTGAATTTTAAAGGGAATGGGAGATGACACTCTGGTTTATTGCATGTTACGCCCAAAACACACCTATGAATGAATGAAAACAAAGTACAGTACAACGCTTATGAACCATGCGCACCATAAACCCTTTTTTCCATAAAAATAGCGAAAGTGGATTTAGATAGGCCCTAAACGCATTCCAATTTGTTGTAAAACCATTTTGGGAAAAATATGGTTATTATCATAAATGTCTGTTGTATTGTCTTTAAATAATATGCAAACAGAAATGTGAAACTACTTCTTGAAATATCCGCCCAGCAACGTGCAGTGTTTCCAGCTATACTGTAAAGCGGGTTGCCAGATACTGTCGGTGGGCATGGGTTTTAGTGTGGGTCTCTGTACAGGCAGGATGGTACCAAACCTGGAAACCTCACTGTGATGACCAGGCTGAAGGAAGGTGTGCACACAGTCACTGCGCCCTGCTAATCCTGTAACTTCTTCTTAAACCCCTAAATGTCATTTTTCCCTTTCCGTTTGAATACAGATTACACAAACAAGATACAATGTGTTACTTTGTGAGCTTTAGAGGAGGTGGTTTTCTATTTTGTACATTGCAAGGAAATTCTTTTTCCTCTGCTTCCTCCATGTTTGCTCACCATGTTTGCTGGCTTTGTTTACCATTGAAGCATTTTATCAGTTTTGACCCGACCCAGCATCTACCTGTGGCTCCGATTCTTCTGATGTCCCCCTTGGGGTTGGGATGTGTCATAAATTCCTGCTGTCTACTCTTATTGTGATAAGCTACAAAAACGGCTCACAGTGACTAACAAGGTCAGAGCACAGATGAGAAATATGAACTCATCGCATTGACAGAAATGCCTTTCACATGCATTCTCGGATTCAGACTGAAATAACATTAAAAGCTGCAGTGGCAAGACAACACCAATAAGGTTTGTTTATTTCAAGAGAAGCTTGTACTGACATGGGGCTGTCTACAATGACACACACACACACACACACACACACACACACACACACTTACTCTGATGATGGATTGTGGCAAGACGCCCTTCACTAATTTAAGGAAATCACTTGGGGAAAGAAAAAGTTAGCAGAAAAAAAAAGTAATTTTCGGCATTCTACATCTGTCAGTCTGTGTTTTAGCCTGATTAGTGCACTCTAATCGACTCTGCTAATCACACCCTCAGGTGTGTGTGAGAGAGAGAGAGAGAGAGAGAGAGAGAGAGAGAGAGAGAGAGAGAGAGAGAGAGAGAGAGAGAGAGATACGGGGAGGAATGGGAGAATGACAGAGAGATGGAGGGTGATGGAGAATATAGCAAACTGGTAAGCTGTAAAATGGTGTAACAGCTGCTGTGGTCTTTTATGTGGAAGCCCAGGAGAGCCGTTGCATTGGGTGTTACTTTGTTGCAGTGCCACAGTTTGCTGCTGAAAAACACTGAAGGCTGAACTCGTGGCTGTTGCTTTAGTACATCAGATCCAGTGCATTATTGCAAAGCTCTTTATTATGTTCCAAGCGGGACACCAAGAGAAAACAGTCTTCCCTAGCCACCAGAGCCCCTGACAGTCATTTAGAATGTGGAAAACTGTTTAGAACATGTGGAGGCAGATGCATGAATAATTTAAAAGACAGCATTCCCCACACATGAACTGGTATTTACACGCAATGGTCAAATGCAATTTAAGGTGGAAATGAAATAAATAGGTAAGAAAAATAATCCAATCACTAAAAAATATTGGTTGCAAACCAATTTCATTGACTGCGCAAGACTTTTGTAGTCTTTGCATGGATCTGTAAAATGGCAATTAAAAGGCATTTGGCACGTTCAAACAATGACTTTGCTCAGTGTTATTTTCCCTTTATGGGACGCATTATTTTTATCCCTTTTCTTTCTTCTTTTCATCTTATCCTGTATTGTAAAGTAATTTGTGAAGTCTAAAATAATTATATAAATACAATTATTATCTTCTGATGTTTTGAGGTAGGACAAAAAAGTTTGAAAAAATATTTGTTTGTTTGTATTACTTCCAAGTAAACTTAATTTAATAAAAATAAATGATCAGAAAAATGATCAGCCTTGGTATCATTTTTTTTCCTGTGACACAGTTACAATAATTTATCATTTGTGATGATTTGCATGTTGCCATGTGCATTTTTTTTTGCCACCAAAGCATACTTATATACTATATCTTTAACAATAACTAATATTTTGGGCTTGGGGACAATATAAAGACATTTCAAGTCAGGAGGCTGAAGTCTAAGATACATTACTTGATTCCATATATCTGAATTAAGACATCACTGATGATTGTAATGAATGAATGATAGTACAGGTGCTATAAATAGACATACCCATGCAGTTATAGTCATGAGTAAGGGTGGCAACTCTGGCCTTATTGCAGAACACTGATGATGCAACACAAAGTTAGTGAATTTGACATTCTTTACAACAGACTGTTGAAGGTAACTAAAGACATGTGTTACTGATTTAAATACAGCTCTGTGTCATGGCAGTGTGGGCAGTGTGTTCAGATAAACGGTGTGTTGATTTCCGCCTTGGCTGCAGCACACGGAGCTTGGTGCAGCAGAGATCTGCTGAAATCGGACACACAGAGTTTCTCTAAACGCACTGACCACACAAAGATGACACAGAGCTGGATTAAAATTGGCAAAGTATCAACTTAAGGTCATATTTAAATCTAAAGTTTATGAATAGATGTGGGACTTGAAATGAGGCTTGTAAATGTGCGCCCCATCTCACAATGAATGAAATTCATAAAAACAAACTGTGCGTACCAATGGCTTTATCAATCTAACAATAAAAGTGCATTTTCCTGTCTGTGTATGTGGTTTTTCAGTTTAGTAATGCACCTACACAGAGGTTTGTGTATCTGGCTCCCTGACTTTCTAATGTCTTTCATGTATTAGGTTTGAGTAAGAGCAAGCGAGCAAGAGAGACAGAGAGACTATGCAACTACATTGATTTTGTACCCTCCCACTATACTTTAAGTGTTGGCATGCAACACTGCTAAATTCCTAATGGCCATGCAGAGTTGTGCCTGAGATGCATGGGACGCCCAGACTCAGATGAAAGATCAGCAGCACATCTGTGTCATCCGTTTCTTGCCTGAGCTCATTTCTTCATTTTCCCTTTGTCTTATGAAATCATTTGTTAAATGTCTTTTTTTGCTGCCTGGCATCCAAGAATTATTCCCTCCCCGAGTCCCTCAACAGTGGGAATTGTTTTCCTCCCAAATGCACAATTTTGCTTTGTTCTGCCTGAATAACTGCTTTGTCTCCGGGTGTTTTTTTAAACGCCCACTGAGATGCATTTATGCACACACGTAAACACACTTTAAGGCAAATGGCTAATGAAATGTACTCCAGGATTTCCAAAAAAATGTGCTCTACAGGGATACCTCTCACTCTTCCACAGGATGTGTCTTACATGACCGCTGCTAACTTCTAGAAATGATTACTAAATTAATATCACGTTTCTTTTTTTAGCTAACATAATTGGATTGACAGTCATGTATGCATCAGTGATTCACCAGTACAGACAGTGCTAAATGAGACTTCTTGAATCAAAAAGGCCCCATAAGCAGGGTTCTCTAAAAAAAACAAAAAACAAGCACTTAAAAAAGTATTTACTAAATTAAGCTGCAATAAAACAATATTAAAGAGTACCAGCTCTGAAAAAGCAGAGCTGGTAGAAACAATCTTTTTTCTTTTTCATTATTTATTTCCTTTGAGACAAACATAATATTAATAACTAGAATCAACTTGATTCATTAATGTCTTGATGAATCAAGTTCTATGATCGCAGGCAGAGCCTCAAACAGGGCCCTACGGGTTTAGCACAGCATCCAACTGCACATCTGCTAGCCAAAATTGTCTGCAAGCAATGGCATTATGTAGCATATTGTCATCTGAATCGTTTAACATTGACTCATGTCTTGCTAGCATTTATGTCATTATATCAGAAACCCCTACCCGAAGCATTGATACTTGTCTATGCATCATAACATTCTTAAAATTATTCCTTTTCAGACCCTCTTGCCTGTACTCAAGCTTCACTGAGCCTTTAATGTTTCTGATGTTTGCGTACAATCTCACATGGGCCAGTGGGCAAGCTCCCTACCTCCCACAACCTGTGCAGTAACAAAGGTGGCGTAGGCAGCAGTGATAGTGGGATGAGGCTGCCGAGGTGTTAGAAAGAGGAAGAGGGGGAGCAGGGAGGACAGGAGGTTGGTCAGGGACTAGCTGGGAACTGGAAGTGTGGTGAGTTCGGTGAGGTGCGAATGGAGCCTCGGCATCGTCTGAGGTTTCCATTGCACTTGACTACTCTTAGCTGAGCCAACCAAGCATGGGGGAATGTGCAGGTGGGGGTGGGGTGGGGGGCCAGCTGTACTCTCTCTGGCTCAGCTGGGTTTTCTTAGCAGTTATAAGCCTCTCACCACTGCAGTTACGCTCAACATTTTCTTTTGTCAAATCACTTTCTGGAGGATTTTATATCCGTTTGTGGTTTTGTTACATGGGTGTATACGTCCATCCACCTTTATCCGCTTATCCGGTATCGGGTGGCGGGAGCAGCAGCTCAAGCAGGGGACCCCAAACTTCCCCTTGCGTGCCATGTCCAAAACAAATACATATGTGGACTGCAAACACGCCTCATAACATTTAAAAATGTATAGCACTTCTTTACTGTATGACAGGTAGCCACTTGTGCCATTTCTTACTGACTTCTGCTGGGAGAAGAGTAAACAGTGCAATACATGGTGTCAGATTGCTGTAAGCACAGCAGAACAGAACGTTAGACTCAATGAATTACACCACAATGCTCCTTGGAAATCATAGTTGACTTACTAGAGATCAACACAGTCTTGTCTGTAATGTACTTTCCACTTGTTATACTAATTCTTTGGGCAGGACTGTTCCATGCCTATCCAAGCCTTGGAAGAACTCCAGAAATCCGGCAGGACTTTTACTTCCAGAACCCTGGACACCTCCCACTTCACTACTTTACTGTACCTCTAGGGCACCTGGCACATTAAGCAGAAAGCACCGATGCTAGGAGCCCATGTCATATTTATTTATTGTAATTCTGAAGTTAAAATGTTGCACATTGCAGATTTGAGGAATAAGATACTCCAGTAGATTATGGCTGGCACATGGCTGAAAGCAAAAAGGAAACCCAGCTTCTTTCCACTGCTCAGTCAGTCTGGTTGCAATAGCTACTGTATCTCTGGGAGATGATCAAATATACACTAGCAAAGGTTATGTGTGCGCCTTTGTGTGGGAGGCAGCTGGGAAGAAGTCATCATTAAGTCAGTGAAACCAACAATGAAGTCTACCACAAAAAACATTTGCTCTCTGCCCTTGTTCTGTTTTTCAAAAACATTCGTTGGTGGCCCAAATATCGAAAGTCACAAAGCAAGACAATTATGTGTTCTGGTCGCAGGTGCCCTAAAGGAAGAAATGCAATTTGAAGTAAACAAAGTAGAAACTCAGTTCTAAGCTTGTGACCTGGGCTGTTTTTCCTAAAGGCATTGCTCCTTTGTTCAATAGGAGGATCTATCATTAGCAAAAGCAGTGCTTTGACAAACCACCACCATCACAAATTTGCTCAGCAGCGGCAGCCACGGTGCTGTGATATAACTACTCAGTAGTTCCTGAAATAATCTCAGACACATCTTTGCAGATTTGCACCTCTTTGCAATGGCAGCACATTGCTGACAAGACAGATTTATGTAAATAAGTATGCAATTAGCTATACCTATCATCATTCTTAAGGAGCCAGTAGGCGAAAAATAAACTTGAGAAATCACACTTGCAAAACTGTAAACTGTGTCAGAAAAATTATTTTGAAGCACGCTTGTGTGAAATATAAATGATTTCAACATATTTTATTGGAAGTACTAAATAGGCTGGCGTTCAGACAAATGGTGAGAATGAAGAAAATGACTTGATGTAAAGCCTTATGGTATTTATCCTGTACCAACTGTACAAGAAGGTGTACAGGACTGCAATATTGTACATTTCCTGACTGCTATGCAAGCCACAGTTTCTCAGTTCTGTGCTCAAAGGTCTACTGTTTACTTAAACACCTGGATATATTGTGTCACAATTAACCACATTAAGTTGTATTGGTTTGCAATAAATGCTACAATTATCTGGGGATGGATTACAAAACAGGCCTTAATTCCAAGGATTGTAGGAGACTAACTGGTTCCAGACCTCTTGAATTGCTGCTCACATCGCAGATTCTTTCAGCAGTAGGCTGCAAAAACTAAACTTAGCCTGCTAAAGTGTTAGCATATGGGAGCACAGCCAGTGGTCCACTGGGGTAGCATTGATATATTCACTGTCTTGGTTTGCTTCACTTCCACAGTGGGACAGAAGCATCACTGTTTGGCTCAATAAAACAGATATTTAAATGCATTTTCACAAAAAGAACCATGCCAGCAGCCTCCCAAACACCATACAAATAGACTTACTTTCTGCATGGAGTTTCAATATTTGACCTATGGTTGTGCTACTTCTGGTTGCTTGTCATATGAAATTAAACCTCTAGATGGCTGATATGTGTGTCTGTTCTGTGATGGACTGGTGAGTGTTCACCTGTTTTTTTGGCTATTGGTATGCTGGATAATGTTTCAACCCCATTTAACCCGAAATAAGAATTCAAAAAGTAACCAAATCATATGCGCAATTGAAAGTATGAATAAACTGTGATCTTCTTTGCAGGGAAGTCAAGCTCCCTAATTTATGTCTGTGTTTGGGTATCTCTCATTTGTTACAGTTGGAGGAAGTGACAACAACTATTTGTCGAGCCAAGCGGGGGGACAGAGGCTAAAAGCAAGGTACTGTATGGAGGGAAGAAAGAGAGAGCAGATGGGACGGTGTCAAGGAGTGCAGAATGAAGCAGCGCTTCATCCATCACGGCACACATGCACACGCACATGCATGGTGCGCACACACACAGCAATCACAACAATCTTACTCATTTTATAGGAGAGTTATTGAGAACACAAAGCACAACAAACACTTGAGCCTAGTCAGTGTCAAACTGAATTCACCACTGAGTCCAGCATCTCTGGACAGCAGGTACTCAAATAGTGTGCTGAGCAGTATTTGTGTTGTGCGCTGGACAAAAGTGTTTTGTTTTATGACAGGTAGAGAGAGGTAACGTAACGACTTTTACTATTGCAAATCACATTTGTCTATTCTAGCGCTGCAACTCATTAATATTTTTTTATTGTTGATTAATCTGTTGGTTATTTTCTCGTCTATAAAATGTCAAAAAATGGTGAAAAATGTCAGTGTTTGGCAAAGCCCAAGATTCTGTCCTCAAATGTCTTGTTTTGTCCACAAAAATATTCAGTTTACTGCCATAGAAGAGTGAAGAAACTAGGACATATTCATTTTTTTTTAAAGATTTTTTTTTGTGGCATTTTTATAGTACAGCTGAAGACATGAAAGGGAGAGAGAGGGGGGAATGACATGCAGCAAAGGGCCACAGGTCGGAGTCAAATCCGTGGCTGCTGCATCGAGCAGTGAACCTCTAGACAAGGACGTGCGCTCTACCCAGGTAGGTCACATTTAAGAAGCTGGAATCTGAGATTTTTTAAATCAATTATCAAAAATTGTTGCTGATTAATTTAATAGTTTAATTGTGAATTAATCAATGACTCTTTGCAGCTCAGTGAATAAACAGTGAATAAAACAGCATTTAAACACACCTACGGTACAAGCGACCTAACCTGGGAGTGCGAACAGTAAGTACTGTCTTTGAAAAGTCTTTGCTATAATTCTCAGTGAGCATCCTCTCAAATATATATGATAATCAATCCAAAATTTCCATCTCAACCACGTTATTTCAACCACATGAACACAATATGTCCTTAACTTTAAGTAGTTTTAGTAAACTACTACACTCAAACAAACTTGAACCATTGAGATGACAGATCAAGAGACACTCAGCTTTCATCTCATTGGTTGTGCTTTGAAAGCTCCCCGAGAAACAAGGGCGTAAAGAACCTTAGGAAACACTGGTTGGATGTGTCTGACTATAGAGACACTAGAGACTGTGATTCACAATAAAAAACATCATATCCTGCCAAACATTCACATTGATTTCAGGCATTTATGTATGAGTAAGTTAAACAAATAATAGTATAAAACTGTAAAATTATCATATTTGTAAACAGTTCAGTGCTCTATGTTTGCTGTCTTTGTGTGGTGGGGAAATAGCAGGCACTAGCAGTTCTTCATTTATTTATTTTTTCTCAATGTGAGAAGAATGAACCTAAATCCTGGCTGGGGAGCATGGACACAAACATCAAGGAGTAAAAGCTCCACCTGTGACCCTGCAGGCTCCAGCTATGTGTCGGGTTTGGAGTGTGAGGTAGGCCTGGCTGCCCCACTGAATTCCCTGCTGGGGATGCTGGGGATTTGTCGGAAAACTGTCTGAAAATGACTAAATAAACAATGAAAGCAACAGCAAGAGGGAAAACAAAAGACAGCGTGGTCATAACATTACTTTTTCTAACTCTAGTACTGGTTCACCAAAGTTAGAAAATGTAAGTCTGGAATGAGCTGAATGTATTCTTTAAAGACTTGATTAAAAGTGACTGGATAATTCCAAAAATGTATAGATTTAAACAACCCCAGATAAACTGCTTATTCTTTCTTTTTTTTAAAGAAGAGCAATACTTCAGTGTGAGTGTGTCTAAGTTCTTACATGGAAAAAATGTATAATTTCAATACAAACCGCTTAGAATAGAAGGCCGAGAGCCTTATAGGAAATTGGGTGCATAATGCAGCAATTCACTTCTCATTTCTGCTCCCTACATATTAGACGAGGCCGACAGAATAGTAATAGAGTTGATGTCTCCATCCACCGATTCACGCTCTTTTGTTATTTATTCATGAGAAAGTAAGCGGGGTGCCAAGCCTAATACGGTTGATATCATTCACTCACTCATACTTTTCAAATTCCAGTATAGTATAATCTCAAACTTCTCTCGTCTTAATCTTGAAACACAACTTCAGTCAAACTTTTAAGTCAGTGCCACTAAACAATAACCTGACAAGGCCAAGCAAGCAGGAGGAGAATACACACTCGCAGCCGTGGATTCCTTTCTTTGAGGTCGTATGAATATACCGTAATCATGCTAAATGGCTTCCACTGTCAAGCTGTTTTTTTTTTTGTGTTTCTCTTTTGATTACACTCTGAGCAGCCATTTTGCCCAAGAATGTGTAGGACATGTGCATCATTTAAAGCCTCTCTGCCCATTACCACAAGCTGGATCCAAACCTGAAACAGAACCAAAAAAGTGATTGTTCCAGGGACACCAGTATCTTACTATCCTTACTAAGTACTAAGTAAAGATGCTTGGCCTTAATCAAAATATGACTACAGTCCATTAAACAACAGTCATTTTACAACAAATATAGCTGAGTATCAAGGTCTGGCCAATATAACGGACAGTAGGCTACCATAACAATAAGTGCACCACTCAGTAGCTGTTATCATGAGTAGTTAGCAATGTCGCTGCATTCCTGAATCTAAAAAAAACTGACAAGGGGATTCAATCTTATCAGTTCTGAATAATATTATAAAAAGACCTGCAGTGTATAACCAAGAACTACTGTGCGTGTACAGCACAATTAAGAGGTGAACCAGGAGGTGTGTCTTTATTCAGATCACGTATCATTGATGATTTTACGAAGCGATTCTGTCAAAGAGAAGTCTGATAGCTAACCCTCAAACACAACTTCCTATCCTTCTGCCATCTTGGATCCGTTAGAGGTGAAGATGCTACTGGTGTGCCCCGTCCCGCCCAAATCCTCTATGTTTACTTAACCTTTAGGAAGTCCTCATTAGCCACCTCAGTCTTTAGAGCCTATTGGGTTGTCAGGAGAGAGACAAATTAACAGTGGGAGCATTGATTTGACTTATGACTTAAGCTGGGATCACATTGGCCGGTCAGTATGCACAATGTAATTAGTTTATCAGGGAGAAGGGAGTTTTCTTAAGTGATTAACCGGGAGAGCTCTCGGAACCCATAGTAAAAGCAAGAGCGGCCAGTGGAGTCAAGGTGTACCTGCCGAGACAGACTGTCTTCACCAATAAAAACAGCCAATGGGGTTTTAGAACCTAAACCTACCCTTATCTTAACTGTAGAGGACGTTGATCATGCATTGTTTTTGTAATGGTCATGTGAAAGATTGTTTTGAAAAGCACTGCCAAAAGACCTAATTTGTCTTTTAGGCATAAGGACTTGTCATATAGTCAATCTACTCAATATCTCAGTCTGGACATATGCAGAATCAGAATTCCTAATAAAAGGCGCCACCCTCTGAGCATTTCACATTTGGTGGTGAGTGCCGGAGAAAACTAAAACTTAAACAACCCTTTCTGAATTCAGATGGCTTTGGGCATGAAAAATCAAGAGAGTGATATGGTTTATAATTGATTAGGCATCATTAAGTATCACAAACAAAAAGAAAAGACTCAGCAAATGCGCTGCTAATGCTAAAAATGCCTCCAGCTAAAGTGCCTCATTATTGCAAATGTACGTGCAGTGGTAAATGAGGGTGGGGTGGTGTGTGGGGGGGGGGGC
>NC_045745.1:12129373-12141522 GCF_008692095.1 Etheostoma spectabile | reverse complement strand
AAGGGAACTGATGATAGTCTTCACACATGCATTGGTTGTGAAACAACGACTTCAGTAGCAGAGGCTGAATAAATGAATGTCATGCCGACAGAGCCCGGAGGAACTCAGATTACTATATATGCACTCATCACGGGCATTTGATGAAAGGACTACCGCTTGTCATGCAGTTGCAAATCCAGCTGCTGCCGCACACGCATGCTGAGTCACAGCATATGCACCAGGCGTGGGAACAGACAAGGATAAGATGGAGGAGGACGCATGCTGCTGGGATCTCTCACTTTGGTCCAATAATGGAATCTCATTACCAAAGTGAGAGCTGTCCAGGCAGACCTAATGAAGCCCCACATGGTGAAGGCTGGCCCCTTCACGCTGAGACGAGGGAGCGAGGAAGGAGTGAGGAGAACTAGTTGGACTGACAAAGAGAGCGCACGGGAGAGACATCAAATCTATAAGTAGGAGGAGATATGTCAGAGCTAAATAAATATGAGGAGAAGAAAGCAACAGACGAAGGGCAAAGGGGGGCAGCAAGGGGCAAACAGACGGGGGTGAGCGGAAGAACTGGAAAATCAATTGGAAGATAAATGATGCAGCAACCCCCAGTGGAAAACAGAGTGCTTAAAAAGACACTCCAAAAAGCCTATGGACACACACTAGCATCCAGGCTTTTAGTGCTAATTGACAGACAGCACATTCAGGTTGCCACCCACACTCTGTTGAGAAACTTGTGTTGTTCTTTTAAATTTTCTCTGAGCATCTTTCATAGGTCAATTGCGGTGTGCTAATTGGCTAGCTGAGCCAATGGGCCACACAGTTCCACCGTTAATCCTTGGAGTGCTGTCATCCTGTCGCCGCCTACACACACACACTGCTAGTTTTCCACTGTGGTGGGAAGGTGCATGGCAGCTGCCGGGGAAAACAGGAGCCGTGGCCTCCCCAAGGGCACGGCGGGGGATAAAGTGCAATGGCCCTGGCTTTCAGTCAACACCGTTAAAAATACCCAGCAATGCCACTATACAAGCCTCACAGTGCAGTCACTGTCTCTCTTCAGCTGACAGAAGTCCACATCCAGCTGAGATGGTACAGAGGACGAGGGCATGCAATTGACCATGATATAAAAAATGTATACAAAAACCAATAAACTTGAGAATATTATTGGACTTTCGTTTCTCCTGTACATATGACGTTGCCCACAGCTACTCTGGACAATACCAGTGGTTTTGAAGAATTGACCAGGTCAAACTTTACATTGAGACCAAATACACCAGAAAAGGTCCGATTAGCTTATCAGGGGGTTCCGGGCAAATGTTTCTTAAAAGTAGCCCCTATTTTTAGTCAGGGTGAAATTGTCTATTTCTTTAACATTCCAATAATAACGTTTTAGTCAGTTGTGGTAAATGGGTGAGAAGTCTGAAGGGCCTGATCCAACACATTCTCACTCCCATTGTGTAAAATACCGACGCTCGGTCAGGTGCCTTTGGCTTTGTTATTAACGCTAAAAGTCTCCTTTAGCGTCGTATCTAAACATGCTTTATCTAAAACACGTTTGATGCAGTTAGGTTTAGGAAAAAGATTGTGGGTGGGCTTATAAAAGATACATTTAAGAAGAACTGAACAGTTGGGTTTAGGAAAAGAAGAACAAGAGAGTTAAAGAAAAGCTCATGGGTGGGGCTAGGGTTAGGGAATGTAGAAGTTATCACGATGATTCCCCCTGCTTTGTCTGACGACTGGGCATGTTTCAGTGACACATGGGGCACGAACACCAGTCTCCGGAGGTAAAGTCCTTTGTGGTTTGACCCATTAACCTCCCCCCCACAACCAACCTTCCTAGGTGGAATTTTGGCCTTTCATATTACTTGCTATCGTTATTGCTCTTAATACTACATCATCTTGCTCCTGCGCCCGGTGCGTTCCATCAACACGCTACAGGGTGCTCTCTTTGTCATATCTGATGCTGAGAGACACTGACCAAGCGTCCATATTTTGCGAATGAGAAAGGGTCACATGCAATATTTACCCTTAAAATAAACCTTTTTTCATCTAAATATTATTACTTCACTCCATGTCCAGCCTTTGCTCTACAATTGGCTAACCATGCAACAATAAGATGACTTTCACAATAAAATCATGGTGTTTACTGTGATAGATACTAATGAAAGCAAGTTTCAAATGACTGCAAGATGATTGTCTTACCAAAGTAAATTAAACTGGCCACCTTTGGCATGTTAAGTGGGAAGAAACATACTAAGAGATCTTAGGGGACTTCACTGACATGGAGGCAGACAATAGTAAAGAAAGCATGAATCAGGGGACCTCGGTGTATGCCTGTGTCACTGTTAGTAATATCCTTCACTGGTTGGAGCAAGAGAACGGTCAGTACAAACATACAGTGAGGCAGAGAAGGCTGATGCATCAGAAATGTCATTTGAAAGTAACAATGTGATGTTATATTTGTATCTGTAATCTAATCTTACCATGGTTTGTAGTCATAATTCTAAAGACAAATGAGTAAACAAAAAAATCCAATATCTGTGCCAAATTTTGTCCTGCATAATCCCCGGCTTTCCAGCTCAGAGCTTAATTTGCTTCTCTAGTATCAATTTATCCAAATCGAAAACTGTCATCCCAAAGCAATTTTTTGAAATATAAGAAGAAGAACATTACACTGGAACAGAGAAACAGTCACTGCTGTGACTATCCTGTTTTTTAGAATGCTTTCTATACTGAATTATTATTTAAGATGAGACATGTCAAAACATGTTTAGATGTATGCTGTGATGTATAAAAATGCCAATTTCCAGTACCAGCTTGTTCATACAACCTCTATTAACAGATATTCATACAAGCAACCTAATGATGAGGCAAAACTGTATGAATAACAGTGAAATCTGTGGTATGCGTCCACAGTTTAGTTACAGATGCACAAATTGTCTGGAGGAACCCAAAACTAAGCCTCCTGATAATGTACTGCACAACAAGTGTTTGAGTCAGCAAGACCTCCCAAGAAAAGACACAGCGTAAACGCAGGATTCAAAAGCCTTTCTCAGACAAAAATCAACAATATACAGAAGAAAGGCTGCAAAAACGCATCAAATGGTTGAAACCAGTTATTCACTTGACTGAACCTAGAAACCTCTCTCACCAATTGCACTAAACCACTAGACCAACGTATGGTCAGACTCCCACGGCCAGATGATGTCCAACAGACAACTGATTAACCTAACTCATTAATTCATTTGGGGTTCAGCAACAGTTATTGTAAAGATAATGCAGGTATACACTTCTTGACACTTATCTGTCACCTCTTTGAAAGATGCTAAAATGACACGATTCTACAAACAGGGGTTATAATAAAAGTGTAAATGCACAGGCCCTGGGCCACAGACTTTATTGGAGTGTACATAACACTTATGATATTGCCTTTCTCTGCGTGAGCTTGCTTATTAGTGTCAAGTACATTCGCTTTAGCCTGCTACCATCCCATATACCTTTGACTACAGTACATCAGTACAAATGCATGCTCAGTAGCGGTTGTTGGCATGGGCAGCGGACAGGGGGTGGCATTTTTTTCATGACACAAATACACACGGCAGAAGGAAAAAAATCCTCTAAGCGGTTTTCTACACTGTTATCTCTCATTTCACTGAGTAGGGAATTGGCTAATTGGTGCCCCTGCTTGCTGAGAAGGTTCCATGGACAGAGAAGCTGAGAAGGGGAAAGGGGAGAGGGAAGCGGGAGACAGTTCACCTCTGGGTCGAACGGGTAGCTGGGCAGAAGCGCCGATATCGTGGGTGCTCCTCTAATAAGCATCTCCAATCCTATCCTGAGTTGAAAGATACTTCACGGATTTATTATCGAGTTGATAGGCGTGTTTGTGACGGCCGTCTGAAAAGCAAACATTTTGTGACGTGTGCCCATGAGCACCCACGGAGGAAAACATGAATTGGTGCCTATGTTTGGTCTCCCTGGAACGAACCAGACAAGAGGGGGAACGGGGGGACCATGAGCCTCCTTGAGCTTATCACTTTTATGCATGATAAGAATCTATCGGAGACTTTTGGACTGCTCTCAGGACTGCACTTACTCGGCCAGTCACTGGGGCTCGAGCAGAGGGGAGCTTTTCAAAACTAAAGTTGATCAAGTCACACCTGAGGTCACTGGATTTGTGCTATTTAGAATATTTATTCTATATTTTAATTGCATATTGTTCTTAATATTTTACATTATTTTTGCTCTCTGCTCTTATTACATTTTGTATGTATCTGATTGTATATATTTTTGGCACATTTATGTATATATTTTATTATAACATAATTATAAGAGAAGATACTATTTCTCAATTGCACAAATATTACACACTTAAGAGAATCCAGTTATTACTATTGCAATCACAACAGGAAACACTTTTTAAAGGTGCACAATCTCAACACCCCACATTTTCAAAAGACAATGAACACAATTCTACAATTCAATTCTACGACAGTATAAGTTATCAGAACTTAAGATAAAATTACACAATAATATATTAATTCTGCACAATTTGTGTGTTTTTTTTTTTTCTTGAAGGGGGTCTCGCCCTGGGAGTAATTAAATGTAGAAGCATCACTGTGCATGCTTAAAAATCTTGTTGCATCGCTAGAAGTCAATATCAAATAGAAAGAATCAGATTTTAAAGAAATATAATCGTTGGTTAAGCCATTTGCTTATACTGGGAGAATTCTGTGACTGAAAACAATTTTAGTTACATTGCACGCTGATTGAAATGGCAATAATGCTACCAATGTACGACAGCATTGCCCACTAAAGTAAAATATATATGATTGTTTAATTTTACAATTTCCATAACCAAATTAAAGGATTACAACACCAATTGATATAAATAGATTTACCACAACCCTGCAATCTCATATGAAAAGCCTAACAAAGACCCTTGGCATTGATCCTCCGTAACATGACAGCTTGACAGTTTGAGTATGCGCAGCCCAGATACCAAAAGAAAAAAAATGCATAGCTTAAGGGTTTAGGGTTTAGGCATCTAGTCAATCCACGCAAAGCTTTTTATGTCACAAGAGACCGTGATGCAAATAGTGTGCAAGAAAAGAAAAATAACTCCATTTGTCATTATCCATTTATTTGATAAATGGTGAGTTCATGCAACCATTAGGTTTGATAAAAGGTAAATTGACTTACGTCCAAATCTATGTTTTAATCACCATATCGAGATGGATGAGGCGTTATCTGTGTGACAATGGCAATGTCCCATGTGACTGCAGAGCCATTGCTCTGAATAAGAGGTAACTTTCACCTAGTGTCAGCACTTTTACAAAGGCTGAATGCTTGAGAATAATGGCCACTTTGGGAACTGTCAATTTTCCTCTCGGGTAAATTGTCACAGGGTTGGTGCCGTGTGAACCGCTGAAGCTGTCATTTCCTGGGCTCTATTTCAATCAGGGACACCTTGCTTACTTCATTACAAAGACGGGCAGACAACTCAACAGAGCTTTTGACTCACTTACTAAATCCACCTCCCAGTTTCTCATTCATTCAACAGTTCTGCTCTAAATGGGAGCAATAGCGCTCCAGTCCCATCTCAGATGTGTTTATTTAGTCAGTTATTTAGTCATATCCTTTATTCTTTTTTCCTGTTCAATATCATTGATGCATTCCCCTTCTCTCTCCCCTTTCACATCTTAATATGTCCTGTGAAATTAAAAGTCTAAAATGCCCCCAAAAAAAGAATAACGCCTCAGGCGAGCGTGGCTGGTCGTCAAAGCAGGTAAAATGCCGTGACCTAACGCGACACACACACTGAACGTCGGAGGTGTGTTGTTTTCTTCTTCTCGGCATGTGGCTGCTGCCACAGACAGAAGACAAATTTAGTTTCAAAAGGAGCTGGAGGATGCAAAAAAGCACGAGTACAACCAAAAAAGGCAAGTAGAGTCGAGGCGAGTCGAGCAGGTATAGTGGAAAAACGCCATCAGACCACCTCGCTTTGTTTCTACTGCCCAATTACTTAGCACTCATCAAACGTGTGAATCCAACAGTAAGGACGGTCAAAGTGTGGCCAGAGTGATCGGACTCTGCACTTCAGCAGCGTCTTGGTAACACAAACTGGAGAGTGTTCGCATCTCAGGCCACCCATGACTCCCACACGGACATTGACTCATATGCCTCCTCAGTTCTGGACTGTATCAACTCTCATATCAACAGTGTCACCACTCTCAAACGGATTACCACTTTCCCTAATCAGAAGCCATGGATGAACAGTGAGGTCAGACTTCTGTTGAAGGCACTTGACATTACATTCAGATCAGGTGATCCTCAAGCCTAGAACTCCTCCACGGCTAACCTGAATAGGGGCATCCAACAAGTTCAATTTAAGAACAACTCTGACCTAACTAACTCTGACATACACATTTGATCAATGCATGAATTGTTATTTTTCTTTTATCAAGTAATGTGCATGAGTTGACAAAAATCACTTCTTACAATTGTTGTTATGGGACGGGGCCAGCTTGTAAATAAGTGCTAATCTCCATGCACCATTACCAACAGAGCCACAATGGTGCAAAGTCTCTAAGAAAGATCAGTTCAGTTATTTAATAGCACGCTCCATAGTTCATTGCTCATTAGTGTTCCTCACATCATATGAAATGTAATCCTTCACTGAAACATGGTGTTGTGGTGTTTAATTGACTTTAGGCCTTTCCAGATAGCCCAACCTTGAAATTATACATCTGAATATGCAGCCTTGAACAAGATGTCCACTTGGGGTGGAATGGTATGTAAATGAAGGCAAAGTTGAGAGCTATGCAATCCCCAACCTTGACTTGTGCTCTTGTTGCTGAAACAACTGTTCATCATGTGCATTTGAAACTCTACATGGATTAGGAAACACCTGTCTGATTTTTGATATCCTTATTATCCTCCAGAAATACTTTAACGAGTTGTTTTTTTAACCTTGAAAAAATTGGTTTCAATGATAATGGTTGACAGTGATGTCTGTGGCGTATCCAGAGTAACAGGGACATTGTGTTTAGAAATAACACATTGCTGTTAATTAGTTCAAAAGTAATTCCTTAAAATTATGGAGCCAAGTTCTTTGTAGCTCTACACAAGCCATCAAGTGTCAAACTTCAAGCTAAACTTTTTTAGACTCTCTAGAGAGCTCCTGTGGTAACCGCATCACTGCAACACAGTGGTTCTTCAAGTTAGTGTCATTAACTATTTGAAAAATCTAATATTAAAAATAAAGATTTTATCTACAGAGCTGGTGAACAAGGCTGAAGTTGGAAACTAACAATGTGTAACCCAGACTACCAGGTGCTAAATTGACAATATACATTTTAGCAGACAATAATATTGTGTTTTTCTTACAATCGATCAGTTAAATTATTGCAGAAAAAAAATTATGAATGCATTTCACTGAACGACTGTTCTTAGCTGTGGATAAGAAGTGGCAGAAAACTTTGAGTGGACTGTTTATTCAATATGCCAAGGGTAACATTTAAATTTATCTTCAAGTGCAAATCTTGAAATATGAGCAGGATAAAGCGAGAGCCATATCATTTCTGGTGTTGGTTAAAATTGGATTTGATCCCACCAATACTTGCATTAAGTAGATTTAATAAAAAGTGCATTTTGACTTCACACTGTAGATCTAAGATAGCTGAAAGGAGTTACCTGTTTGGGACCCCTGTGAGCCAATTATGATCAGGGGCAGATTACCTGTTTACTCCAAAGGTGTTTCCGTTGATATAATTAGTTGTGGGCTAATCAATTGTGCTGGGGTAACATATTTTCATAAATGAAGTAAATATGCACATATGCCAACACATTATGTTTAGTAAGAGGCGTACTCTCTAATTTCCCCCGTCAGTCTATGTGCTCCACTGGACACTGTCAGCTCACAGCTGTACTGTTAATATGAGCTGTAAGCTACAGCTTTGAAAGTAAAGGCAAAAAAGAACACAAGAAGAGAAGGTGTCTCTTTAGATCCAGTATCAAAATGTATTTTATTCATACATCTACATATATAAATACGGCTTCTGTATATGCACTATTCAACAGTGGGTAAGCAGCGGTGTCTCAGATATGTGTTTAAGCAAAGATGGAAAATGTGTATAGCCTTCAGAACATGCTCAATGTAACATTAAACAGTGGTATCCTGATTAGCATATTGCATTACTGTACGGGCAAAAAAAACTGCTGACCAAATTTCCACTGAGGACAATTAATGGAACCACTTAGGACAAAGTCAGATTCCAAGGCAGTGTCATGAGGGACACATGTAACGCCCCCGAGTCAATCCTAAAACCAATAATCAGCATGGCGGTATGCCTTAGATCTCAATTATTTATTAAGTTATAGTTTGTGAACATGGAAAAATGTCTTCTAAAGCTTGACTGCAGAAAAAAGCCCTATCCATGTGAATAAGAGACACTTTGATACTGAAGGAACTGAAGGCTGAAATATTTGCATTATGAATACTTTACCATTATGATTCAATTTAATTAATAAAATGTCCAGGGCTTTTAAGCAGACAATAAACCAATGTCAAAACATTTTGTCTTACTGTCCTTGAATCAACTTTCTATTCAGTTTTTATCTTACTTATTAGATTGTAAAACTGGTTTGTGGGTTCAGTGTGAGATCTTGTGCCTGAACTGTATTTTTCGAGTTGCTAGTGTCTTCCTGTGCTAACCACGCAGCAGAAAAGGATCGGTAGCAGTGGCACAGTGTCCTTGTCCCTTCATTCTAGCGCCTGCCAGGATGTTCTTTAAGCTGAGTCATTGTTTGTCTCGCTGTTTGTTGTTTTTTGCTTGCAATTTAATACACAAGATTACTGATATTACAGGCATGAGAAAACAATTTCATTTGGAGCGAGGACAAGACCATTGATGCACAACAGTGAGAGAAGATAGACTGTTGAAAGTAAAATTTCATTTTCAGATTAGAGACAAGCTGTGCAAAGGCCTCTATAAAAAGCTGTCTCGCCAGATGCCTTTTTGGGCAAATCCTTGATTTGATTAGCTTTTAAATGCTGTTTAAAAAGCCTCCACTGCACAAAACACAATTAGGTTTTTCAAATGGTGAACTAGCGATCACCCTCTATAGCTTGATATCCGCAGGCTTATCTCCCAGTTTATTGCATTACAGTGGCAAAATATTACTGTAATTATACTGCAAACAGAAACCATAATTGGAAAGGGGAACACCCTATAATATGCAATCTGAATTAGTGGATGGATGGTGACAGTGCCCAAAGGAGGAGCACACCAAGCACAGTGATAAGGCAAGAGAGCCATTAAGGTGTTATGGCAACGAGACGGCCTAAAGAGAGGTGGTCAGAGCCCTGATGTCTTGCTGTAGGGACAACAACATCTATTGATGTCAGCAAAATTAAGAAGCCAATTGTGGACTACAGGAACAACAGTGGAGAAGGACATGCTCCAATCTCCATCAGTTTAAAGTCAACAGCTTCAGGTTCTTCTGAGTTCACATCAGGACTTGACTTGGACTCACGGCACCATTACAAAGACGGCAAGACAATGTCTCTTTTCAACACTGTCTCCAGGATACTCTGCAACTTTTACAGGTGGGCGATACGGATTGTCCTGACCGGCTGCATTACTCAACCATAAGGCTCCATATATACTAGATTTACTACATTCAGTCTTTTTTATAGTTACTTAATGAGAATTGTTGAAGGGGGCCTGAGGCCTCAGATTCGTATAGCCAAAGGCTACTTTTGGTACTGTGGTGCACATGATACATAACAAACCTTGAACCTTAAAGGGAATGCACAAATAGAGCTTTACATAAATGACTGCAATGGGTAATTCTCAAGACAGGCAACACTAAAGCATAAAGTGTGGCTTCCTACTAAAGCTAACTTCATAAAGTTTACAACAAGAAGATCTGAAGCTGTGGGCACTCTCACGAGAGAAGGGCGCATAGAAGACTGTAAAATCAGACTTGAATTTTCATTTTCATCTCCAAAAAAGGAATTTAAATGCCCTAAATGACAGGCGTTGGGCTTCCTTTTTAAACTATTGGGAGCCTAAGCCTTAGATGATGTTTGTCTAGCTAGTCGATTGTCCTAAAAAGTCTTAACACTAAACAACTAAATACAATGTTGGTCATATCTTTGCAAAATGATCCGAATGAGCGTCTTCTCATTTGACATTGCGATCGTCAGGATGTGTTTGTCAGTTCCTCCCAAAACACAGAGTATGAAGTGGTTTCTTGACTGCCACTGCTTTGGTCGAGTTCTGGTCAAATGTATGTAAATGACTGTTAGGAAAAGTTTGTGGTCATTAAAAAGAAAGAAAATCGTAGACCACTACTAGGCAACAGTGTTAAAGTAACACACTTTAGTGACTCAACCATCCATCCCAATCTCCTCTCTTGTGGAACTTCATCAAAAGCCATGCTACTTCCACTTGTGCTTCTGAGAGACTTAAGTCATTATTTACACGCCAACAAGAGGTTGCTTGTGAGGACAATTTAAACACTCTCTATAAGGCATCTTCTCAATTTGTCTTATAGCAAAAATATACCTTAAAAAGGTCCCATGGCATGACAATTTAACTTTATGAAGTTTTTTAAACATTAATATGCGTTCCCCTGTGGCTAGAAATGGCGATAGGTGTAAACCGAGCCCTGGGTATCTTGCTCTGCCTTTGAGCAAATGAAAGCTCAGATTGGTTGATCTGGAATTTTTTTTTTTTTTTTTATGAGGTCATAAGGGGCAAGGTTACCTCCACTTTCTCTGCTTTTCCCGCCCATGGAATTTGGCCCACCCATGAGAGAGAGACATGGCTTTCAAACAAACAAAGTGGCAATTGGTCAAGGCCACACCTCCAGCTTCCACCTTGCCCCCCCCATCCTCAAAAGATACAGAAATGGTACATACTATTATATTATATTCAGTATTAGGGGACCACTATGGTCAATATAAAAAGCATCCAAAGAGCATCATGTCATGGGACCTTTAAGAAATCCACAAGAAATAATTTCTGCAAAATTCTGAGGCAATATTCATCCTTGTTTAGTAAGTCTGCCTCTTTTCTCTTCCTGAGAAACAGGGTTTGATGGTTTGTGTGCAGGCAGACAAGCCAAATTGGACTCTGCACACTAATGCAGCTCTTGTCATCGGTTTCTGCAACAGCCACTTAAAAAAACGACTGATTAACTTCCCCCAGACTATTAGGGTAAACTGTCCTATAAACTCAAATATTACCTTTTCCTTTTTTTTTTACCTCCACTTTGACATTTTTGTAACTTTTAGAAAACCTGTTATTTTCCCCTGAGCACTCACACATATTTGGAGAGCAGAGAGGAGACAGTCTGATACAGTGCCTAACTGGAGATAACGAAGTTAGCAAGAAGTGCTTGTCCTCAGTTATGTCAACTTCCTCTCAGTCGCCCTTTCCCCAACAACCCTCACCCCACTTTTTCCTTGCACTTACCAAACAGCACATGCAGACACACTCACCAAATATCCCGTTTGCACTTGCACTCAGTGATTTGTTTGTTTCAGCTGAAAAGGTTAGCTCTCGACAATAATACGCGGGGGTAAAACCTGCTCCAATTACCTCTACTCGGCTACCTTAATCTGCCTTTTCTTCAGGAAATCTTAACGAACGTAGGAAGAGGAGGCCATCACTGGCTTGCCTGGTGTCTCTATCACATCAAGTGATGCTGACCACATTAAGGGTGCATGACACTGTCACTCAGCTGGAAAGCAAAGATGAAGGCCTGGGTAATGAGAGAAAGTTGGATAGTGAAAAAATCTAAACAGCTTTCTTGATTACAGGCCCCACAGTTTGGTTTTACATTTACACTGGCTCCTTCAAACCTATTTGACATGGTAAGGAGAGTAAGAATCTGATTCCTAGACATTTTAAGATCATTGAAAACCTCTATCTCATATAGAGATGCTTTATAGCTTTATAGAATATATGCAGGAGTAACATGAAAAGCCCTCGTGGAACTATACAGCAAACCACAGATCAAAGAACGTTTCTCTGAGTTTAAAGATAGGCACCTTTTTGGTTCTTAATGGCCTTCAGCATTCTTACTCAGATCTCACGTTTGCCCCGTCTCAGAGGAAGTAACCTATACTTGGTGTGTGTGTGTGTGTGTGT
>NC_045745.1:12125041-12129363 GCF_008692095.1 Etheostoma spectabile | reverse complement strand
GTGTGTGTGTGTGTGTGTGAGAGAGACATATTTGCGAGGCCCCATGTGATCAGATAAAAGTGTTGAAATAATACAACTTGAAATACCTCTGCTGCCCTGTACTTTCTCACGTTTAAATGATGCATTTAGAATCTGAAAGGACTTGTAAAGTGCTTTCTCTTCTCTTAAATAAGAAAGAAAATACGAAGTACACAAATAATCAAAATGGAATAGTCAAACAACAACAACAACTAACAAAATGAACGGAGCAATGCAGCACTGTTCAGCTGACGGCTTCACCCTCGTCGTCATCTCCAGTTATCAAACTTGTCAAATGACCACACATCACAATGATTTTATCTGGAGACTAAAGAAATGGTGGTCCCCATGCTACCATGATGCTATCATATGTAACCCTCTTGCTCTCCTTTTGGTTGACAATTTCTCTCAAGAAAGAAGGTTGAATACATGATATACAGACCATTACGTTAAGAAGACTCTAATCTTGAGATAATACAACATGTATGCCACAATCATAAAAGAAAATAATGTGTGATATTTCCAGATAAGACTTTAATTAAATGCTTATCTTAGGATAACAGGCTTTAATAAAAACCACACGTGAGGACCTTGATGAGTCAATTAAGAGATTACAAGATAAATTTATATTGCTGAGTAACAAGAAAATTAAGTAGTGATATTGAGATACTATTCGTCAAAACAACTGGCAACCATGATCTATATGCTTTTGAAGTGAAACTGTGGCTCTTGAACTATGACTATAGTTCACATGGAACATTTCTTCCGGAGGTCTAAGGTGAACTGCAGTGTAATTGCTGGTGTCCTGTGGCTTTATCGTCATCCATGCTTACATTACACAGAGTTGGAAAAGGCAGAACTTTGATTGCCCATAGTCCATTGCTGCCACACTCAACATGAAAGCCATTTTCAATTGGACACAAGCATTCAGGGGACATGGGAGGTAGTCTCCATCCATTTCGCCATACCTTGGTCAATGGCAGGATTGTGAAGTAAGGATCTGGGTCCCTGTGGACAGCTGAGAGCAGAATTTCCACTGTAGTTCCCTTGGTAACAAAGCTGTTGAGCCTTGAGCTCTTACAGTACATTCCCATTTTCACTTTATAAAGGCAAAGTTACAGGATTTGGCTTGACAGTGGAGAGTCACTTGGGGCCCTGGCTACGTGAAGGAATTTCGACAGATCAGCAGTTGAGCTATGAAGAGGAGGCTTGTCTGGCTGAGAAATTCAAAATGGCCAAAACTCTGGGTTTTCTCCTAAGACAAACATTAGTTCTCAACTACCTATTTACCCAGCTATTATTTCTGTGCTTGTGCTGAACTCTAACAACATCATAGCTATCAACTACTATGCATTCAAAAAGGAAAGCTTTACAACTAAGATGTAAATTTCCCCACTTATGCTATTACATGTTTAGTATGTGGATAAAACCCAGATCTGATTTATTACACTTGTTTACACTTAGCGTGTCTGCTGCTTCAGCCTCCTGTCTGACTGAGCCCAGCCAGTGTGGAAGAGAGTTCACAGCGTGTGGGCAAGTTGATGACGTTCGATCCTGCGGCTCCCGCTACGGGAAGTAAAAAACAAACAAACAACCAAGGCAGAGAAGAAGAAAACAGCACAAAAACGCTAACGGAAATCTTTAACTGCAGAGACATCGAGAAAATATCATCTGAAAAATTCATGGAACAGCAAGAGACTCGGTTGTTTATGATTGGACATTATGAACGGCTCCGTGACAGCAGTGTGGCCTGTCCTGTTTCGTGCACGTTGCCGTTACACAAGTAGTTACATCTCCCGCGGTTTTGGTTTGCCCTCCTATAGACATAATGCGCAAAAATAGATTTGAATATATTCAAACCTCAGCGGCTTTTTTGAATAAATATTCAAATGTAATTTTTGGCAAATTTTGACAGCCCTAATTTACTTGTACACCTTTTCTATATCGGGCTGGAATGTGTCCTGAAACCCCCTCCTGAGGTTATCCAGATGCATTTACTCTTCTAGCTTCATGTGCGATCAGATAGCTCTCCCAGGTGCCTAAGACGCATGGAGTGACTAACTTCCATCAAGGGCCTTTGAATTTCAACTTAGTAATAATAAGTGTTCTTATTATCTGAGGTCTACCTACAATGTCATTGGTGAAATGATCAGCCAACATGTCAGGTAAGGTGAAAGTCCGATAATCTGGCAACACCATGACAACGTGGAAGTTACAGGGCCTGGTGAGAGAAGGAGACATCGGAAGGCTGCATTTCAGTAGCCGTTTCACATTTTGGGCAGATGTATTTCTTAAGAATGTCGCCAAAATGTAGAGACTGCAGTTGTAACCTGCTGAAATCATAATATGCAAGCCAGGCCATTAATGTTATAATAATAATAATAATAATAAATCAATAGTGCATTGCAAGTGGCATTAGCAAGCATTTTTTTCCCTTTAAAGGTATTTTAGCCACATACAGTTAAAATGTTAATACCGGGTGGAATTAGGGTCTAAATGTCCCAATAAAACAAAAAATGGAAGCCGTAAGCTTTTTCGGGGCTGTCTTTTGTGCTGCTGTTTGATCTCCAGTTGTTTGACCATGATCCAATACCCACAGAGGCAGTGATTAGCATATCACTCACCACAGCCTGCACTTGGCTGTGTCCACAGCAAAGCATCAGCTTTAAGGGGAAATGAGCAAGGTCTTTACTGGCCCACAGCACACATGACCATAATGGATCTGCAAGCTTGTGATAAGTTGTTGATAGAGATCTGCAGAGGCTACATGTAGAAGGAGATAAGCTCTGCCGGTGATGAACTTTCCACTGGTTGCCTATAGAGGTCATACATCAGTATGTACCCTTTAACGGCCGTGTATGTGCTCCGTATTCTATTCCTGCTTCAAACAATACAAACACAGTTCAGAGAAACAAAGAAGCAGGTCTGTGATCCTCTTAAATGGTCGTGCACTGTTCTGTAATCGCTCAGTGATCCGAAGGAAACATGCACAAGAACCAATATGCCCTTGCTTCACAGGTTCGCCGTCCCATGAGAGGACTAATGTTTTCTTTACTAATCAAGGTGTTTAGGAAGAAGCAGGCAGTGAAAATTAAGTCAACAGTGTTGTTTACTTGGGTTGCACTGCACAAGCCAACAATAGAGGAAATCACAAGACTCGGGCACATCCCATACCCCGTTTTAATCAGGGTGTTAAAGCTGGCTTAGTGTGACAACTAAACCTTCCCCAAAAGCAGGCATATTTGGGAAAACACACATACACACACAATTGTCTAGAGCGGCTTTTGTTTTGGTGGAACATGTGTACAATCAAAGGTTGTTTTAGTCGTGCAACAGAAAACTCAGATTGGCCAGATAGTCTAGCTAGCTGTCTGGATTTACCCTGCAGAGGTCTGAGGACCAGGTAACCATAGTCCTCAGAAATCCACCGGAGTATAAAATGCCAGCACAAAGAAAGCGGAAAGTTGCGGACATCCGGCCAAAAAGAGCGACATCTGGCAGAATTTCCGGCGTCAACAGAGCAACCTTGGAAGTGGAACGTCGTGGATATAGACTTTCTAGCCACTGACCTGCTGCACCGGAGCTGCATTAATCTTTCAGAAATGTAAATAGAACTTCTGAATATTTTTGTTCTAGTATTATTCAGCACACTTCAACCAAAGCATATTCAGCTGTTTCCCAAAAAAACTGACTTCCTTTCCTTATCTATGGTGAAACAATAGTCAATAAATGTTCTTCTAATAAATCTAATCACTGTTAATGCCACAGAAGCAGGACATGGCAAAACTAAGGAATATTAAAGCAATTGCCTCATTATAAAAGTGAAGCCTAATATTCCTCATCCACAATGCCTCTTATTAACTTGTTTGCCTTATGCGAGCAGGCGCTTTGTGAGTATGTGGCATTTCAATTCAGCAGCAAGATATGCAACTGAACTTTTAAATAATTGAAATTGCATACATTCACACACGACCAGAGCATTCCTTGGATGGAGAGGAGCAAGGGAGCAGGGCAGCAGAATCTGGGTCAGGGATTTGACTCCACTTCTGAACGAAATTCAAGTCCGTATGTGGTGATACGGGCTGTAAGGGAGGAGGCGTGTTGTCTTAATCCCCTGATGTCAACAGATCAGTCAGTAAACCCAGTGAGGGATTGGCCTGGGAGACTTTGTAACCAAATTCCTATTCTCCAGCATAATTTATGGATTCTTTTGCACCTCTGTTAATAGTAATCATAGGCAGATGGTGGAAGCTCTAAATTCTTTTTGAACCTTATGCAATGTGATGATATTATATATATATATA
>NC_045745.1:12123824-12125031 GCF_008692095.1 Etheostoma spectabile | reverse complement strand
TATATATATATATATCTCATTAATTCTCTTTATGACTTGGCTAAAACTGTTGCAGGGCATTAGGAATGTGCATCTCTGTGGACGTCATTTTTTGACGAGTATATACTGTTTAATATATTGATTTTAATAAACGCAACAGCAACGTCAGAAAATGCTCATACTGAATGCATCTGTAGGACGTCAGCTGGCAGCCCATTTCAACTTGTTTCCTACAAGGTCCAATCACGACAACTCAATCACGGTTACCACTTTTATTGTTATGTTTAGGCATCGGTCTATCCTCGAATAACTATCTTAATCTGTGGTTACTACAATTCCATTTCATCTACTGCCCATATTTTACATTTAAAAAGTATAGCAAATAATATTTATCATTGAATTCTACTGTTCAATTTTTTTGTATTAACAGAAGTTCAAAAAGTGGCTACCAAATGCAAGGTCAGTAGCAGTGTGTGGGCGGTCTATTCAGACTTTGGAAAGCAGTGTTACTATTGAAGGCGATTTCATTAAAGGGATTGAATGGCATTGCTGAATCTACAAGGGATGGGTTCAAGGATGTAAGTTAGTTATTTTTTTTTGTTGGAAACCTTATTGTCCACAATGTGGAAACCAAGAAAGCTTCATTTAAAGGACACTATGTACATCATATTATTCAGCTGTTTACCAATTCTGCTTTGACACCCCTTATGTTATTGATCGAAAGAATGTTGCTGGAGGAAACAGAATGGGAATCTTTCACCCGATACTTGGTTTATCGTACAACACGCAACAGGACAGCATTTAAGTCTCTATGGTGTATGAGGAAGCATGCTCAGCGTCTTTGGTGATTCCCCGAGGGGAAAGAAAAGTCACAATACCGATCAATTTTTCCCCAACTTCCTAGCTAAAACAAACCACGTGTGCCCCTTTATCTATTGTCATGAGTAAACATGCATGTATGAGCATACATTATTCTCAGTGGTTACTTAGGCTGAACCCCATTTCTCTATCTTACCCCTTCCTCTTCCCCCGAGCCCTTGGCCCTCAAAACCGAATGGTAATTGCTGGGGGTGAAAACTAGGTTACATCACCATACAGTATTAATCACAAACTTCCAAGATGCCGTCTGCATGTGTGTCTATGTCAATTGTGTGGGTTTTGATAACAGTGTCATATGCATGAATATATTTTATAGTCATTTTATGTTCACTTTGGTGGTGCAGAGCCA
>NC_045745.1:12120462-12123814 GCF_008692095.1 Etheostoma spectabile | reverse complement strand
TTCTTATCTGTGTAGTACTTAGGTCTGTTTGCAATACAAATGTGTGTACACACTGAATGGTGTGCTGTAGATCTGTTTAGTTATCACCGTTTTGAATGTCATTGATGTTCAGAAAAACTTAAAAATTTGTATTTACTGCCTAATAAATTAAACATGACAAAAACATTACATAACGTATATTATATTACAGAATCATTATCAACTATTCGAACCATGTGTCACGTGTACGTCACACACATAAGGCACTCAAATGTGTAAAACTAAAAAAAGACACAAGACCACAAACAAACCACAGCTATTCTGATATTCTAGACCAGTCTGATGTCTGTCGGCCAGTAACCTTTCCCTCACATGTCCTGTAACATAACCAACAATGTACAAGTGCATGAACAGGAATAATTACAAATGATTACAATAATACAGTATCAACGCTTGTGCATCAAATGTGGAGAAAAAGGTCTCAAATGTAAAAATGAGAGATTCACATAAAATAGCTCCTCTCAGATTAAATGCTTTTTAGTCATCATAGAGACTATACTGTAGATTTCCCCATTTTATACAGACATAATTGGGTAAGCCTAATTTTTGAATTCTAGAGATTTCCTAGTCACAAGTGTTTTGCAGATGATCCCATCTTGCATTGTATATTTACAACAATTTCAGCCAAAAGTCCCAATCCAATGTTTTGCACTTTGCTTCATACTGTATGTTGGTTACATACACTCTTGAATATGTACTTTTGAACCCCATGGCGATACGAGCAAAAACCTTTTAAGTACACCAAATACTGTCTACCACTTACTTGATCAAAAACATTTAAGAAGTCTTAAGCAAAGTAAGTGTACATAATACAGTAAGTGCATCAGAAAGTCCTTCAGCCAGTTTGGCAGTGAGACAGCCCAGAGCTATCAGGACCTATCGGCAACAATTTAAGTCAGTCAGGGTGGAATTTCGGAAGAGGCGTTACTATGGGAATTAAAGTGGCCTGTACACAAATTACATCAAGTGCCTTATGGAGTCCACAAGTGTCGGCCACTTTTCTTAAATAACATGCAAATGTATTCAGTAAGGCACTCATAAATCAAACGGGGACTCTGCTCTGTGGTAAATATGAAGATTCTGTCATGTGATACTCTTAAGTTCTCTTAAGTGTTTACAGGCGCACAAATAAGAAAAATTCATCACTTGCATAGCATTATTTCTCACTCCGACACACAAAAAGATGTATATTTCCCAGATAATTCATTTCCACAACTCCAATAAAGAAAACTAATACATAAAACATTCTCTGCAAAGCAGCCTTGCTGAAACAAGGGAATCATAAATAATAGTTGAGAGAATAATAATTACAATTTTGATTGAAACTTGTAAAATAAAAAAAATAAAAAAGTAAATTAAAGACCATTATATTATGTGCATATTTAATGAATGGAAACATTTAAATTAAGAAAGGTTTTTTTTGTTTTTTTGTACTGTGGCAATCCATGCTGTTACAGGAACTACAATACAGCACCATGGACAGTGACAGCAGTTCTGCCAAAACAAAAAGTTATTTAAATTATTATTAAGTTAACAAATTGTTTTTTCATTCATTTCCATCACTTTCTCTCTCACTGTCTTATGTCTATATTTTATTTTTTGGTAAAATGGAACATGATTTACAATAAATACAGTATATGATGTATGTACAGTATGTGATGACAGCTCCACTGTAAGCGACCTGCTATCTTACACACCTGCAAATAAATAATATCTCCAAAAATTACAGACAAACTGTCACTTGTTTTTCAAACACATATTTGACATTTTCAAATGAATGTTCAACATTCAGTGACAGTGTTGTGTTAGCTGTTGTGATGTGAAAAATCCATTAGGGCAGACAACCCAAATGATTGCATTGAGATTGAGGGAGACCATTTGCAAAGTTTCGATTAAAAGCCACTTCTCGTTCTTTTCTGTAGGCAGCGAGTGTTTGAGAGTAAGGAAGTGATGTAAGGCATCTTGTGGTAGGAGTGTGGCAATTGGGAAAGAAAAATGTATCTGGGAAAGTATGACAACTTATTTCTTCATTTTTTTAAAGATGATTTGTTTGGGGCTGTTGTGGCCTTTAGTCGATGGGATAGCTTTAAGACAAGAAAGGGGAGGGGGGGGAAAGGGCTGTGGGTCGGATTTGAACCCAGGCCACTGCCAAGGACTTAGCCTACATGAGGTCGCCCCACAAGTTAGACAACTTAATTAAAACAATGTTGCTTACTTTGTCAACTGATGGCAATTTAAAGGCTGAAGAAGGACTCCGGATAAAGGCCGATATAAGAGGCTTAGAACTCTGCTGATTAGTTAGTTAGTTCTCCATGAGAAAACAATCAGCCACCAAAATTCACTCGCTCAGCTTAATTGGTGTTATTTTAAAAACGTTGAGACATCACTGCTCCAGTTCTTGACAAAACCTTTCAAAGCTTCTACAGCCGCAAGATTAAAATTAAGAATCTTGTAGCTCTCCTCTTGATCTATATTGCTCGAATGGAAACTGGACTGGCTGAAATCTAAAGAAAATAATGACCAAGTACTGACTCGGCACTAAAGTAGTCACATTCATATTAGCATTGTCAGCATTTTAACATTGTTTACATGACTTCCCAAAAGTGTCCCCTGATGGGCTATAGACCTAGAGTTAAGAATTAAGGATTGCAACATTTATAATGATAGTTTTGCTGAAACAAATGGATTGTTGGTCAGAAAAAAATAGTACCTTGAAGATATCAAATGTTATTTCTGGGGTATAGATTAAATTATGAAATGATTCAACATCACTCCATAACTAAAAGATTTTTTTGTTTTGCAGCCCTAAGAGAAAGAACTTTTTTGGGTGTTTAATGCCATGTTTTGGTAATAATCTGCAGACTGGTTTTAATAATAAAGGACTCCTCAAAAATCCATTTCAAATGCAATACAAATACAAGGTAAATACATAAATCAAATTGTTTTGTTGTTGACCAAACAATCTCAACTCAAGATAAGACAGTGTTACACTGACTTAGCGCTGTGATTTATTCATGAAAGCCCTGGTAACAGTTAGTAAGGGGATCTTGGGCTGAAAGTAGAAATAAGTTCAAAGAACTAAGACATAATGAAACAATATTAATATGAGAATCCGAACATTGACAACATGTGTCAATCTTCATCTGTAAAAGATGAAATCATCATTAGGTTGAAGAAAACACGTCAAATCATCAGAAGAAAACAGAACGCTATAAAGAACCATCTGAGCATCTAGGTTAACCTTGGAGATACATATTTAGCAGCTTCGTGGTGCAGAGGGTTCGGCTGAGTGTAAGAGCCCCCCCCCCCCCCC
>NC_045745.1:12115027-12120452 GCF_008692095.1 Etheostoma spectabile | reverse complement strand
CCCTCCCACCTTACGCCTCCAGCATTTACAGAGCACGTCAAAGACCCTGAGAGGTTAATTATTTGGTGCATGATCTGTTTATTTATTTAACTCAGACCACATTCCCACCACTCTTATCTATTCCTTCGCAGCATGTCAAGAAGTGTGCTGAATCCTAATAAACGGGATTCCTTTGCAGCTCTGAGCTCCTCTATTAAAAATAGTGCAGCAGGTTTGGGAATGAGATATCAACCAAACACACAGGTATCAGGCACCAATCTTCTGCTGTCAATGTGTGAGACTTCAGAGAAATCCAGAGAGCTAATCGGAGATTAACAAAAACTCAGCTATTGGCAAATACCTAAAATAATGTTTGTGAATGTAAATTGAGGGAAATCAAAAGAAAAAAATCGGCTAAAGGTAAATTAAGAATTGACTACAGATCCCAAGTCCTATGGATTTTTTTTTTTTTGCATCGCCACACACACTCACTCAGAGTCTTGGCTTGCAGAAAGAAACTCTATAACTCAGATAAAAAGGACAGTCATTTTACAATCCTATGCTATGCTTTGTTGCATGGACATGGAGTGTGTCGGTGTCTATAGCCACGACGTTCCACTCCGGTGCTGCTGGAAATTTTGCTGGATCACGCTCTTTTCAGCCGGATGTCCGTTAAATTCTACTTTCTTTGTGTTGGGATTTTAAACTTCGGTGGATTTATGAGGACTATGGTTAACTGCTCCCCAGACCCAGACCCTCCTCTGTAGCGCTGTGGAGGAAGGTCTGGCAATGTGAGAATATTAACAATGTGACATGTACATATTGTGTGGCAAGGAGTCCTTTAGAAATCTTTTTAACGTACTACAAATGGTTTATTTTCAGAGTATCTGTGTGTTATTAAAAGTTTAAAATGGCAAATCAGTAGATCAAGAACTTTGATGTTTAACTTTTCAAACCATTAAACCAAGTCCTAAAACTGCTACAGATGAAATCCAAACTACTGGGCTAGCTGTGGCTGGTAAAACGTGCCATGCAACCTCCCCCCACAAGGTGTTCTCTTGATGGTGCTTTTTGCACACCACAAAAACCTACTTTTAGTTAGGAAAACAGGACACCTACCTTCACAATTTATTTCACTGAAAATTTACAAAGAAGGGTGTTACCTCACAGTAATGGAAACAGAAGTAAAAGTTGTTTTTAAAACAAATAAGCTGAAAAGCCAACAGGGACTTTCCTACTTATAGCACTGCAGAGTTGAATTTGACACATTTAATGAAAGGCACAAACCGCAAGAATAGGTTTTATATTTGATCCACAAAGTGCTAAAGTGTTAAGAGAGTTGTAGTTAACACCATCATTTACAAAGACGAGCATTGGGGAGCCATTAGGCTTGTCTTGTATTTGACTTTGTGAGTAGCGGGATGTTTAACAACGCATGGGAGTCTGAGCAGGTGCCTGAGTGATTATTCCACTGCCCTTTTAACCACAAGCCACATTTCACACACACACACACACACACACACACACACACACACACACACACACACACACACACACACACACACACACACACACACACACACACACACACACACACACACACACACACACACACACACACAAACAAACAAAGAGGCAGGCATGCACGCAGAGAGAGGCGACAGACTAACCCACCCACATGCAGGCGATGTGATAAGATATTCTGCATGACAGCTGTGGGTACAGAGAGGAAAAAGAGATGTCTAGGGATTGGCTAAATCCAGTCTGCTATAGGCACAGAACATAATAAATCCTATCAGCTTTAAAAAGCATCTTGCTCTCCTTCATCTCCCACAACCTCCTCAAATCGAACATCAGCCAAAGAATTCCAAAACCTCTAGCCTGCAGCTACTTCAACTCCAATTTTGACTCGGACCCCGTAGGAGAAACTAAAGGCACTGTGGTCAAAATATTTTCTCCAGAGGTTAGGCTGAAATATTGCTTGTTACAGCAGAGTAACGCTTCATGCTACCTCACAAGGTCTTTAAAGGAAAAATCCTCCCTCTGGTATATTAACGCTTTTAGAAGTAAATGGGTCATATTCAGTGCATTCCCATCCCACCCGACCTACTGTACACTTCAGTTTATAGTTGATGTTATGTCATCCTTGAATGTTCTCTGCGTTCCTAGATGCAAAAACAATATTTAAACATATCCAAAAGCAGCCAATGAAATGCAGAGTTTAACCTTGTCATCCAATCTCGACTGTTAGATAAGTATTTAGTATTTAGTGCGATCTCTGCATCCTGTCAAGTCCATATCTCCATCATGAACTTAATCAAGAAGATATCATTTTTTTAAGTAAAGGGTATGCACTAAAATACTGACAGATAGCTCATGCAATGGATTTCAATTAGAGGTGTAAACACACACTGAAATAAACTAAGTGCAAAAAAGGCTGTTTATTCTTGAGGGCATGATGCAGATAGCAGGCACATCTGATTTGACTTAATTCCAACTAGACTGAAAAGTCTAGCGTTTCATCAGCTACTTTGCATTCTGGTATATTAAAGCTACCTTCTGTTAAATAATTAGTTGTTTTTTCTCATCTCCAATGGCCGTCTGTCTGTATGATTGTTAAATATTAGTGCAACATGTTGAGAAAGACACCGTTTCTTTTTAATTCTAACGGACAGCAAAACCTAACATGTGTATTGTCTATTGTCTGCTTTTCAAAAATTCTGTAATGTCTGTAGTTTTCTGATTCAAGATATTTCCCTATGCACTATGAATGTCTTTCTGTCATCTTTTCTTAGTTATGTAGGCTGAAAAAAAAAATACAGTGCACCATCAAAGTTTTTTTTAAAAGGGCTGTGCATGTGTTTCAGTGTGTTTGTGTCATACAGCAGAAGAATTTCATGCAACTGTCTCTATAATCACGCCCATTATACAGACGAGATCCATCAGGCATCTATTGAGTTTCCCCCTGCGACAAAACCGATTCTGAGATCCTATTTAACTCGCTGATAGCTTCATACTAAAATCTGATGTACACTGGCTCCCTGGAGAGTTGCACTGTACTACTTCATCTGCTTTTACGAGCTTCCTTATTGGTTAAGTACGCCCTGTCGGGGGATGGGAGGGGGGCTTTATCTAAATGGCAGCCACTTTTCTTGATGGGCTTGTTTGATTGATAAAAATAATTTAACCAGAGAGACGACAGCCAATATATAAAGCTAGCAGGGAGCAGTGGCAGGGAGCGAGGCAAAGCCACAATTGTTTTTTAATCTGGTGGTGATGAGGGAGGTCACCGCCGATGATTAAAGTGTAGGGGGGGGCCCATCATAGCTGCGCGACTGCTTGGATTCTCTGTTTGCACCTTGATGAGATGAAGGACCACGAGCATGCAGAATGGAGTGCCATGCCGCACCTTAATCCCTGATTTACTGCCGTTGGCACTCTTTGATTGAAAAGAGCAGCACATCACGGCTGATCTGCCAAACAAGGAATGGGTAAAGGGGAGATTAAAGAGTGTGTGTTTGTGTGTGAAGTCTGTGAAGTGAGCCGCTCCCTACACACCCAAGTCATCGAACTCTCTGAAGCTGTTAAGCAGACAACCAGGCTGAAAGGAAGAATGAAGGAAAAGAATATGAGCAGAGAAAGGAGACTGAGTAAACATGCCAATGGTGTGTGCCGTGCAACATGTTCCCTGCTGAGCTCCTGTTTACACATATGACTGCGATACTAACATGCACATTTCCAAAGAAGCTCACCCACGCACAGAGTAGACAGACAGACACACACGCACGCACGCGCACACACTAAATTAAACAGGCAAGCTTGAGATAGGCATGCTTGAGATAGGCAAGCTCACAATCAGAGAAGACTGACTTAATTAAGACTCCTACATACTATATCTCTGATGGCATTTCATCTTTTATAAACTCCCGCCAGCTGCACTGAGCATCTGAGCTCCCCGGGGACCCTGCAACAACTTGCAACACCAACACATCAGCTGCTTATTCCTCGATGGCGTTGTGATGAGCTACAGTTGCTAAGCTGCATCCCCCCCCCCCACCCCACCCCCCCCAAAATTGAATTTATTTTCTTCTACATTGTTAAAATATAACACATTCAAAATTACGCCCCATGTGAGTAATTCCTAATTGCCTCTTCAGACTTTCAAATGAATACACCACCACAGGTTTCACTGCCACAAAGCGGGGGTAACCTGAGAGCTCAGACAGAGAGGTGCGGCGATGTGCTCGCGCCCAGATGCTAATTGATATCCCCTAACGGTGTCGCCTGCTTGGGATCTGATTAGAAGATACTGAATCTCTAGTCTTGGACTAGTGTTGCTTCACTTACTCTTGTTTTCTGAATTTCTTGAACACGCATGCACACACATGCATACAAAAAAATCTCCAGAGAGGACAATAAAGGAAGCCACAACTCAGAGTCCTAAATGAAAACGTAAGCAGCTTCCTGACAAACACAACAGGACTGAACCGTTGGTGATAGGACACCCAGCAGAAATGTTACTTAGCATAGATGCAGACAATAAATACAACACAGAAAACAGACCAAAACCTGAATTGAACTACATACATTCCACTGGAATTGAAATGCACAAAACATGCTGATTCCATTAATTCTACTAATTCTGTTTTGTGGCCAAAATGAGGACCTGCTGTTGTATGGAGTTATATTCCTATCGTTATTCAAGAGTGCATTGTTTGAATCTGACAGCATTTCTCACTGATATTACGTTCAGATTTTGTAATAATTTCCCTCAAAACCTTGCTCTCACACTCAAATAGTTACTGCTTGCGCTTGGATCGGCTCTGCTTGTGCTCAAACTTTCTCCTCGGACTCAGGCTGCTTCGGCGCGCTTGCAAATCATCTGCTCTCGGATTTTTCCTGCGCTCTCTGATTGTTTGCGTTGCCAGCTGTAGTGTTGACCAATAAAATGATCCCAGCCCCGTTGAGGGTGACCGTCTGTTGCTTTCAAATTGAAACAATGCGCTCTTGAATAAAGATAGGAATACAACTCCATACTGTTGTGTAAGAATAGCAGCAATAACAATGGTAATCTGAATACCTTGAAAAAATATGCATCTTTGGTCTACTGTGATGTCTCAAGGGTGCTAAAAAACCACTTCATTAAAATCTTCACACAGTTTCTGAGCTTTTTAGTAGTTTGTCTGAGCTTTAATATCCTCAGACAAACTACAATGAAAAGTAACACCAGTAAGGGCTTCACTGACATATTAAAATTAGACATTAAAATCAAGAAGAAAGCCCTTAATTATGAAGTAGTCTGTGAATTAAAAAAAAGTGCATCAGAATCATGTAGGAAAGAGCTTGCAACAAGCTGTTTTTTGTTTTGTTTATATCTATCTATATCGATATATATCTATTGACATGTTTTTTTTCACATTATACAGCAATCATTTTGTTAAAAAAA
>NC_045745.1:12097828-12115017 GCF_008692095.1 Etheostoma spectabile | reverse complement strand
AAAAAGAACATACAGGAAAACAGTGGGGACAAAGATTTGTGTTCACCTACTTAATAGACAGGAAAATTCCACGCATTGAAGTGAAGCAAAAATACATATATATGGCTTCAATTTAGACATAGCCTACTTTGAACTAATTGTCAAAAATGTTTTTAGGATAAGAGCAACATTTCATGTTCTTGGGACTAGAAAGCAAATTAGTCTACCATGTACAACAGTAGTCTATTGCTCTAGTGGGACTGCATTTTACCCTCATGTTAAGTTTTTTTAAAAGGTGCTCCGCCACACAAAACCATTTTTACTTTAATTTTATGAAATATCTTAGGTCCATATGTGTTATGTCATGAATGTGAAAACGATCTGCTACCTCCTCTGTCAGCTCTAGCCACTGAAAAGAAATAAACAGAGGAATCAGGCAAATTACAACAGCTGGTCAGTCTGACATCATGTTGCCTGAGCTCATTACTATTTATGAGCTCGCCCAGTTACGCTGGGTAAAGGATACTGATAGCCTGGCTCTCATTAGCTAGCTGTTAGCCAATCAGAGTCAAGCAGCTTAGTTCATTGAATATTAATGAGAACCGGCACAAATCTAGCAGAGTCTTCCTGCAGCTTTCTATGCCACGTTAGAATGGCTTGAAACAAGATAACCAAGGCATTTTTTTTTTTTACACAAAAAATGTTACACAGTCCATGTTAAAACGGCAAACATTACCACAAAGTAATGAAATGTGTGTGGCAGGGCACCTTTTATCTATTCATCCACTTGGCTGTTGACAAAAACACCAACTGTTTAACCTCTCAGGATATGGCAAAGGACATATCTATGTAACTTAAACACACCATTTAAACCTATTTACAGCACTTAAGGCATTTTTGGTGTGGTGGATAGATATATCGGAAATCAAGTGCATGGGCAACCAAAAAGCATGAGAAACAGGTTACAATTAAATTGCTCAAACCACCTCTAGAGGAGATTTAAGACTGGAGTTGGAAAGAGCTGAGACACAATGGATTTCAAATCAAAGGAAATGCGGCTGGTTATTTAAAAAATGTTCCAATGGGCAAGCGAGAGTCACGCAAGAGAAGGTGACAACCAGCGGCATGGCTGGGCTATTTTTCCAGTATTCTTACTAATATGGCTTATATTACTAATAAGGTAATCCAAGCCACTGGGGAAGCTTGATAGCAGTACTGCTAGCTTGACTACTTCTGTCAAACTCGGTCATGTTACACTTGTCTTGCGCATTATAGAGGTCCCTAAACAGTCACCAAAGAGGTCATCCGTATTCTTTCTGATGGGACAGACACCTTTCTGGGCCTGACTGTATTCAAATAAAAATGTGCGTTTAGATCAGGGATAGCAATCACATGCTAGTATTTCTGCACTAACACAGCACAATTCATGTTTTCCTAGGATGTATTCCAATATCCAAATAAGGAAACAAAGACAAAACATTAGATTCTAAAAAGTATCCATTCAAAAAAGGTGATTTTTCTCTTCCCTTCAGATTTAATGGCGACATGAATGTCAGCTATATTATGAACACTGAGCACTTAAAGGTGTCACCCTTAGCCAATTATGGGAAGCCAACCTGTGTTCTCGATAATGAATAGGGTCAGTGGATGGACCAGTATAAGCAGTAACCAGAGGGTCTGGATCCCCCCCCCCTCCATTATTTAACATGTTTGACTAAGACCCTTAACACTCTGCTGCTCCGAGCATCACACTGACTACAAACCAGAGGGTGAAGAGAGACTCGAGCAGTGAGATCATTATTTTTTATTTCTGATATTGTTAAAAGCAGTTATTGCTGTAGTATTTTTGCACTGTACTTTGTAGATGTCTCTTGTGTACAAGTAGATGGCAGCCCTTAGAGGTAAGGTCAGAGGGTCACCAAAACCATCCAGAGTGTACAATGTGTAATCGATGCTGCCTGCACAGCCGTGCACAGTGATCCGAAGGTTAGTACAAGTACACATTCTTTTGTAGTAAAGCTGCAAATGTCGGATTCCTTAATATTGCATTTTCATAAAACAAAATCAAAATAAAGATATACAATGTTTCCCTAAACGCTGTATTAATAACAAACAAGGAAAGCTTCAGCAACAAGTGCATGCTTTTTGTTTCTTTTGTTGCAATTATCCGTACTGGTAAATGGAAGAAAAAAAACGAATTAAACTGATTAATTTCCTAACTTGAGAAAGAAAATTGACAGTAAGTAGAATTTTTGTATTCACCCACAGTCAAAATTCAAAAAAACTAGTTGCTAGTGAAATTTCCACTAAACACATACAGTGAATGTTTTTCTTCTGAACCTCTCTTGGATTTGGTGAATTTGAAGATAAGTGAATTCCTTGAGATATCTGTATTTTTCCATCACCTGTATCTAAAAAACAGCACGCCTTAGGGTGAGAATTCCCACAGAAATGCAACTGATACTGACCTGCGAGCTATTTTTACTGGACTCATACAGCAGACAGGTGTATTCACCATGTAGTGCATACACCTGTAGTTTTAATTTCATGCCATTGTTTTTAAAGATTTTGTTGTGGAGTGGTTTAGAATTATTTTTTCTTTCCATAAGACACAATAAGACCTAGAAAATGTGGCCAGTAACAGTTAAACCTAGGGGAATCGGAAATTTATATTCATGGGCTGTGAATCTGTTTGTCAGTGGACAGTTCCCCATTCAGACAGTGATAGAGGTTGGAAGAGAACAGATCATTTGCAACCTTTAACCACAGTTTAAGCACCATCTGTTTCAAGGATTAAAATAGATTTGGTTCAATTTACATCATACAAAAAATGCCAGATTCTGGGTTTAACAAGTAAAGATCAATGTTGGACAGTTTGAGTCTATTTGTAAGTCAGGCTACAGTGGGGATTTGTAAATGCAGAAGGCTCAAACCATCTAATCTGAGAACACAATCAGGAGTGAAAGGTTTGGCGGTGTCATCAGCTGGCCAGAGTACCACTGCCAACACGGCCAATGAAAACTACACCCGCTCCACTGGCTTCATCAATGAATCAAGATGAAATCAAAAGTGCTCTAAAGTGCAAAAAAACATGTCATCTAGAGGCCTGATTTCTAATACACGGGTGGTTGGTGAGTTTAAGGAACCACACACGTTAGGGCTACATTGTGTGTTGTTTAGAAAAGGTGCAACAGACCGTTTCATTAGTTGCTAGGAAACAGTCTGGGCCCGAGTTTATTTCCTGAAGAAAACAATTATTAGAAAGTCCTGAAACCATTTAGAATGTTTAAGCTAAAAATCCAGAAATTATCTCCATTATGCAATCTAACTATGATTGGATCTTTGTAAAAGTATTTAGGACATTCTGGTATAATAACTATATTGCATTACATTTATGTATATGAATTATGAATTGACTGATGAACAGAAAGGTCATCTACTTTTACTGGTTGCATTGGAAGTGTTTACAACTGCCATTAGGGTACAGAGCAGAAGAGATTGTGTTAAATGATACGTTGATGTCCTCCCTGGGGATTTCCAGCCTAACTACATTCACTACTAAGTGCTAAATTAAAAGATAATTAAATTGTATTTTATGGGGGTTAGATGGCATATGGCTCCTTCACTCAGACAGCTTGGCCCTCTCCCTTCAGTTTTCTTTATGCTTTTAGAAATTCCCTACTATGCAATATTTTGGCCTCTCTACAACTGTAGGACATTTATATTGGCATGCTTTGTTTGGATTTAAACAGGGACATTTTTACATCAAGCAGAAGTACAAGCTGGATTATGTTCAGGGCAAAACTTTCTTATTTATTTTTAAATAAATAAAGAGATTCACAGGACTATTAATACATCTACTGTAGACAGCATTCCTAAACTGACAAAGCTATAAGATATCTGCCCACTAATACCCACTGACAGAAAAAGATCCAAACATAGTCTAGTCACAAGGTTTTACCTATTGGAAAGTCAATGGTGTAGATTAAATAAATAGGAAAATTGCGCAAAGTTTGAATGTACTGTATACTGTAAATTGAACCATGAATTCATGGAATGAAAGTCTGAATACATTAACTGACACTATGAGCGAGTCAGCACGGAATCCAGGTTCACTCTAAAGGGCAAAGATTGCAGTCTGGGCTGTTGTGGGGGGGAACCTGTGAGGTCGAGTTTTTTTTTTTCTGTATTGACATTTGTCTGATAAGCAGGAACTGGCTGGCCTACATTCAATCCTCCATGATGAAACTGTGACTGGTTACCAGTATTTCGTTTTGGCCTCTACATGCATTTGCCAGGGTGTTAATGATCTCTTCATTAATTAGGATTGCTGATACTACATGAAATGCTGACTCCCTCAAAGTGTCACACTTGTTGCAACAACATCTGTACAGATTGATCTCATCGAAAATACAGGATGGCGCCAGAACCTTGATGACGTCAAATTTTAAAGGGCGCAGGTATACATAGAGGTTTACTCCTCGTCGCAGTGGGCCTGATGTGGGTTCATGTCGCATGTCATTCCCCCTCACTCCCCCCTTCTATGTCTTCAGCTGTCCTGTCAATTAAAGCCCTAAAATGCCTAAAAATTCTTAAAAAAACCCAATAATAATAACAATTATAAGAAATAAGTTTCATTCTATATATTCAACTTTCTATCTAATCTATCTATCTATCTATATGATAATTTCCTCAACAGCATTCCATCATTTATTTATTTATTTATTTATTTATTTATTTATTTATTTATTTATATATTTATATTTTCTTTATGCCATTATGCAGAAGCTGTGCAAAGAGCTAAGTGTAAGTGGACCTGGACTGACTTTGTTCTCAGGGCCAATAATTACTTTTCTACTGAATCACATCTATCATATTATTACATAACAATCATATTTTGTACCTACCACATTTCTGACAGAGACTGACTTAGACTTAGCTGGTTTAGTTAGTTTGGCACCAAAGCTCTAGCTAGGTGTCAGTGCTTCAAAATGGAGCACACAATCCGGCGACATTAAACACACAAAATCAAAACAAATATAAAGAGGATTCAGTCTGAGCAGAAGGGCTGCCATGTTACCTTGTTAAAATGTCAAGGAAGAAAGAACTAGTCATTTCTAAGCAGGATGAGTGATGAAACGAAGGATTCAAGGGAATTTACGTGAAGCCAGGTAGATCTGTCACTGTCCTTTTCCTTGGCGTTTTGTGAACTGGGAATAAGCTAATGCATTAACAGTCCACGTTACTGAGAGGACTAGAAGTTGTTTCACTTCCCTATCCATTCAAATCACCTTTTAAAATACCAGGAGTCCTTTGATTAGTACAATTACTTAAATATCTCAGTAACTGTAAGCAGCTTTGACAAGAACCTCTGCTAAATGCTCAACTTAGTCACTTATCAATGGTACAGTCTCTAAAAAAAGAAGGTGTCATGCCACGGTAGACACATCTAGCCTCCTTTTCTTAAAGGTTCGTACTACTTTGAAAATGACACAGTAAAAGTGGCAGTTATAAAAGGTGTGCTGTGTTTTCTATCAAATGCAAAGTGCAATGCTTGAAATAGAAAGATTCCTGGCCTATTCTGCAGCACAATGATGCAGTGCACTTAGGATAATTATGTTTCATTGACTGTCTCCCCCATGGATACATAAAATGTGACTGTGCATATTTATATACAGAAATGACATGCCGGTGAAAATGTAAAGGACAGCTCGAAGAAGCAAGCATGCAAGCTAATTTGTCTTTGATCTCTTGTGTTTACAGGATAAGGATGTCCAGATTCTATATTTTTCTACTTGCTAACAGATCATTTTAAAAGAACCAGTACTGTGTGTGTATCGAAAACCTGATGTGGATTATATCTTTGTGCCATAGAGTTCAATTTGTCAATGAGCCATACCATTAAAATGGGTGACGTCTTCATTTTTTTTTTCCTTTTTAAGATTTTTTGAAAAGTGAGAAAGAAGAGGAATGACAGAGTTGAATCTGCGGTCGCTGCGTCGAAGACTGAGCCTCTGTATATGGGCGCACGCTCTACCAGGTGAGCTAACCTCGCGCCCTGTTTTCATTTTTTAAAAAGATACACAGTGCCCATTCATTTCAGGAAATTACCTGGCCTTTTTTAAATAGTATTTGATATTTGTGATCCATTATTTCATATTAAGTCTTCAGTAAGGACCAATGGGCTTGGTGTAGGGAAGTCATAAAGTACTGTGAAATGGACTATCTCATTGTCTGTTTTGTTCTCTTCATGGGATGTGTTGACAATATGAAAAAGATAGAATTACAGCAGATATACTGTATTCTCTAATACAATTACACGCACTGCCCAATTAAAGGCAAGCTAGGATTTGTGAAAAAGCCACTTTTCAAAGTGGCTCATTTATTTGAGTTTTGGTAAACTGTCAACCCAGGAGATTTTGGCAGTGCATAGTGTCAAAACATATCAAATTCTAGACTCTGTAACTTGAGTTAAGCGTAACGGATGTGACAGTACTGTGTGCCATAATTTACATCCTTTGGTTTTCATGCCAGTTTAGAAAATACCAAGAACCATCAGTCCAGAATGCAGTTTGCTTTTCGTTTATATCATCCTTGGCTTTCAATACACAAGTAACTGTCACTTCTACAGAAAGACCACCATAACCTGCATTTTGTAGGTGTCCCGTGTGGATTTTTGGCACACCAGGATGAAAATGTATGCAAAAAGTTGAAAGTATGTTTACACTGCTCCAAACAAGCTTAGTGTACTATTTTTGTCACGGCGTATGGCAAATGGGGAATGGCAGAAGCTTTGTCGCCAAAGTGGTATTTTTGCAGACTTTGTATTTTTGCCTCGCCCACGCCTGTTCGGTATTTTCGTGACATGCTGAGAGTTTGCCTGTGCCAGATTGGAGACAGAAACATGCAGTTAAGGAGTACGATAGCAGTCAGTCAACGTTGAGCAGTATAACGCTGGTGTAAACGATGACCCACATTTCCACCAGTGCAGCCGACCTGCACCAGGACTGTAGCATGTGACTCAGGGACCTGTTAAACTCAAATCTATTTCGGCTTTTGGGAAAAACCACATAACCCCCTTACACATCTCAAGCAAGTTTCCAATGTCTGCTAATTTATGGTCATACTGTACTGAAATGAATGGAAATCAAAGGCTACATTTAAATAGGCCTAATTAAAACATAACAGCATGGTAAAAATAGAGCTCCTTTAAAGTTTTTAAAATGCCTTCAAACCACCAAACAATGAAAAAACAGCAGTCGCTATGACCTGCACACTCCGCAGGTCAGACTATACATTGCAGCACTGATCCAACAGAAGAAGGCCCTTAGTGTGAAACCACCTTCAGATATAAACCTTCTACCCTCTCCTCTTTGTCTACTGATGGCTTCGCAGGTACAGTGTTTGAGTGTCTGATGTGGGGGGGATTCGCTCCATTGTGTTCATACTGCTGACTTTGCCGGAACCTGAGCGAGAAGCATCTCTGTTATGAGCACACAGGCTCAATGCATCACCTTAATCACTCTAGCCTCACATTTCAGCTGGATGAAACCTTCAGCAGGGCTGACGGCAACATGATGCACGCTTGGCCAATCCCTCCTCCATCACCAATACCAACAGAGAGCAGAGAAAGTGCTTACCTAGGAGAAAAGACAAAGAGAGAGGGTGAGAGGGAAGCAGAGTTATTCAAATAACAGAATACAGTATGTCACTCTCAGCAGCCCCACATGCTTGTCATTTAGCTTTGTTCTATTATGGTATAACATACATGGCACATAAAACTCCCATGTGATCCTTATGACCATTCATAACTACACCTAACTCTATATAGAGGGTATGTATGAACCATGAGGCAGATATGTTTCAAATAATCTATCTATATACACACACACACACACAGTGTATCCATATTTATATGAAGTTGAGAAAAAATATCTGCTATGGGAGACCTGAATGATTCAAAATGAAAATAAGGCAGGAGGATAAGTTATATTTCTGCATTTCTTAAAAAAATAAAACTTTACTCCTTCTCCTCTGCCTCCTTCTCCATGAACTCTCACTGGCAGATGAGGACACCATTTTTTGCTTTTAAGGTCACATTTAGTTGAACACTATGGTCAAAACAAATTCATAACAAATATTAACACCAACTGACATCACCACAACATTTTTGAACAACTTCAGTCCATAACTCACAGACCGTAGCTCTTGTAGATTTGAACCTATGAACCTGATATTTTTGAAAAGCTGTGATTTCCCCAAAGCTTAGGTGTTCAAAGCCAAAACGTTACTTCAAAGCTAGATTAAAGAGCAATGGCCTCCAAAAATGTGCTATGCAGAGGCTGTATTGTAGCTTGAAATCCCTGCCAAACCTTTGTAAATTCCATAGAAATATTGCAGGGATGTCATTGATAACAAACATACAGATTTAGATGAATGCAGCGAGAGTTGCAAGGAATTATTCAAGGGAGAGCATGCGCCTTTATCTTCAAAAAGTCAAGCCCAGCAGGACCAAGCCGTTAGCTTTCCATACGGTCAGAAGGAAATCAATTAAAACACATAAAACGCTAAATTTTAGCACATTGTTGCACACTTTCCTGTCCTGTTAGGTAGAGGTGTGCAAAAAAAAAAAGATGTGTATTCAAATCGAGATTTAAGCTCTACCGATTCAAAATCGATTTATAGAATTACAAAACTCGATTTGTTTTCATTTGTTTTATTTTTTACACTGTATACATACAGTACATATCCTTATTATTCATGTTTATTTGTTATTTTAACATCCTGTTATGATGGATGGACGTGTGTATACACACACACACACACACACACACACACACACACTATATATACACATACATACATACATACATACAGTACATGGGAAAACTAACTACATTTATATACTGAGAATCGTTTTTGAATCAAAAATCGATATTGAATCAAATCGTCAGCCTAAAAATTGGAATCAAAATGAAACGTGACATTTTCTGAATCACACACCCCTGCTGTCAGGGTTAGGTTGCTTTGCCTCCTGATGGATATCAATATCCAGCCCGTCCTCACTCAGGAAATGACCGTATAGGTTGATTATGCAAGCAGCTATAATAACCCACAATAACGTTGGAGGAAACCCTCCGTGACTTTAGTAATTATCGCAAGAGCAAAAGAGAAAGTGACAAAGTACAAGAGCCCCAGATTCCATGGAAGGAGGCAGGTAGGTCGTGTTGGATGGGTCAAACCAACTCAAGACTGGGGTTTGAGTCCAGTGTGAAATCAAAAGTCAACTGTCATTTAGAAGTTATCCGAAATTTACAGACCTTAGTCTGTGACGCAATGACGTCACATCCTCTTTTTTGTATTTGTACTTGAGTAATTTTACGCCAGGCTCTGATGTTTAGACTTAGACTTCTCTTTATTTTACTAACCCAAGCTAAGTATGTTTTGTTGCCAAACCCGTCTGTTTCACAATTACTATGTGTATTAAACTGCGGCCATTACGTCAAATAGAACGGCAACATAATTATGGTCACATGATTAAACTACCACCGTGCAAAAAAAAAAAAAGGAGTTTGGGGAAATCAACCTATATTGGCGTTTAGCCATGAGGATGTGTTACCAATATTCATTTGGAACGTATCAGGTTTAATCTGTTTTAATCATCTTTGAAAGCTCTCTATGCTACTTACAAGTTGCCAGAAGAGCTTAGACTTGAGACAATGCTGATTCCTTTTAAATCTAAGGTAAAGACCCACCTTTTTACCATAGCTTTTAAAGATTTTCTTTTTTTTTAATTCTGCATTCTCTCTCTCTCTCTCTCTCTCTCTCTCTCTCTCTCCAATGTGCTGTTGGATGTATTGTAATTATCATTTGATTCTTGTTTCTTTGCTTTTACTTGTGTAATCTGCAAAGCACATTTGGTTGCCTATGTGTATGACATGTAAATGTAAATAAATGCCCCTTGCCTTACATCTGACTAATCAATATGAAAATGATTTATTAACAATAAATGCTAAAAATGTGCGACAGGAATATAAAATGCCTCCAACTGACATGGGAGTAATAAAGAGAGGCAGCTCAAATTGCCCAAGAGGGCCACTAATGTAGAAAGTAATGGGAATGGGGTTAAAATGTTTTAGTCAGTCAGTGGATGCATAGCCTTTATTACTGGGTTTCATTATTCCAAAGGCTCCAGACCTTTCTCCTGAATCAAGATTGATGGAAGGCAGGCGTCACTCGGATTGAAGCTCGTAGAGCATTAGAAAGAATAGAATATCTGAGCATGGCTAAAGATTGGACTGAGGCCTTCTAGGAGGAATGCTGGAAGGTTTGGAAGCAAGCTGCATCTTTTCAGCTATTTCAGCTACGTTTGGTGCGTTGCCTCAAAGTAAAAGATCAAGTCATTGGTCATGGCTCCTGGGATATTTTCTTTTTTTTCCAGTATTGCATTCTAAAGCTTGCCCTAAGAAACCATGGAAAACATGGAAGGGTGGTCCGAGTGAATAAACTATCTTAATGGACGTCCTTTGCTCTGTAAATGAGCTTCATAATGGTAAAAGTAACAATGCTTACAAATTTGCTTTTCTTTACCGGCAAAGCGAGACTACCAACATCCTAACATCACAAACAACTTTTGTCTGCTCCTTCACTTCTCCTCTGCCTATATGATGTTTCTTTACTTGGTTGGGGATTCTTTCAGGACTGAATCTTATCAGATGAGCTCTGTGTTTGGTGAAATATGATGATGTACATGCACTGCATTCTTGTCAAATCACAGGTGGAGCCAAGGCAGTACTAGTTGCTATGCAAATTAGGCTTTAGGGAAAACCTGGAATAATATGGCCTTCTGGGAAAAAAATGAACATGTCAGGCAGAATGCTTGTCTTTCAAAGAAACAATCTTGGAAAGATTTGGATGACAGACCACCAGTCCTGATTAGACCTGACGGCATGCTAGCCAATTAAAGATCACTTCCATCTGCCCTGTTCACTGCCCACGCCTTATAGTCTGCTCCCTCAAAGTCGGGCCGCTTCAGTCACAAATGATTTGCAAAAAAGCAAACCTGTTAAAAAGAAAACAATTCTGAACTGTAAGCAAGCCATTAGATAAGGCCCAAAGTCCTCCTAAAGCCAGCGAATGGCTGTCCAAATGTTAATTTGCTGAACAGCCTGCAGATGATGCAGAACATGGCTTTCACCTTCTCCTGTCATACATAATTCATGCTATTGACTGGTGAGGCAATGCCACTTTCATGCACCGAGCTCACAAAGTGGTGCCACTTTCACACACCAACGCAAGCCAATGATTCCACACCAACTGTGCAGTAACGCTTAGCACACAATTGGGGTTGGCGTGAAATGTCCGGACAAGGTACAGTCATGCTCACATTTCTGATACTGGCACAGACGCCCTTATACTGGTGTACAGAGACAAGTGCACACATGCTGTCACAGAAGAATCGTAACCACTGATTAGTTCACAATATAGGTACAAGAGAAAAATGAATTGATTGGATATGTTATCACCAAGCATGACAGGTCACACAGCGCAGTATGTATACAGGAGCATGTAACTGAAGACCGTCATTGCTTATGAAGAATTCTTCATGGTCTAAAGCATCAGTCCCACAGGGAACATTAAATATAAATTTCTGTGTGCCGCTCAGTCTGACCCACTTTGGAGGATCAAACAACTGCTGCCACAGAAGAGGCTTTTGGCTCCTGCTCAGTACCAAAAGGACTGCTGCCACTACAAAGCCCTCCTTTGATTAACCTCACAGCCAAAAGGCGACTAACATATGACTCCTGCATTGCTCTGGTTGGACTAAGACTAACAAAACACTGTGAAAATAAGTAGCCAGCAAAGAGTGCAGTGTGGATAACAGTGCATCTGAAAGTCTATGGTTGCATTTCAACACAGATTTGTGCGTTGAACACATTCCCAAATCCGGGTATGACCAGATGGCCATAATCATAGGAGTGAAATTTAGCTCTGGATTGTGAGGAGGAGTGATAGACTTGGAAATGATGCCCATCGTAAACATTTGCAATCCTGGGCGCCCGGATAGCTCAGCTGGTAGAGCGGATGCCCATAGAGGTTTACTCCTCAACACAACAGGCCTGGGTTAGACTCTGACCTGCGGCCCTTTGCTGCATGTCATTCCCCCTCTCTCTCCCCTTTCACTTCTTCAGCTGTTCTGTTTTTTTTGCTATCCGGTTTTTGGGAGCCAAGACACAAATGAATATTTAATCTAGTGACATAATCATATGACACATTTAAGATAATTTGGAGAGCAGGCACCACTGTGAATCCATGACTAGTCGTGTCATATATTTTTGCTATAAGCTCTCGTGACAGAGTTGTTTCATGAAAACTGATGAAGCACAGAGCTAAAAGAGAGGAAAGACTGAACATAACAGAAGAGTTGGACAATCACATTGTCATTTTACTCACTCTGTTATCCAACTTTATTTAAAAGTACAAAAAGACAAATACTTTCCCAAGCATAACTGGCACTAGACAATGTTTTTTAAAACTCAGTGATGTGAGCATCCACATATGATGCCTCCGTCATAGGTCACTGAAAGCAGGAGCACTTTCCCATCTTAGTACCACACTGTCCGTTTTCTGATCTCCTTAACACTGAGCACCTGACCGTCTGATGCCTTTTAAATTAAAAAAAAAAGGATCAGGAATCAAACGTTTTCCTCTTTAGAGCGATAGTTGTTTATACAATCCACAGGATAACTTGGAATACAAAAGGGAAGGTCTACATTTGATCATTATGAGGCAAGCTATGGAGTCACAGGAAAGAGTATTTTAGCAGAAGGCTATGTGGAGGACGCCTGCATGTTTTTTATTCTGAGAAACGTGGTGCAATTTCAAAATGAAACAATTGGGTGATGGGGGTGGCAGTGGCTAAGCTTAGAGGGTGGCAGTAGCTCAGAGGGTGACAGTAGCTAAGCTTAGAGACGGGCAGTAACTCACAGGGTGGCAGTGGCTAAGCTTAGAGGGTGGCAGTAGCTCTGAGGGTGGCAGTAGCTCAGTCCGTAGGGAGTTGGGTTGGGGACCGGAGGGTCACTGATTCGAGTTGTACAGAGTGTGGACTGGTAGCTGGAAAGGTGGCAGTTCCCCTCCTGTTAAGGTCCTTTTGAGCAAGGCACCAAATCCCCCCAACCGCTTGGGGCGCCTGCTCAGCAGGTGCAGCCCCCTCACTCTGACATCTCTCTATTTGTGCAAATATAGGTCATAAGCATGTCTGCATATTTAGGACTTTTGTGCAGTGTATTCTAAAAGAGTGTAAAATTGTACTTTCCACAATGGGGATCAATAAAAAGTATGAAGAAAAAAAAGCTTACATTTAAAAAAAATAAAAAAAAATAATTACATTCATGAGACTTCGGGACTCGAAGGCAAATGGAGCCGTGTTGTGTTTAAATTCGAAGAGATCACCTCTAACAAGCTTGAGATGGTGGCTAGAAAAATGTTTGGTTTTTATCTATAGTTAAAATAAAAAGTCTGCTTCATCCAAATACTACCGCATGAAGAACATTTGTTTTCAGCTGTTTCAATGAAGTAATAGTCTTTTCAAGCATAAACTACAACATGTCCTTTCTCATAATACCAAGGGAAGGAAACACTCTTTTGCCACAGTGTGCTATGATTCAGCCATCATTTGAGGACAAGGTTAATCATGTCCTCTGACTCATTGGCGGACAAGCCCCACACAAGATGTTAGCACGGGGGCAGCCACAGAGGGGACATGCCTAGTTGATAACACCGTAAACTGCATTCCTGAGGGATAACTTGTTAATTGAAAGGCTCATTAAAGCACCATTTAAAGTTATTCATTTGGCATGTCAGAAAATGTCCTTTCTGAGTCAAATTTAATTTCTTTTCAAAGCTGCCATGACACTTTGGGATTGTCCTTATCTGTGCCTGCAGTACCTTCCCTCAGGAAAACTTTAAAATCATTCACCTGACACCTTGCCTGTTACTCCTTGTGTCAGTATCTCTGTCTCTCTCCCTCCCTTTCCTCTGTGCTCTTCACTTCTCCCTCTGAGAGCAAATCTTAAGACAAGCGGTTTGATGTTCAAAGCAAAAGGGCTTGAAAGTTTTCCACCATCCAACCACCCAGACTCAAGACTTCCCCCTTCAAAAGGAAAACACAAATTGGCTCAAGAAAAATTATTCACACTGGACACAAAAATGGGCAGACTTTTTCCGACAGATGTAGAAAGACCGTGGCTAAGTATAGCAGACCGTTTCCATGGACTGAGTTCTGATCATAGACTCTGGCGGACCATTTTTAAATGAATAAAATCGTTTTAAAATCAACATTTGTGCTAATATGGAGCTTATACCGCTAATTAGCTGATCACCAAGGGAGAGAAAGGGTCAGGAAAACGGGGTTCACTTACAGCGCTAAAGCATTGGTTAGCTCCATGGTTAGCTCACTCACCTACCTGGCTTCCGCCCATAGACTGGCCACTCTCCATTGACAAGTGTTAACTTCCTTGAAGGTGGGTACTCTGTTGAAGTTTAAAACTATTGGATCTGCCATAACCATTCACAAACGTTTTGGTCGTGACGTTGGCTTAGCATGGCTAACGTTAGCCTTCGCTAACTCCTTCACCACTGACTGAAAAATAATTTTTCCCGAACCTTGTTGGGAGGAGGGCCACAACATCACGGCCACCAACCAAACTCAGCAAAGACTTTTCTTGTTCGGGCTTTAACTTCTGGATATTTGGCAGCGTTGCCACAACCGAGCCAATGGCTTTGCCGGCAACTTTCTCGGCCTCCAGCAGTACGGGACTCACCAAATGTTACCAAACCTCAACGTCACCGTTCTCAGCCACTCCCATGGACTGCAAAATATTTGGCCGGAGAAAACCCGTGAATGTACTGCAAACCTAGACGGTGTACTGAAAATTGAGCGGAAGTAAGTAGGTGGGCTGAGCCAAGCTCGTTATGGGATTACATTTTGAAAAAAATCATTTCTTTACTGTTACTTATCCTGGCTGGTGCGGAACATGTTAGCTTGGCGCAGGGGGCTATAGGTGTTGCCGAGCAGCTGGTTTGCCTTCTGGTGAGCCCACATTCAGGATTCAGTTTGATGGGTGTGTAAAACCTGCAACTTCTCTGTGAAGACTGCGTTTCTTTAACTATGTGTGGCCACCACGGCTAATGTTAAGTGAGCTATTGATTGCTCAGTAAATACCTGCAAAATGTGGGCTGGCTGCTTGTTAAACCATAATTTCTTGTGTCACAGCAGATGTGATGTATGGGTTTACAGGATTTAGAGTTGGGAATGAGAGGTATTGAACAAAATGTGTAACACTTGTTATCAGGTATACATTCCAGCAATGTAAAAATAAAATAAAGAATGAATGTGTGCGTTGTGTGAGCTAGGCATCAACACCACTCTTATGTATATGAATGCAGACATCTCCAGAGGGGGCATACCATGAGACACTTACTCTGTTTTCCTCAAACTTTCAGAAAGCCCTGTTAGTTTACCATTTATTTTATGTGCAACAATGCTACAAAACTCATCACATGAAAGTGAGGCACTGCTTTGTTTCAAGAGAGAATCGCCACAAGTGGATACAGCTGGTGAAGACAATACTAAGCACAGTAAACAAAAGCAAAAGCTAGGTGTGAATGTCACTTTAACTGCCAACTGTGAATGCCACTGTCAGGATTTGTAAGGAAGATCAAATCAAATAAAAGAAAAAAAAAATATGTTTGTGTGGCAAATCCCAAAGCATACACTGGTGTCTGTGACTGTGTGTTACAGATTACTAGTGATTTACATTACTACAATCAATGCCAACCAATAGCTCTAAACAAAGACTGTCCAACAACAAAAGAAGAAAGTAAAATGAACCGAAAACAAAATGTCTTCCCACTTTTCCCTCCCAAATGTTGTATTGTATATTTCACCAGTAGGCCAAGGGGCTGCACGTAAGAAACAACCCGTTTCACTCCGAACGTGTAAAATACGGACATTTGGACAGTGGCTACCCGCGTCTCACGCGAGGAAGAAGGCACCCTTTGGCGTGTGTGTGTGTGTAGAACGTACTGGGGAGAGCAGCATCTAAACAGAGTTTAGTGAGTAGTATGTAAGGGGGAAATTCCGCGTTGGGGGGTGGTGGATGGGTCAAAAACAGGACTTCCCCCTCGGAGAGCAGGGTTTGTGTCCCGTGTGTGTCCCGTATGTGTCCCTAACTGTCCCATTAGTGCCGTGTATCAGGGAAGCCCGTTATTTCAGATTGTCACAGGTAAGCCCACCCACGATCTTTTTCTTGACCTAACAGCATCAAAAGGGACGCCAACAGTCCCGACCGAGTGCTTGTTATGACGCTAAAGGAGACGACCAAGCGTGTCTTATATGATGCTAAAGAGACGATCAAGCATGTGGTATATGATGCTAAAGGAGACCTTTAGCGTCAATAACAACGACAAAGGCATCTGACCTAAACTACTACTAAAGCATTATAACACTTTTATTCATAATATCATTTTCATATTTTCCAATTCTTGTTTTAGATTATCAAATGATTAATTAAAGTGGAAGCTGACAAGTCCAATAATGGACAATCATAAGTGCTCTTACAGTACATCAGATTCAGACAATATTTGGACTTCCATACAACCCATTTGGTGATCATGCACATTATCCCAAACATGTCTCCACGTTGAATTAATTGGTGCATAATGACATTGGCAATGTGGTATATCGTACAAACTGCTCAGCAGAAACTGAATACACTGACCTCCATGAAATAACATTTATTTTTAAGGATTTTGTTATTTTACAAAATCCAATTTATCCTTTCAGTGGGAGACAACATTTGCCCTGCATTTTGTTGTGTTTGAAAACCACAGTGAAAATGTAAGACTAACAAACCTTTCTATTTCTTACTAATTGGTTGGTTCTGATATAACTTCAATGAATGTGGATAAAATTAAAGCAGGCATTACTGTATATTTCTGTCATTGTGGTAGCCGAAAAATCCTTTTTATGAATATCATATTTAATATAACTGACAATAGGGAGCTACTCAGGAGGTATCCAACCACAGGGTGCCAGAGCCTTTGGTAAAGGACATCAGCCTGGCACTGGTCCTGGTGACATTTACATTAGAATTAACGCGATGGTCATCAGGTGGAAGAAATGTATAATGCAGTAATCCCCCCCCCCC
>NC_045745.1:12062431-12097818 GCF_008692095.1 Etheostoma spectabile | reverse complement strand
ACCCTTGCACTTCATCTCACTCAGAAAGTTCCATTTCTGAGTGATTACCTCCACAACAGCCATATATAACAGAGAGGGTGGACAGAAGACGAAAATTACCATAATCTGAATAATTTGTCCATTATTCTGTCCCTGGGGTCCAGCAGATTCTGTGAAGGTGCTTTGACAATAATACAAATCCTGCTCTGGTCAACGCAAAAATCAGCTCACCATTTCTGCTGCACAGTGGTAATTGTTTAGCTCTCAACCTCAACAGAGACCTCCTCATGTCTTGAGACAACACAGACACATTCATCCAAGTGCCATGAAGGCGTGGGTGCATGTGGGCAGCATGCCATTAGCCATATCAGAAGCTCATGCCATTTCATTCTCGGCTCAAATTGTTTTTCATCAAACCTCATCGATTGTCTGCTTGCTTCCCGTCACCGTGGCCTCGGCGTGTACAGTTGGAATCCACAGAAAGCAGCAAATCCTCTGCACCGTGGGGGATTTGCCTTTGGCCTTTTTGTCTCTCTCTGTGTCCTCACTCTCTGTGTGTGTCCTCTGCCATTGCTATGCTCTTCCTTGTGAAGCAGGCCTGGTGGCGGGAGGTCAAAAGTGACAGGAAGTGTGGGTGTGCTAATCTCCTCTTGGTCAACTTTGGAACTGGACCTCCATCAGCTCACAGTGGTATTTGAAATAATAGATGGGTGAGGAGATAAAGGAAGATGAAACTCCCCCCCGACAAATGGTAGAATTTCCTCCAGTGCAGCACTATACTTAATAGTAATGGTTTACGGATGAAGAATGGGGAGATTTGGAAACCCGTGGAGAAAAAGCGGGTTATTGCATCAAATCCAGATGACAGCAATGACCCCATTGTCACATCAGGGAATTGTCCGCTTCACATTGATTTGGCTCAGAGTGACCCATAGACTGTATATTAATGGACAGAACATGTGTGACATCACCCATTGGTTTGTGGAGATCTGCTATACGTCATCAAGTTTGCTGTCACGGGCACAGCCATCGTGGTTGTGGATGTGATATTTTTGGGAGGAGCCCTTACTCGATACGTTACACACTTACAACGGCAATCACATTGTAGCCCCGCCCTAAAACACCCTCTGCTTCATTTTTGATTTTAAAATCAACAAGACTATAATTATTAAAAAAAAAGATCACTGTGTTGCAGAAGACTTAAAACTAGCGATTGAGAACATAAACTCATTATGAAAAGGTTTACTGGGGTTATAAATCAAGTAAAAAGTGGGTCACATGGACTTCTACAGAAAACCGACATTCTTTTGCAACCGCACATGTCGCCCCCTCCTGGAATTCAGATAGAATGCAGGTTTAAGGCACTTCTGCGTTTTCAGCACTTTGCCCAACCGGATGCGTTGTCCATTAATATTATACAGTCTATTGTGTGACCACTTGAAAATGTGTTGATACAAGACTAAAATGCTTCTCTTTTATTCACCTTTGGGCCGATTGTGCTGCATGGTCAGATGATCCAGGGACTCGAGTGCTGATAATGGCTTCAACATTTCTTTTTATGTCTTCATCAAAGGCATCATTTCCACTTCAAAATCCAATTTTAGAACTCCCCCCTCCTACCAATCCTAGTGTTATCCATCATAAACCAGAGGCTAGAATAACACTGAAATGGGTCAGGTTCGCCCACTTTGACTGCTGCCATTGCACAAAACACTTAATGGGTAGCAGAGGGCAGGAGAATTTTTGGCTGCAAATTGAGTCTCGGAGGCAGTGCTTCCTCTCAGGCTGCACACAAACCTGGCACAAACTGGGATTAAAACTGGAGTAAGGTGCCCTCACATGGTTGTTAACTGCTGCTGCAAATAATACCGAAAATTTCAAAGAAATTTGACATAAGGGAAAGTGTTTGTCGTAAATTAACTTTACGTCGTCAAATTTGATTGCTCAAGTTACAGTATTTCAAATCACGTGGATTCGAGAATGACGCAGTTTTTGCATGATCGTTTCGCGCCATTGGCATATACTGCCACAAATTAGTTTGTATTTGTGTCTTTGCATCGACTTTATATGTAATCACGCCTCGCGATGGGCACAAAACGCAGGCATTGTGAACACAGCATTAGAAAGCCAACTACGTGTGCTACTAAGCTTGCCTTAATATGCACAAAAATAATATCTATATACTATATCTAACTAAGAAATGGTTATGTATTTGTATTTTTGGGTCCCTTTGTCAGTTTCCATCAGTGCAAATACTGATGTTCGTAAAGCGATCACTATGCTTAGCTTTTAGCTTAATCATACAAACGTAAATCCAATGCTTAACAGATGAAAAAATTCTCATTGACTACTACACATGTGTAGCTTTACACTTGCTTTAAGTCTGAGTTCTTCCCATTGCCAGAAACCCAGCTCTGTTCTGTTGTTTTTTGTACCCTGCACTGAAATAAATCAAAGGGAGGATGAAAAAAAAAAAAGTTTTTGTTTTCCTTTGCCTGTTCAACCACATCTGGTCAGGTGCTGGATTACTGGAACATCACTGGAGGACAATTTGGATGAGATTTCATCACCGCAGTGATGAAATCCAATTGCAATAAATATAGAACACTAAATCTACCTTTACAGACTCAAGCGTATATCTTCTAATGAAAACTGCGGTTTATCAGCGTCGCAGGGCCTCAACAAGCTTATAATTGAGAAGAATAAAGAGAGAGGGAGCTGACACTTTGGAGCGCTTAGCACACTCTCGGGGGAGATGCTGTGTTTGACCCGTCACTAAGAAACAATGACGTCTCATAGGTAGGCCTATTTCCCTGAAGTATACACAGCAGCAGAACACAAAACACATACTGACATACATTGTGAAATTTTAAGGTTTGAGAGTTTCAACACAGGGCAAATATCTTTGACTGGAAGATCACAATAATGATTGAAAATGTCAAACATTTCCTACACACTGGATGCGTTGCGCGAGCGTGTCAGCTGCGTGGCGTGTCTGTTTTTTTCATTTTGGCTCCCGTTTTAACAGGTTAGAGCTTCCACACTGCCTGCGTGACACCCTTGTCTCAACGCACGCCGAAAAACGTGGGCATGCTAGAAATAGAACCAACGCCTATTTTTCACACAACACACAAGCGTATTGGAAGCGTTTCCAGGCAAAGAATAGATATAATAGGAAAAGATGTTTATATTTAATTTAACATAAATACATATTAATAAATGACATGTGGGAATTTGAAAGTTTTTAGGTTTTGACGTCAATGCAGATATAAATATAAAAATTATTTTTTGTGTGACGGTCCAACATCAGGTAGACTTACAATATAGGCTCTTTAGAGCCCACTTACCCATTTTTCTGAGAGTGAATCTGTCAGCGCTATGTCCCGAGAGACCCTCCCTGTACGTCACCTAGCAGCAGCAGCAGCGCCGCGTCAGACACGTTCCTGGTGTGTGGGACATCCACGCAGCTGACACGCAACAGAAACGCCCCGCAGTGTGTAACCACCCTAAGGTGCAGTTAAGAAGCTGACTTGCAAACTGCAAACAAAGATCAGGTAGGATGGAGAAAGTGGGCAAAGACTGACACTCAAGGGACACAAACCAAAGATAAGAGAAGCACAGAGCGAGTGTTTGAGATAAAAAAGGAGCATCAAATGATAAACAGATAAAAGGGGAGACAGCTCTGTTGCCGATGCTTAAAAGAGAATGATAAAAGATACAGATGCAGGGTTGAATTGGTAAACTGACAGCTGACAGCATAAAAAATGGGCTAGATGTATCATCGGTGGAGTAATGTCACTGTCACTGACGTCTTCTTAGGGATAATTGCCACAGTACTATTTGGTTTCATGTATTTTTGTCCTGTTGCAGAGCCAAGCAGGTCTACACCAGAGCTGGGGCAAGTCCATGTCAAGTAGGGCTGGGTACCAAAATTCAATACATCTGGGGCCCCGACCGACTCATGTCCATAGTATTGAAAAATGCCTTGTCATGCAATACCAGATTTTAATACCTAGTAAATCTCATCAAGGTATGTGAGCCAATAAGCATGCAGCGTACTTGTACCAAGATCTAATAATGCGTGTGATTATCTGTCAAACGTTGTGGAGGGATGCAGGAACAACTTGTGCGCAGGCCTGACAGTGTATAGGTATAAAAGTGAAAAATTAATTTTTTCCTTTGTTTTTCTTAAATTGGATTTTATAGAATTTTTGTCAAAAAAAGTATTGAAGTCATGGAGCACTATCTTGCACCCGGCGCAACGCAAAGCCCGACGCTAGTGTCGTTGCTGGTTCAAGACCGACGCAGTAGTCAATTTCAGTCCAGCGCCCATAGCAAATGCACCTGCGCCGATCTGTGTGCCCACGGTCGTGCTGGTCATACAGGGAGGTGTGTTCAGGTGCATTCTTGGCGTATTGCTAACTTAAGGCAGCGGAAAGTGATCACGCCACTGACTAACTAAAACCTGGTCTAAAGTCAATAGCGCAGCATTTCATTGTTATTGTAAAGCCTGCTTTACCTTGTGGTGTTTTGGTGGCATAGTGCTCGTGCCATTTATGATCTGCTCGCAAGCTTTCACTTCAGGCACGAGCAGATCAGTTTCTTCTCCTGAAAATCTCCATCTCGTACACTCCTCAGTGTTTCCTCTATGTTAGTGGCGGCCCCGCCACGGAGAATTTCTGCCGCCACGGTATCAGAAATAGGGCAGACGCACAACAGGGTTTCCACTATGTGCACCGCGCACCACTGCTCCTTCAGCTGTTCATGAAAAGTCGTAAAGTCGTAATTACTCGCAAAGGCATGGCAACCAAGTAAACAACAGGGCAACTACTACTTCGTCACTAAATCTTAGGCAAAGTGACAAACGGAAACTAAACCCCCAACATGAAATCCACACTCATGCAGCTACAGTTTATTGGAAAATAGAATTGTAGACACTGAATTTGATGAATTTACGCTTTATCAGACCCCAGATGAGACAAGAATTCTAATTAATAAATAATAATAAATAAAGGTCTAATTTATGTCTTCAGTTGATCAAGACAAGCCAAAGTCCCAATTCAACATAAGGAAGTATTTTACTCAAATCTAACTAAGATGAAAGGAGTCTCTGTCCGTCTGTACTTCAATTTTCTCAACAACTGTTTATCCAATCAAATTCTCACTTGGCAGGTGTATTGCTGAGGAAACTGTCACATCTGAATAAGCTGTCGTCTGTGCAGTCCTCACAAACCTGGTAAACCAAACCTCCCACATCCTCCGCCATTTCATAAGCCAATTGTAGGCTTTGTTAACTACAATTGATAGCAACGATGAAATTACATCACATACAGTATTTGTATCTTCTGTTTTTAATTGTCATGACAAAAGTTTATTATATATATATATATATATATATATATATATACACACACACACACACACACACACACACACACACACACACACACACACACACACATATATATATAAATAAACTTTGTGAAAGTGAAAGCAGCACACCTTTTTCTTTAGCCTACGTACATTGCACAATTTTTGCCGTTTTGTATTCACACAGAGAGACATGGTAATTGCGATGACTCGTGCAGCCCTACTTTAGTCTTCTACAAATGGAATACCTACCCATCAACTGGGGACAACAGAGGACTCCAACACTCACCTCAGGGCCAGGCCAATCAGAAAATTTACTTCACCTCTTGTCTCTGAACATCTGACTGAGCATTACTATCTATCATTATAATCAAATGCAGACAAGGTGTAATGAAATAATCAAAGTCTAAAGCCACAAGTGAAGAGAAATGTACTGCAGCAGTCACCAGTGACAAATAAAATGCCTTTAGGATTTTAGAACCCATGTTGTTGTTCGCTATATTTGATTTCCACACATGTCCAGCCAAACATGCATGGAGAGACATCACATCAAGGTTCCCTGTGAAGCCACAGTGTAGCATGATTGCAGAATATTAAAACAAGAAGTTCTGCTGTCTGAGTCAAGAGTGCCAGGGAGTCCTTCTACAAGCTGTCATTTTGTGCTAATATTCACAGAGGGAAATATCCGAGCTAAAAAGACAGAAATGCCATGTATTCACAGGAGATTCCATTCTTTCCTACACCTAAACAGTCAGCTAGTGTACTAGACAACCACCAGCTCCCTCAATCAAAGAATATATTGGTACTGCATTGTGGATTATATGAAAGTACATTTGATCTCTTACTCAGCTTTTAGATCTTACTCCTCAACTGTTGAGCTACCATTCAGATATAAGCAGATACTTTTATTGAATCTTGTGAACGCTTTATGATTCTTTCAGGGCTTCACCATCAAGTGACGCTTCAACTCCCATACAATACTTTACATGCATTGGACCCATTTACATTATTTGGCTTGGCATTTACGTGTCCTAGAGGCTAGTGGCATCGTGGTTATATTTCCTCTGGTCATAAAAGAAAAATATCCCTTTTACCCTTGGCATTATTTTGGTCACTTTTCACATAATTATTAATTCTTACTGCTTCAAGAAGAGTTGCTTAGCACTGAAGTGATTTTTATCTTCTGCATTTAAGGTGCTCCTTAATTAATCTACTCACATCAATATCACTGTCCTATAAAACAGACATCTCTTAATGCAATATCAATCAGAACACATTTTATCGGTTAGCAATACAGCAACCAGGAGCTAATCTGAAGGTACTAATTTACCCCATTTGATATGGCTGCTACAAACTTGTTAAGCGTTGTAATTAAAAGTCTGATTTTTTTAGAAATAATGACAATTTAAAGAGCGAGACATAGTTAAGAAGCTAGGCAGTCAGCAGCTAATTTGATACTGTTTATTTCAGGATCTATTTGGGACAAAGAAATGTAATATTTCAGAGCAGAGATTTTGGAACAATAAATCAACTATCACCTATTCAAGGCTGTGCTTCCCTTATACAAGGGAAGTGAGGAGAGCAGCAAACAGGCCAAGAGTCATTTGAAAGAGCGGACACAGAGATTACACAAGTACCAGCTGTCAGAACGCCCATGAATCAGCGCACTCCAATGTGAAAGCTGCAGAATGTGACAACAGGGCTGCGCTTGATGGACACATGTTGACAGGAAGCGTCACCAGTGATGAGCAGGAGGATACCCACAGTCCTCTGCTCTTTGGCCAAAAAACATCCAAATTGGCTGACCTGTCAGGCCCGGAACATTCATCCAGAAGGCTAGACTCATGAACCAAGCATCTTTACCCTTTTTAAAAACCAGCTACTGAGCTGCTCCATGTTCATTTTCAGCAGATAGCCAAAGTCAATATGTACCTTGAATAACCTCCACTGAAGCACTCGAGCCAGTAAACAGCAGCCCCCACAATTCCAAGGCAGAGAATGAATTCACATCAACATCCCATCAGCAAACAGGTCATTAAGGTGTTTAAGTGCAGATAACTAGAAACAGTAAAACTGCAGGCACATGAAATGTGAGATGAAATATGATTAGGAGGTTGAATTGTTAACCAAATCCCCAAAACTAACGTTTGTGAATTAAAACGAATTGCATTTCCAAATGTTAGTTTGTAGTTGTTTCTATTGCATCGTCATTTCATAACTTGATTAAATGATAACAATTCATAGAATACTTTAAGATATGTTTCAGTTAATCAATGAATTAATAAATTATAAAAAAAAAAAAAAAAAAAAATACATTGAAAAAGCCGTTTTTGCTCACTCCAGCCTCAACACATGGCAGACACACCAATCAGAAACAGGAACATATTGTATTAAACACCCACGGTTCAAATATGGTTGATTCTTAAAAAGTATGCATTTATAACAATAACTTTTTTAAGGTTCCTCAAATCCGGTGTTAGTTAACACAGTCATCTGAGAGTATGAATAATTTTGCCAATAGAATTGGACACTCCTGCGAGCGCATTTAGGGGGGGAAAAAAAAGGTTGTGGGTGAAAATCTGCTATTAACCAAATAGACTTGGCTGGCTGAAAGAGAGCTTGCCTAATGTGGTGTGGTGTACTTGGTATGAAGGGACTTGTGCCAATTTCAGTGCTTCAGAGTGTTCGACTCAGTTCCAGAGACGCAGTGAGGGTCCTGAAGAAGCTTCATTTATTCTCAGCAGGGCAACAGAAGGGAACAGAGTTCCGCCAGAGATACAAATGGTGTATCCGTGTGAGGCGACAGCAAGTGATCCAACCAAAGGTCAGACTCCCCAATTTCATTTCTACTTCTTTTTTGTCGTTCCCTTCCTTACAGTGACTTAAGCAGGAATCTGAAATACAGATCATCCCATTATCTTCATTATGCGCAACATTGATAGAGGTTGTGTTTTTTTGTGGATGCCTTATTTGTGGGTATGAAGACAGAGAATACAATGCAGTCCTTCCCTCTCCTGCTTGTTATCTTTTTCAATATGATCAGTGTGCTAATGAATCCAAACAGAGAGCAGGGAAGGGTACCTCATTTTAGAGACGGAAACTTCCACAATGAAAGCTCTTTACGGGAGAATGTGGGTTTTAGGGAATTTTGGTATTTCAGTTTCCTCAAACAAGGGACAGTAACTATTCTTCCTACTTAACCAGACGTTTTATGTATTTATGTATGTGCATTTAGAGTGCATGTTAGCTTAGTGGCTAAGCCTAGCTTAGTTTAATGTATTCACCTGAAGTGGTGTAGTGCTGTGATATTGTGAAGCTCCACAGATTTTGCAAAAAAATCTATTTGAAATCCCTGTTTTCAACATGATATGAAACAATAAAATAGATTAAAATGAACATATTCACTGTGAATTTGACACTGTATTAGATATTTGTCGTTTTTGTTCTTTAAGATCATTTTTTGGGCATTTGACGGGACAGCTGAAGTCGTGGAAGGGGAGAGAGAGGGCAGCAAAGGGCCGCATCTCGGAGTCGAACCCTGGCCAGCTGCATCGAGGAGTAAACCTCTTTATACGGGCGCCCGCTCTACGAGATGAGCTATCTGGGCACACAGATATTAGGTTTTTAAGAGAGTCAACAAGCTGTTTTACACACTCCTTTGCTTTTCCTTCTTCCCTGATTTTGCCACCCAGCTTGTCCTCATAAGCGAAGGCAGCTTGATGTTTTATAATCAGCAATAACAAGACGGCAAACTACCATAATAACCACCCATAAACTGTGTTTAGAGTGGACTTTACAATCATTATTAGAGTACTAATTCAAAATCCTGCTAAGACTCTTTAGATCCCAGTTGTGCCTAGACTCTGACCCTCCATCTTTTTAAAACCCTCCACTTGTAAACCAATGCACAGACTTCATTGTGACTAGATATTATTATAGTTTTAGATTTTGGATGTGGGGGAAGCCCTTTTTAAGCAGTTTGCATCTCAAGAATCCCTAAATTGAAAAGCCCTTACTGTTGAGAAGTAGCCAGTGGAGATAGTATAGCTGCCCAGAACTATTGGCAGGATATTTTTAAAGTAGCAGATTGGCTGCAGGTATGCTAGCCAGCCCATCTGAATTGGCTGGACAAGTCCCTAAAACAACCCATGATGCTAATCCGGAAACCCACTGATCAAATTAAAACATGTGAGTGGATGAGGTAAAATCTGCAAATCTGTGGATTGATGGACCCTTTCCATCAGTCTATGTATAGTTCTATGAATCCTTGGGTTTGTGCAAAGGTTTGATTTAATTTAAGTGAAACGCAACTGGGCAGACTGGATGCTGCAAGTAAACTTATTAAATTTGGGTTTGAAGCTACTGCTTCAAATATGAATTAGTAGCTAAATTAGCATTCAAGGTCAAGATGTAATAAAGGAAATTTAGTCTGACAAACTATATAGAAACTGTAGAGCCAAGATACTTGACTTGCGTAAGTGCCTTGTAAAATACAAAACATAATCAGGGTTTTTAATACTAATAAATGTCTGCCTTCTTATTTATTGTAGACCATGGCATAATAATGGAACCCTAATAGAATCATAATACCCTTGCATTGATTCTCTGCATGTTTGTCACTGCCATTGATGCCGCAGCATACAAAAATAACCCAGGAGGGGGTATTTTGGTATCACGCAGCATCATTCTGTCTTTCAGCATATGGTATAGCCGCTAGCCGAAATACATTATATGAAATATAGGAAGTACAGAAAGTTAAGGGGACATTGGTATGCATTTAAAGCATTAGATACTTTAGGTCAAGCCATGGCATGTAAGCTTGAAAGTCCATGTACGTACACACATGCCATTTGGTGGTTCTTAAAAGCCAAACTTGAATTATGCCTCTTCATGCGACTCCCTGTTTGCTCAAGCACACTTTGACAAATGAGTGTTGGGGCCGAAAGAAGAAAGGCAGCAGAGTCAGCTTAGCTGTTACTGAGAATTTGAGGTAAACAAATCCTTGTGTGAGATTTAGAGCAAAGCCTGAGCTGTTCTGCTCCCGCTTGCACTAACGCAGACTGTGAAATTAGCTGAAACAAATTAATGCTATGAAGGGAAACAAGGGTGGCTGAACAAAATGTGGTCTCAGTCAAAAGATGTTTGGCCAAGCTCATTCTTGGCACATTCCCTCCAAGGCAGAGCCGGTGCAAGCTTGGTATTAGTACCCAAAAGGCCTCAATGAGACCAGAAGAATATTAAATCAAATACTGTAAATGGAAAATGAAAGCGGAGAAAGCAAAGCTGCGGCTGATGATGAAATGTCTGACCACCCCCAGTTCCAAGGCTAATGATGACATTCAATAAAACAGTCAATATCCAGCTAAAATACAGATATTACTGTACAGTAAATTGATTGGATTTTGATTAATTTTGAGAGCAAATATTGGGTTTATCTCTGCATTTCATCCTTTTAGATGATTGAGAGATTATTTGCAATTTAGCAGCATTAGCAATGACCTCTGGCAGTATGTATTCTTGCCCTATTGCCTGACCTTTAAGAAGCCTCTATAAATTAGCTAGCCCACAGTTATTCAACACAGGCATTAAAGAGTAATGCCCTCGCTCTAGCTTTGAAGTATTCCTGCTGGGGAAACTGCAGGCAATGTCGACTCTCTGGGGTCGCATTTTATTAACCGAGAGCGACTTCCTGAGCACCTCATCTCACTCATCTTGTAAATGGGATCTGAAAGATCTGGACAAGGGAAAACACTCTAGTACAAAGTTAATACAGTTCAATGTGATAGTGAAACCTCATTAAAATGGGACAAATACAGAATTTACTAGACTACTTTAATTTAAACATTGTGTTTTCCCAACATCTACTTTATTTGCATTTGTGCAACAGTTAGTAGCCTAATTGGACCCTAATTGGTTTGATATGTCCCAGCAGAACATTTTAAGGCTCTTAAGGTGACCCATCACACTTGTTAACAGAAAGGACACTATAGTTGGCTAGGGTTCTTTACAAAATAGCAGTCTAATTTGCCAAGCACCTGCTTTTGTAACATTTTCCATCAGTAGTTTTAACAATTTGTGCAGTTTCCCACACGTCGTCTGTCACCATAAGGCATTTTTAACAGTGTGTATTTGTTTTATTATCTGCACACGTGGATCTAGAAACGGTATCTATTGGAAACCTGTCCTTAATGAAACTGTCCTATGGGAGTGGATTTTATGAGGCTGATATTCAATACTTTTAAAGACGCTTTAACAGCTGATAACATTGGTGTTAATCCAGTGACTTTAGAACTGAAAAAGAAGGTGGCTCATTAAATCAATGGAAAAAGCCAACTGTTATAAATCCGCCGTCTGCAGTTCTGACTATGCTTGCAATAATTGGGGTCAAGCATATTTCTCTGCATGACACTAACCATTGATTTTGATCTTTCCTTAAGTTTGTTTGAGCAAAAGTACATTAGGAACATTAAGGTTCTTGAGTATGAAAAGTTCAGTTGTTGTGTAGGTGGTGGTAAAAAGTTATGCTCCCTGAAACTGAGCTGGAAATGTTTGTGTAAGCCATCTGCTCTGTCACAAATGGTTACCAAAAATATTGATAACCAACTGGTAACCAAGAATATTGGTAACCTTACTCAACACCGTTAATATATTCACTGCATTATCACGAAAGACCGAGTCCAGGCAGTGCCCGCAAACGTTACTACAGAACAAAACATGCCTTCAACCTCACAGGAGACAACATAAATTTGGCCCGTGCGTGCATTTTCCAGGGTGTAAATTATATCTTCATTAGTTAGTATAGCTGATAGCAGTTTCCTTGTTGTCTCGTTTATAGTTTCCACTTTCTGCAGCAACAATGATCACATTGAAAACACAAGATTGTGCCAGTGGCTTGATTAAGTCAGATTTCATTCAACACATACAGGATATTTAGACTTTCACTCGATGTATTACTGTCATTCAACATTTTACAAATGTATTGTGATTTAAACAGAGTTGCTCATCTGCTAGCCTGCTGCTCTGCAGGACCTCTGCTCTAAATATGTGGACACCCCTGCACTAGTTGGTCAGAAAAAAGGTTTTTTGTGGCAGCCACTTTGTACATCACTGTCAAAGACTCACTTACAGCAGCAGCACACCGGGATTAATTAAATGAACACGTTTGAATCTAAAATAACAGGCATGTTAGTCCATCAAGCATCACCTGAGACCCCCCGCCATCTCTCACAGTACGACTTCCGTCATTTGCTGTAATTAGCTCATTTTTGAATGGCATGACAGCAAACAAAATATGAAATTAAAAATTATAAACAGATGAGGAATGAGTTAAACAGGTTTCCATGGAGACCAACAGCATATCAGTATTTATGTAAATTCAAGCCTCACTTTACCAGATTTAAGCATATGTCAGTATGTTAATGCTTTGGGAAAAGAAAAAAAACATGTTGAAAAGTAAATCTGCACATCACAACTATACACATGTGCGACTACATGAGCAACCATGAATTCTAAAGAGGAGGAAAATGAATTGTGCAGTGTTACATGACAATTACAGCTTTAAAAAAATGGCCATGTTAAAATCAGATCTTTCAATTTGCATTTTCATATTTCCTGACATATCAAGCCTACATTAAAGAAGTACAGGCGGCAACATTTCTTATTAAATATTCTGTCACCTCACATCTGTGAAAAGTTGCACTTGAACATGTTGTTACGACAGCTCTCTCTCACCAACTGCCCCTGTCACTGATTCAACATGTTATACCGACGGTTCTCAAACTGTTCTATCAAAGATCCCCATATGAATTTTACATAAGGTCCGGAGGTACGGAACAGTGCCAGCACGTTTTGCATAATGTAACAATTTCATACATTCATTAACCCATTATAGAGAAGGAAATTGGGCAGTTTGTCAAATCTGTTATTGGTCCAGCAGCTATACGGTATAATCACATAGCTAGGTTTAGTGCTGGGCTACTCTGTTCTCTACTTTTTAGCTTTTCTTTGCAAAGATCTTGCTGCTGCATTTGCAATAACATTTGCATCTCACTGACAGACAGGGAAAACTTAAAATTAATGTGCAGATAATTACTGAGCTATAGAGCAACAGATATGAGCCGATGTCTGCAAACTATGCTAGACACACCACAAAACTAATGCCTATTAATGGCCACATATGGTCTACAATTGTCCAACGCTACCAGACGACTCACATTTAGCTTGGTGTATCAGGGCCCTGAGACCAATCTAGTAGGGCTGCACAATTAATCAAATTTTAATCGCGATCACGATTTTGACTTCCCACGATCAAATTTGCGTGATCGAGCAATTATTTTTTTTAAAGCGTCATTTCATAGAACGCTCCGGGTTTTTTGCATAGCCCATCTACCTCTCGGTTAACCCGTCTGCTCATGTGCCAGTCAGTAGACAGTCCCAGAGGACAGAGTAACGGGAGGAAAACTCAACAGATAGCAGTCGGTTATACGTCGGTATCAAGGTTTACCAGTTTGCCAGTAAACGCAACATTTGTCCCGTCAGCGGTGACCAGTGCTAGTCGGTGCTAGTAGCGTCTGTTAGCTGTTAGCTAGTAGCGTCTGTTAGCTGTTAGCTCCTCTAGGACGCACCGGTGCTAATGTCCTAGCATCCGCTGCAATGCTGTTTATATGGATATGGTTTAATTTTGCGTTACGTGACCCATTTCTTCTGTAAAGCCGTGCTTGTGTGGGATCTCTCCTCTCCTCTCTCTCCTCTTACTCCGCGCCCGGCCACACAGCGGCCGCCGGTCCACACTTCTGACATTTGTCTACGTTTTTACTTTTTTATTAACACAGCTGGATATTGTTAAGTATGAGGGGCAAACCTGTATTTGTACCAGTGTTTCCAGTGTTTTTTCTCTGTGAGTAGTGTCCATCACAATCCCTCTCGCAGTTCTAAATAGCCTACATGACAATAAAAATTGTTTTGGCTAAAATCAACAAATAATCATGAGAATAATCACGATCAAATTTTTGATCAAAATAATCGTGATTATCATTTTGGCCATAATCGTGCAGCCCTACAATCTAGTACAACTGGCAAAGGGCAACATGTCATACCAACGAGTCACCTGTCAGTTATCATTAATAACACAACCTAAGCGGTTAGAAAGTAACCCAGAACAACCACTGAATAAATTCAGTAAACAATGGGTCTGTCAAGAGATTCATTATGTTGGCCATTTTTAATATAGTCTAGACAATTTTGGAAAAAGCTTGCGATTGTGAACTAATCAATGGACATTACATGAAACCCTAACACCCTTTTACACATTGTGGGGTTTCAGTTCAACCCCCTCCCTGTGGCAGATTGTTGGTCCCCACTGTTCTAACAACTATTCATACTGAAGTGGAAGTCTTGATTTCATATTGACAACATATACAATTATATTTCACTTAGAGCATCTGCCCAATGGCAAAGTGCTGGCTCAACCACCTGCGGTCCCCTGCTGTGAAACATCTCTAAGAGAGCGATTAGGACCAAAAAAAAAAAAAGCACCAGGGCTGGAACAGTCAGGTATAATGTCTGGCACAGCACTGCCATTATTACCTGTCTGTTTTCTAGCACTCCACTCTTTATCCTACCAATGTGTGTGTCTTAAGTGCCTTACCCATCAATCATTTCACGCTCTGAGAGGAAGATTTATTAGACAAGGAAGATGGTTGGAGATGAGATTCATCTTTAGCTAAAATAATGGGAACACACACTCCCAGATTCTTTCACTTACAGATTGTACATATGATAGCTTGTGAGTAAGAAAGATTTACATGGAAAAAAAGGGCAGAATGGTCTTTACATTGACATGAGTGCAACTGACATGTCTTGTTGTGCCTCACAGCTGACTTTATTACACATTTGCTCACGGAACAAAAAACAAAAACAGGACACGTCTAGACAGGTACAGTAATACAGACATGAACAATATGATTCATTTAAAAAGGGAACTTCCTGTCTTGAGGAGATGGAAAAGAACATACAGTAGCCTCAAATGAGCTCTCTGACAGCCAACGTTCATAAAAGAGAGCAGCGCTACTGTGAAACATGGCTCGAGGCAGCACTTAAACACATCTGGCAATATTTCATTGTGAAACATGGAAAGCTCAATATGTCCAACAAAGCTCTCCCGTTAAATCCTCTTTGTGAGAGATAAGCATCCTGCAGCTTTTAGAGATGACAGTGAAATGTATTGTGCTTTAACAAGAGACAGAGGTTGACCGCAGTTGACATGTGCCATTTCACCAAATCAGTAACAGATTTCGCTCCCTGCTACATACTGTACAAACATCACATTTTCATGCCAGTTTTGGATCAAGAGTGAGCCACTGTGGGAGAAGGCCACACAATGCATCAGTTTCTTTGGTTTTTGGACGTCTTCATCTTTCCTGTGATGAAGGAAAGCCCATTATGAAGTGAATGTGCTAAAAAAAAAGGAATGCCAACCCACATTACAAACTTCCTTTGATTCCAAAAGTAAGGATCATTGTTACCTTGCTGTGTAGGTGGAGAAAGACTACTGAAAAAAATAAAATAGATGCAACAGCTTCTCATAACACTACCTGCTCAATATCACATATCAGCATTGTCACTGTGACTTAGTAAGCATTGCAACCTTTACCATACCCACCACAACCATTCATACATGTACAACGGCCAAGGGTCGAGAATCTGTAAGCCCAACTTTCTTCTTACAATTAGTTGTCTTTTTTTCTCAGTGAGCATTGTAGCTTCACTGAGCTTCTGGAACGGTTCAGTGAGGCTACAAAAAAGTAAAGCTTAATGGTTTGGAAACATTACTTGGATCAAGCCACTTGGTGTGCGGCCTTAGTTTTTAATACAATCTTAAACTGTAATCTAAAAAATACTAGAAGCAAGAGGAACAATACAGTGTAATATCGTGTGATGAAAATGAAATCTGGGCATATGGGCATGTTCCAGTTAGCACAATCGGGAGCAAATCTGACTGCAAATCTAAATAGCTGCACTCCCACAGATTGTTCAGCTGCAAAGCTAAATCCAAATTAGTAACCCGCCCATATTACCATGGGCTTAGGTTTTATTTCAACACTGTAAGGCACGTCTGCCAACCCCCCCATAGCCCTCACAAGACTCTTCTTACAAATAAAAGACAGCCTGTCATCGGTCTTCTTCATCTTCTATTCTAGGCAACAATCGTGTTCATTACAATAATTAAGTTCTTTTTATGTTCTTTTTCCATTATGACTCACTGTCAAACTAAATAAAAGAAAGTTATATGGCATTTAATCTCTGTATGCATTTGTAAATACAATATAACGGGTTTAACCTGAGCCATACAACAATGGTAGCAATCATATCACATCCAAACAAACAGGCTTACTAGAGTAAAATAACAAATAATGATAGTAATAATAATAATATATACAGTATATTTTAACATACTGGTATAATATTAGTACTCTTTATTGGCCAATATGCAAGTTCAGGTATCAGAATCATTAAGGAAAAATGGTATCGGAACCTCCCTATCAATACTGTTAGTAGGGACATCCACTCACACCCAGTTTCCACCGGTTGCAGAACGTCTGCGTCTTGTTGAGGAACGCCTGCGGCCATGACTGACAGTTGAAGTCACGAGGACCCACGAGATCTCCTAAATTCACGTAAAATAGAACTACAAAACCAACAGTTTGTTTCCATTCAGAGGAGTAGAGCGGAAACAACTCTGTGATGTGTTTTCAAGGTGTAGTGCAGAGAGCTATGATCTGCCGTGAGCACGGTCTATTTTATTTTGAAAAAATCAACCAGATGTTGTATTTTGTGCTGAGTTGCTGCGGTACTCTCTGGCGTCCCAACTTCTCTGGTGTGATAATGTGACTGTTTTAGTTTTGCTTAGACTAATAAGTTAAATGAGAATTATCAGGTGTAATGCACAAATCCAAAAATGTGCATGTTGTTTTTGAGTACTGGAGTTGGATGTCACACAAGTGAACGTTAGAAAGCAATATCCTTATTCAACTTGAGATCCCTGCTGCGAAGTGAGGCCGACACCGATTCCCTTGGGGTGTATCTCATTTGCCAACTGTGGCTTGCTGTCCTTTCTTATCTCTCATCTCATCGGGGAAAAAAAAAAACAGGCAAATGGTTTGCACATCATACATTTCACTCTCAAAGAAATGTTATGTTTGCCATTGCACTTTACAAAATGGCCGAGCCATATTTTCAGTAAATCCTGATTGAAATCATAAAAAGGGTTCTCTTTTAGCCATGTTGTTTTCCTCCAATACTGAAATTAAATGAAGTGTGTCACAGAAAATGTGTTTGGACTTGGTCTAATTCTATTTATTTTCCATGGTACACGCAAAAATTGCAACCCCACTCCACTCAGCCTGCAATCCTTCACTGGTTATTAATTACCCTCCATCCCCAATGAAAATAAAGAAAGGTTTGAGCTGACATTACCATTTGCTGTGCTGGGGATTGTGTTTCAAAGTTCATCACCCAGTCTCTACTACATTTTCAGTTACCCAAAATGGGAGCTGTCTCCTGGGGCTGATGAAGGGGAAATGGGCATACAACCTATTTATGGAGCCATAATCCCATCAATAATGAATCAACCCTGACGTCTTTGTGAACACATCCCCCTCATTCGACTTTTGAGTGGAAGCTTTTCAATGTTGCAAGTTCACTTCTGACCCTTTTCCGTGTTTTACATTCCCCATGTAGAGCTGGAAGAAGCTGGAAGCTGGAAGTCTTTTGTTCCTCTGATCTCTGGATGGGAATCCTCACCATGCTTCATCAGGACTGAAGTTAGGGCTGGGCAATATATCAATGGTGTATCAATATCGCGACATGAGACTAGACATCGTCTTTGATTTTGAATATATTGTAATATAGTAAGATGGTGAGTGTTTTCTTTACCTGGTTTTACAGGCTGCATTACAGTAAAGTGATGTAATTTTCTGAATTTACCAGACTGTTCTAGCAGTTCTATTATTTACCTTTACCCAAAAAGTCATTGAATCATTTCTGGAGAATATTTATCAAAAATCTCATTGTCTAATAATTTTGTTAAAGCACCAATAGTCAACCATACAAAATCGTGGCAATGTCGACACTGAGGTATTTGGTCAAAAACCTTGTGTTATTTGATTTTCCCTATATTGCCCAGGCCTACCTGAAATGTTGGTTTTTATTGCAGTACAACATTACAGCACCAGACTTAATTGATTAAGACACTTTTAATCTCAAATACAGCTTCAAAACTTCCAATTAGTGGCTGCAGTGTTAAGTTAGAATGGAGACTTTTGATGGGAACTTTAATCAAAATGAATTTGGGCTTTCTCTTTATCAAGGAAATCAAACAAAGAAGGGAACAGCGGGAAATCCTAAGGAAAAGTTCAAATCCAAAAGAGAACATAACTATCTGCCCGGATTAACATTAATATGTCATAGCAGCTTATCCTCCCTTTAAATTTGAATGAGATTTGTGCAGGATTTTAGGTCTACATGGATCACCTATTCATTCTAAACTGGCACTGTGAAGGAGCAGTCATCAAAAGGCTTAGTCAAAAGCACACACACATTCCCAGTGACTTGGTTCGCCCTCCTTTGAAATGTGCCAATGTGCTCCCGAACAAAAGGTAATAATGTCTTGCTTCTGCTGGTATCTTGGTCGAATTGAGATCAATCAGTCTTCGGGCAAAGAATCAGCATGTGCATCGCTCTTTTGTCACCAGTGTCAAGACATAGGTGGCAACAGGGGTGAGTTTGATGTAAATCAAAAGAATTTCAGGTCACCCGAGGAGACACGGTTCAGACACTATCAGCCCTGGCCATCAGTGACCCTCAATCCCTGAACAATGGGTCATTATGGAGCCTTGAGAGGCCTTAATAGACTGACTGACGAATGGACTTGAAAAGGTGCGCGAGCGCGTCTTTGTGTGTGCAGAATAATGGCGAAATGTAGCAGAGTTTCAACAAATGGGAAGCGGTGAGTCATGGGTGTCATTCTCCCTGTGTTCCACAATAAAGCGGATACATATTTTGCCTATTGGTCAAGGTGAATCTTTTGTAAAGTGTCCACATCCAACACTGGGCAGGGCAAACTGTAAGGTTGCAGTGATTGAGCGTTTTTTGATCCCCCATCAACAATGAAGATCCTAAATGGTTAGTTGTATTAAGTTTAGCTGTAATAGCAACAGGTTTTGTACCATATTCACATTATTTATTGTAAAAATAGGATTTTGCTGAAAAGGTTGCCTTTATTGATAAGACTTTATTTGGGTGAACAGGCTGCAGCTAATCCGTCGTTCAAAAGCCTGTTCAACCTCAACTCAACTTGAAACTCAACTGACAAACAGTGAGCTGTGAGAAATCTGGTGATTTGTCAGCATGGTTGTTGGGAAATATATTTATATTTTCTCTTGCATTCAAAATAATTGATATTATGCGTAACTACTTTTAGATACGCAGGTCCTAGGGACACCTAATCTGTAGCCCTACCTTAGCTCTGAGGCTAGCCGAGCTCCGCCAACATGCAGTTTTTTGTCAGGTCCACAGACCAGTGAGTGAGTCAGAGACAGCACTAAGGACAAGTATGGCAAGTGGTGGAGACCCACAAGTATGGGAAAACTTTGAGACTGTATGGCTGCAGCCTGGAGCCTCCCATGTTATGCCCTCTGGTCTCATGCCCTCCCGCCAGCTGTCTTCACCGACTCAAAAACTGCGGTCTTCGGGTCAGTTACAGTAGTACCAGCAAGAGAGTGGTGGAAAAGACAAAGACTTTGTGTCGGCGTCGCTCAGCAGTTGTTGGGTCATCTAACATGCTGACGCATATCCAATGCCATCACCCAGATGTACTACCAATCACTGGAACGAGACAAAAAACTGTCCAACTTCTCCTCCCTACAGTGCTTAACTAGCCTTTAGATCCAAATACAGATAGGGCTTTAAGTATTTGCTGCATATACGCAAACCTCGTTCAAACATGCCATCCCGTCTACATATTTGTATCTTTTATTATTCTGTGATTTGCACTTTCATAAATAGGAGGTGCTGTATTTTCAGTTTTATAGCCAATTGTCTTACTTTGTTTACAAGTTCCAGATGGAGTCTGGAGATGAGGGGTACTTTTTTGTTTACGGTTTACATCTTACTTTACACACTTCAGGCTGTTGCAGCTAGTCCAGGGGAGAGACTGTAGGACACTAGGTGGTACAGCCTAGTGTCATACAGACACTAGCCTGGTATAGCTCAACAAAAATAAAAATTGCCTTCTGCATTTTTGTTTTGCTTTTCCTCTATTGAACCAAATTCGTACCAAACCGTGATGTTTGAACCGAGGTAGGAACCGAACCATGACTTCTGTGTACCGTTCCACCCCTACAAACTATAAGCAAGCTTTTCTTTATCTAAATAAACCTTTACGACAGCATGTGAACACAAAGGTGAACTTGCTAATCGTTTGGGTCAATGGCTGTTAGGAGGACTGGGTTTCAGATAAATGAGCTTCCACTATAACAGGCCTAAACTTTGGCCACACTCTATTAGGAAGTGGAAAAAGGGCCCCAAGTGGGAGCTTAGTCACCATCACAGTCAGACTTCACCTGAGCCATTTAGCACCTAGCATACACCCCCTATTGCTAGTGGTTTGACAGGATGTCAATACAACCAGACAACTGCTAATGGCAACAGGAAAGACTATAAAAAACATGATGTGGTTCTAACAGAGTCAAGGAGTACTCCATATGTTTTTTTTTCTGGAACAATCAATAGATGCAATGTGTGCCTCTATGCTGCTACTGCTATTACTACATTAGGCTTGTGTGATAGTTATGCTTCAGACAGGATGTATCATACACATGCAGTTAATAACTTGGAGATGCTATGGTACTCAAAATCAGCAGTTAGAGGGGAAAACTAATGCCAGGGTGTTTGAGTAAGAGAACAAACTTCCATTAAAAAGTCAAATAACAAAGACCACATGAATTATTAAGCCGAGGAGAGATAGCCTGTCAATGTGTTACAGGTATAGCTTCCCCCAAACCCACTTTATAAAGACTGAACAAACACTGTGCTGCCTACCCAGGACAGTGTTGTGTAGTGGTATTTGTTGCAGAGACTCCAGTAAGAAATCCGATTTTTCCTTCAGCACTCTCATTTGGTGCACATCAGATATCCTCTCCTCTTTCACTTGGGTAAACAATGGCAGGGAGATGGAGCCGGTGACTCAGTGCCTGCTAGATGGTGCAGTTCACTGCCATATGAAAGTTTAATCAAAAGAGCAGGAGGCACTATTTAGTATCTCAAGAGACAGGCACGGTGCCACCAACCAGGAAGCTTTGGCAAAAGGTCTCATATCAAATTTAGAAGTCATTAGGATTGCTAATAACAAGCAGTGGCCAATGCCATGAGACTTGCTTGAGAAAACACAGCAAATGAAATGCTCCTCCTTATCTTAAATCCCACAGGAGAGGCCAGAGAGAGGCCAGAGCTCACAGAGATTTCCATAAGCATTTCTTTTAATAAAATCCAGCAAAATGAAAGATAAACATCCAGGAGGCAGGATGGAGTGATATTTAATAACCGCAGACTTCTTCCCTCCTCAGGTATCTATCCTCCCTCAACGGACCCTTGTGTCAATACAGACTGCAAAGTGTTTAATCTAGAGCGATAAATCCAATCATAAAGATTAAAACCAGGGAACATCATCTCAGCTTGTGAAACAGGATCTTTGCTAGGGAATAAAATCAATGCCTTGGTGAAGCTTTGTGGTACAGTAGCCCTGACAGATTGTTAAAGGGATGTGAGAACGACTTAGTGCAATGTCAATCATGGTCTTGTGGCAATTTAAGTTTTTTTTTTTTTTTTTATCTGCTTATCCCAGATCCCTCATTTCAAGTGTATCAATACTGCCGCTGAGGGGGTATGAAATGTGTGGTCCAGTTTGCTACATTTGCCACCTGTGTGCTATAAATGAGAGTACAAGGAGACAAACGGCCAATTTGGTAGCAGCAAAATATCCAACCTGTCCTTCAGTGTGGGAGGTAAACTCCTGCGTTGCACTTTGACGGGGCTTTTGATAAAACCCACGATGTGGTAGGTAGAAATCAGGTCAGAGCCGTGAAATAAGAAATTGTCTAGCAATTATGTGTGTTAGAAAGTCTTTCTAAACACCTTCCAGAACAAATTGGAACACCTGACAACCGATCCCGGAAAGCATTCTGAAAGAGGAGGGGGGAGGGGTGTTTCACCTTTCTCCCCACTACATTTAAATGTGGATTACACTTTGAGAATCAAAGCTGCACAACACAATGTTCTTCCAATTAAAAGAAGGTAACTGATTGAATTTGTGAACCTTAATCAACAGAAATGATGGCTGACAATCACCTGCACATTTTAGCAACTCTGTCTGTGATGGCAGAGGTACGTTATTAACTTTTCGTAAGTCAAAGCTTTTCTGGCAGGATCAGGACCATGTGGCTAATTAAGAATCAGTTCTTTCAACGTGTCAATTCTGGTAGCCAAAATAGTGTCAAAACCAAATACTTGATTTGAGCAAAAAGGGTGAGTGTGCCAGTTATGGAGAATGAGAATCTGTCTTGCAGCCCCTTTTCAAGCTTTGAACACTTACAACGTGGGTGTAGAAATCTAAGTTAGCATAGCTCTCAAAATCTATGAGCTATTGAAAAGGAAGAAAAACATTACCAAGGACAAGATTGTAAATGGATACAAAGTACCCCAGAAGCAGTTTTATTACCTAGTAAAACTTTAACGGCACCATCGTGTTTCTTAAAAATTGGGATACAATACCAACATGAATGAAAAAAAAAACCATACTTGGTTCATGAAACTGGATTTAAAAAAGAAACATTTGGGTGCGATTGGCGCCTTAAGCACTATTCTGCACATTGTTCCACGAGGATAGCCACAATGCTTAGAGGCAGCAACTTGCTACACTGCATTTGATGAGGGGAAAAAGGATAAGAGTAAATAAGGTGTCTTATCAAGGATATTATATCATCAGACCTGCTGTGTCCCACTGGGAAGATTGTGTAATTTTGAAAATATTAATATGTACAAAATAAGGGCTTGGAGAACCAAATTTGCAAAAATTAGAGTGGAAACTCTCAAACTGAGCTACTGTATGTGTTCAAAATGTCACTACCAACAAGAGTTCCTTTCAGAGCATCACAAGACAGCCGAGGTTGGTTTTAAATGTGCTCTATAAATAAATTAACTCAACTTTCAGCCTAGGTTGGTTTTAAATGTGCTCTATAAATAAATGTACTTGACTACTTACTTGACAAGCAAAATGGCTTTTGGCTGTTACTAAGGTACCCACTTGCTTTGGCTGACTCCTACCACTGAACCCCTAATGTTAACTCCAGTTGAAAATGACAAGGCATGTTACAATTGCCAAAAACTGTGGACTTTGTCCCCCATTTCTTCAATGTAACTCACGCTAGAGAGGGATCTGTGTGGATAAATGATTACAGCAACCCCATAACTATGTCAGTGCACATATGGGCGTGTGAGTATTACATGTATTTAACATGTTTCAACAACTTCCTGGCTTACTGTATTTTCCTCGATGTGTGAGCACATATATTTGGAATGACATATTTGCAATGACAGATATTACAGACAATTCAGGGGTGTGCATGCTTTCACTTTACCTCCAAATAAAGTGGGTTTGATAATCTGGCTATGAACTGCTGGTTTGGTTGCAACCTGTGAGAGCGTGAGAGTCTGACTGCTCTTGTTTCCTGCCCTGTGTGACTTATCAGTATCAGTGTTGAAAATTAACTAGTGCAGTGGCTACATTGTTAACATTGAATTGATGACCAAAACTACAAAAATAAGACTTAAGTTGCAGTAAAACAAATATATTTTTATAAATTAATTTTGACTTTTGAGTGTCTGTAAATGTCAACAAGCTCATGTAATAATGCAGTTGCATTATGAATGACAGTCTACACCCACGATGTTCCACTTCTGGTATTGCTCCGGTACCGCCAGATATTACGCCGAATGTTGCTCTATTTGCCCAGCTCTCCGTTATCTTCCACTTTCTTTGTGTTGGAATTCCAAACTCCGGTGGATTTTTGAGGACAATGGTTAACTGCTCCTCAGATCTCTGCAGGGTAAATCCAGACAGCTAGCTAGACTATCTGTCCAATCTGAGATCTCTCTTGCGCGACTAAAAACCACTTTTGAACGTACATGTTCCACCAAAACAAGTTCCTTCCCGAGGCAATTTTTTCCAGATTCACCGTTGCGCCGAACGGGATTTAGCACTGCCCGTGACAATTGGGATTTGTTTAAAGAAATTCCAATAATTCTTCCATCCCAGAATGCTGTGTGGACTCGATAGACCCTCCTACGGGGTGCTGTGGAGGAAGGTCTGGCAAAGCAAGACTGTGAATGACATTGATCAATGTCAGATAACAGATACAGAAAGCACAGTAACTGAGAAAGGGCTGCATGCTCCTGACCTTAAGGTGCTTAAATAAAGAGGTATACACTTCAAAGTAGTCCATTGTGGCATTAGATGCTAAGGTAAAAAAAAAGCAGTGCAATATCAAGTGGGCTGTCTGTACATTTACATTTAGTTGCACGTCAAGAAAGCAAAGGAAAAAAATCTGAAGTAGCAGAATAACCATAAATATGGCGGGTGTGAATTCCCGAATTGTCAATTCACTTGATTAGTTAAATAGTCCCTGGCTTCTCGTGTGTTATTTGACTGCAGTGTAATTTGAACAAAAAGTGGCAACGTGCAATTAAATCAGACTGTTAACACTGACGGCTGCATACTCACTACAACATGAGTGAAAACATCAGAAATCTTCCACTTCTGTGATTATTTTCTAAAAACATTCCTCACAACCATCACACTTCCCCAGTTTAAAGCCAGCCATTCTGATTACTCAAAAATAATCACCTGATTTACATAAACCGGATCATTAGAGAGTTTGGAGCATCTGAACAATATAACAAACAGTCTTTAACCTTCCCCCTGGAGACTTTAAACTTAATGATAAGGCCCATTTAACAGGTGCACTCAGGGAGGTTTCCATAAAATCACCCATAATGCCTATGTGATTAGCCTATATGTTATGTCCTACTAGCACCTGAAAGCGATGCTAATTGCGGAGTACTAGGCAAGTAATAGATGAGGCTGCTTCATTTTGTTTGTAACTCACTGACAAAAATAGATGCTTCCACTGTTTTAAAATCCATTAGGATTTCACAAAGCTCAGTTGATAAGGAAGAACAGAAACATGGTAATTTGAAAGAGAAAATCTCAAAAATAGTCAACCTTGTACACCTACAAATTATATTCAAAAGAGTTTCCACTTGAATTCCAATAGCTAATGGGACTGGTACCCCAAATTCAGGCCACTATTCTACACTCTTCCATGTACAAATTCCAGTTTCCCTGTGATGGCTTTGACAGAGATTTAGAAAGCTTTGTACCCATTTAACTCCAGAATGTAAAATTACAGGTCACGTACCGTTGGAGGGCATCACTAAACCATGTGAAACTGTGACAATAAGAACCTGACAAACACACACACACCACCACTTTCACAGAGTTAGTCAGGGATAGTGAGTTTACAGGCACTCTGCATAAAGATGACAATGTTGCTATAAAAAAAAAAAAAAAAGCACAGTCCAAATGCACCTTGTTTTGTTTCAACAAATCTGCAGCTAGAGGCAGATGGTGTGGTTTTTTACCCTCCTGTTGTCCTCGGGTCAAATTTGACCCGTTTACAAAAACGTTCTAAATCAGAACCTATGACAAAAGAACGTTGAAAAAGTGACAACTGTGGGACCAAGCTACAAAAACGCAGCTAGAAAAACATCTTTGGAAAAACAATTTTTCCAAAGATGCTGAAAAAAGTGACCAAAACAATCTGAAAAAGTGACAAAATACCATGCCAATATTGACAAAAACAAAACTCAAAAATTGACAAACAAATTGGAATAAAAACGCCAAGAAAAGTGTAGAAAAAAATAAAATGTTGAAATTTCAACCCGGAAAAACCCTAAATTGCAGGTCGACAAGAAAACATCACAAGGGTTAAACAGATATTAAGCCGGAAATAAGTAAAACATTTTATTAAGTGTTTATATTAAGGCAGCCGTCCAACACTTTACACCTTTTACTTAGACTATATCTCATGTCATGATTCATAAAATCTGACAGCAGTGGCATTTGCACCATTATGCACTTCAAGAATAAAACATAAAAAGCCACTATTGCTTAAAAAAGATGAAAAGGCAGCAATGGCACACAGCAATTAATCAGCCGCTGTGATCTGACATCTGTAGCCGTGGACAACAGACACTGGAAGAATCATCATATTATTTCATAAATGCAGACTGCTTTGCCGCCGTTCCTGCTTTAACCACATAACATGATTCAAACGCATCTACTGGTTGGAGCTATTCATTAACATGGTTTATGTCAATATAAATATAATAAGACTGGGAGCAGATCGATGTGTCCCAAACAGTGAGACATCAATTCTCGGTGCCTAAGAATCTTCCACCAAAATACCAACTAACTTTGCGTTTCCTTATCTGAATGAACCTCACACCTGTTGGCGCCTCCTCCCCCATCTGGGCACAATGCGCTGGGCAACAGAATATAGTACCACAGACGGCAAAAGCAAAGGTCAAGGTCTGGTACTGCTCAAGGCGCTGCTTGGGATAGTCGTCGTGTCGCCATGATGACAGGGCCGCAAGAACAAAACTAACTTCTTACGAAGAAGTTAACAAGTTTGTGTCCAACTCAATGCTTACGGTGTGAAACGCACGCACGCACGCCCACCCACCCACAGCGGCTGTGGCTCAGTGGTACTGCGCACGCCTTCTAATTGGAAGGTCGGGGGTTTGATCCCTGGTCCTGCAGTCCTATGTCAAAGTCTTTGGCTGATGAGCAGGTGGCACCTTGTACGGTAGCTTCGGCCACATTGTATGAATGTGTGTGAATGGTTCCTGTGCTATGTAAAAGCGCCTTTTGATTAGCTGTTAAGATTAGAAAAGCGCTGTATAAGAACAGTCCATTCACATTTTGGTTTGGATTTTTACAATTAAGAGGGTTTATTAGAATATGCAATTTAATGTCTGATGTCGGCCACACAAAAATCAATTGTATTCCTCAGTTATTTCTTTAAAAAGGATTAACTGAAATATTTTGATTGAAAGGCAAAAATCATCAGGATTTTAAAATGCATATTTTTGCATGTTATACATTTGTTGAATACAGTGGTATCAACCTTCAACTAAATGAAGCACTCCCGTTATCAAAGAGCTCTCATTTTCTATGCATGCACATATGTTTCTTCTCTCCCACAAAAAAAAAACAAAAAACAATTTCATTTCAAAGCCTTCTGCTCCATCTTCAGATCCAGACATCCGATCCACTTAGCCGTAACGTTAATTCTAATTCTTCTGTCCCATAGAGAGAGCTAAGAGTCCCACCTTGCCTGGTAGAGCTCAGAGATAATATCACAGGTGGCTCGAGCAGCAGGGGAGCCCCAAATCTCTATTATCAGCCCAAGGGGAGAGGCAGAGGGAGGGGGAGGCAGAGGAGACTGCAATATGGTGAGTTTAGTTTCACCTGGCCTCACAGTTTGACCTCTGGACCATGTGTCAGCTCCTCCAGAAGAGCTTAAAAATAATTAAGGAGTAAAAGTCGTCTGAATGATAAGTAGACTCAAATTATGACATGCATGTTAACTGCTCACAAGTGTGTTACACACATGCGATGCATGGTGATACGGGAGACTGTTACTGTGTAAAACCACCATCAGGCATACAACCAAACTAATGTCGGTACAAGCCGAACTTCTTTTAGCAAGCACACAAAACGGATGGGTGACATAAGGGGGAAAAGAAAATCATGTCCTCCATGTCACCTCGGGGGCTCCGTAAAAAGGTCAGCGGCACAGAGGTTCATCCAGTTTTAGGCATTTCTTTTTTCTTTTCAGTTTAAGACATTTGCAGGTCTCACGTGTTCCAACGTCTCAGTGTATTGTTTGTAACTGTTGAGTTTCTGAATATAAAAAAAAAAAAAAATAAATTAAAATCTGATCACAAAAAAGAAATAAAAAAAAAAGACATTTGCAAGTCTTGAATAAAAAGGGCAACATAGGGCACCCGGATGGCTCGGTTGGTGGAGCAGGCGCCCATATATAGAGGTTTACTCCTCCTACCTCCCCTTTCATGTCAAATGTCAAAATACAGACCGAAAACGCCCCAAAAATGATCATAATTATTTTTTATTTATTTTAACTCTTGTGTTGTCCTCCCGGGTGAAAACTGAAAACGATTTGCTTTTGAAAGTTACTTTTAATATATTTTTCTTGCTCTATTCAAAGTTTTCTATGCTTTTTCCCCCAGCTACCACCAGTAAACACACCACTTTAACCAACTTATTAACACAAGTTCTACAATTATTTTTTCAAAGTTCATGGTCAATAAATTATGAAATATTTTGAAGAGTTAAAATCCAAGGAAGACTTTTTTCAGAGTTCAGTAAGGAAATGTTTTTTAAACTATTTAAACTGTTTTTTCTTCTCTCCAAATGTTGTAAAATATAACCTCCGGGATTCAGGGATGTTGCGAAGAATGTATTATTGAACCAACGGTGTTGTTTTTTTTTGTCACTTTGGTTAAATTTGATTAGAAACTTTGAAAAATGGGTCACGTTTGACCCAGAAGACAGAAGGAGGGTCAAATAAATAAAACGGCAACATAAATTAAGTGTATAACAATAATGTATATGCTTTATGTTAGCTGTCTAATTTGGGTTTAGAAATGCATGTGAAAGAAGCAACACCATACAAAATGCTTGTTGACCAGCTATCATTTGAAAGACTATGGTATACAGTATGTCACACAATGACTGCATCAGTGATGTAGACAAGCAATCACAAGATGAAACTAACAGAAAGTTGTATTTGCTTGTGGAATTCCTGTACACTTTTGTTGCATATCTAATATTACTGGATCTAAATCCTCTATGTGTTTTGGTGTAAATGCTCATGTTATTACATGTGGTGGCTACTATAACATACTCGCTTGTCAGATGTTCACCTAGGTGAACCATAGGTAATGCCTAGCAGTTTGCAGTCTGGCATGGGCAGGCACAGTCCATCCACCCCAGGGAGCAGACGGGAAGTGAGGTTGTGGCAGAAGGACGGCGGAGAACAGCCAGGTAGCAACAGCACAAACAGGAACGCATCATCCACAAGAAGAAAACAATGAAACTCAGCTCTACAGCTCATTAGTTATTCAGCTTACTCTATCTCTTCTGTAGAGAAAATATACACATGCAACCACCCCAGTGTGTGACAAGTTGCATATGCACGGCTGTAATGCAAGTACAACAGTGCCATTTCATCATAAGTTTTGTATTTTCATTTATACAATGTGATATCGACAACACTAATGGAAAAGATGATTTCATCATGGAAGTAAAACTTCTACAATTATGTCTCAATTTGAATCAGTGTTGAACTGCCCATCAAAGAACAAACGTGATTTTATATTGATTATTTTCCCAGCAATGAAGTTTGTTAAAATCTTGCAATAGGGACGAACGCCTCTCATAGAGTCGATATGGACTGGGCTCTGAAGACCACAGCAGTAGTAAAAAGCATAGATTAAAACCAAGTGTGAAAGCAAAAAGAAAGAAAGAGAGAACAGAAGGCCGAAGAGAAAACTCGAGAGAGAGAAAGAGGAGGGGAAATGTCTCTTTTTCCCGCTGACCGGCTTCCTCTGCTCCATCGCCCTCCACGCCCCCTTCCCCTCTGGGCAGCCAGGTGGCCGGGCTGGGCACAGACGGCCCTCCTTCCCTTCTCCATGCTGGCCCTGCTGGCCCTTTCAAACACAAAGCAGCAGTAGTGGGAGATCACCAGCCAGACGTGGTACAAAGGGAGGATGGACAAGGCAGTGTGTGAAGGCGCGCACGCACACGCACAAACACCCACCCACCCACACATACATACACACACAACCCACACATACACAACGCCCACAACGCACAAAGAGAACAGAGGACAGCCTGGAAAGCTCAAAGAGGCTTTGTCAAAGCAATAATTTTCAAGAAAAATGACACAAGTGTGCATCCGTGGGGCCTTTTATATGACTGAGGCGGGTGGATTATTTTGGGAGCTATTTTGAATTTGAAATCAGATGCATTGTTTTCTATTTGTTTTAATTATTAAAATGTGTGTTATAATTATTTTCTGCAAGATCAATCATTGGTCAACAAGTGTTCATATCTAAAGCCCCGCTAGAGATCCCTAGAGGCTGAAATGCTCACTGCAGTCCAAAATATATATACAGTATACGGTACTGACAATTTAACTGTTCATACTGAACATGAAACAAATTCTAGACGCAGATTGCTTGCTTACTAAGTCAATGAAAAGACAAGTGGACCCAAACAGTTAAATTTCAACATTTCTGCTTATGGCATCCAGAATTAAGTGAAAAGTCAGTTCATAGAATCAAGCATTACATAACAGTAAAACATTCCTCTTACACTAAATCCTACAAATAACATCCCTATGGACTACAGAAAGAGGAACTCAAATACTCATGCAGTCACACATTCTGACATTCACACTTTATGTGCCTGCTTAAAGCCTCTATCTATTATATATATATATGATTATATAATGGCTGACTTTGCACATACAGTTGCAGAAAACTGTATCTCAATGTAAACAACATATTGCTGGTTTATGGTACAAGTCTAGGTCAGCGCTCTCTTGTAGAAATACTGAACATTAATCAATCCACCACCCACTGCCTGCACCAACAACCTGACTAATGCAGGAGACGTCTCAGTCAATACAGCTTACTTAGGTTGAAATCATATTTCTCAACTGTAACAGGGCACAGTGTACCCAAGGCTACCATCTGTACTTCCATGGCAGATGTCTCAGCCACTCCATCATCTGGGAGTCCTCGTGCCTTTAGGGACCATGCTGTCGGTATCAGAGTGAACACAGCAACCCATTGAGCCAGGGTACTGAGGACAAATGGGAGGAAAAAACTAAGAGGTCATCTGTACGAATGTGAACAAAGCTCCATTGAAGCACACTGTGAACATGCAAAGAAATATGAAGATAAATGGAGTGAAAATGAATGCCAGACTCTTGTTTTGCTGCCAGAAATGAATATGTTCCGCGTAATGTGACGCCATTTCAGTGGACACGGTTTCACACAGGAGACATAAATGGGCTGTGATGTGAACAGCCGTTATTGACAAGACGGAAAGGCTAGAAGGGTACTGCCAATGATGTGGCATTGCCCGCCTCATGCACAAAGTCCCCGGTAGCAGCATTTAACCTTCGCAGGCCTTGGTTAATTTGCTGCGCCTCACCCAGCACACAATCTCCCAATAAAAGCTGCAGTCTGAAGCGGGCGAAGAACGACTTTGTAGCAGAGCCACTCCAGCAGAGACACAGTAAGGCAACTCCGGCGGTCTGAGAAACCACTGTTCAAAAGCAAAAACAATTGCAGCCTCATTGCATCAGTTGGATTTCGGGTCCACGAGAGCATTGCTGAAAAATTCGTCATCCCCAAAGCCAACAAGGTCCTCAAAAGTTAAAACCCAAACAATGCTCTATGAAGTGATTGATCTTTGTAGCAAAAACACCGTTCTCCCATTTCTGAAGAAGGAGCCAAACTCATTGTCATTCAAGAGACACAGAACCACTGGGTTCCGTCGTCTCCCCATTTAGTGCACTGACTTAGCTAAAACACATTTCACTGGATTAATCTGGTCCGCCTGGAAGGTGAAGATAAAACGTACTTCAGGCCAATATCAGCAGGAAGGACAAGGGAGGCAGGGAAGATAATCACATGGAGCAAAACTGTATCTGACATTGTAATGATAATTATTTATTGTCCCCTGACAAGGTCAAGATTCTTTCCGAGTTGTGAAAACTTTTGGACCCGGAATAGAAGGTTCACAGATTCTGCTTCTCATGTTCCTCAAATGCTTAACGAGTATGTGACTTGGAAAGATTCAGACAAAACCCACAAAGCACAAGGTCAACAACATACTTCCCCAACGACCCAAATTAATAAAGGTGGAGATAAGACGAGGACAAACCTACAACCTTACCATCAGTGCTCAGCAGGAGCTGAACTGGAAAAGACAGCTTTTAAGCACAAGGACAACACATCACCACCCTCTAAAGACCACTGTTGTCCTTTCCCTGCCCTTTCACTGTCCACCACATTCAAAGGCACACACCCGCTCCCTGTTGCCTTGACATCATCTGGGCCTCTTCGTCAGTTTACAACAACTTGAACACATATCCCATGCCCGGAAACATTACGTTAAAATGATAAAAGCTTACAGAGCCCCTTCTCAGTCTTGTTTAGTGGTGAACAGGAGTGTAATGTCCTCTGACAGTCAGAAGGAAGTGGAGCAGAGGGAGAAGGAGGAGGAGGAATATTTTTAACCAGCACAGCTACCGATGAATCACCTCGGCACCCGCTATCTCCAGGGGGCATGCTCTGACGGCTGGGGTGAGAGGTGCTTGTATCAGGATGGAGGAAGAGGAAGGCCCAAACACACTTACCTAGAAAGAAAGAGAGACAGAAACATATAAATCATGTTATATATAAATATGAAGATATTTAGGACTTAGGACCGAAAACTAATAGAAAAAAGGCGCGGGCGCACACACACACACACACACACACACACACACACACACACACACACACACACAAACAAAACACACACACACACACACCCACACACAACACCCACACCACCAACACAAACAAAACACACACACCACACACACACACACACACACACACACACCACACACACACACACACACACACACACACACACACACACACACACACACACACACACACACACACACACACACACACACACACACACACACACACACACAAACTAACCATAAGCTTGCAAACATATGTAGAGCTTTGTCTGCTAGTACTGTGAAAATGAATATGTAGTAGTAAATGTAGTAGCTAAATACTAGACTCAATGACCTTTCCTTAGTATGTGCCATTTCTGTGGTTGTAGTGAGGAGGAGAGGGACGGATCGGCCAGATCGGCCCATCTGAGCTTTCATTTTTCTCAAAGGCAGAGCAGGATACCCAGGGCTCGGTTTACACCTACCACCATTTCTAGCCACTGGGGGACAATAGGCAGGCTGGGGGAACTCATATTAATGTTAAAAAGATCACAAAGTGACATTTACATGACATGGGAGCTTTAAGGGTTACTGCTTATAGGTTACAGTTGGATCATGGTTTGTAAAAAACCTGTTAATAAAGTAGAACATTACCATGTCATGCTACCATCTACTCTCTACCAATATTCATAGTTTTAACTTTCTAATTAATTCACAACAACATGATACAATTAGGCATTGGAGGGTTTCTTAAGCACTATTGTATTCACTGTTTAAGTTTATTGAAAAAAGAGTTTAGACTTTTTTCAAATCCCATCACAGTCATCTTAAAATATATCAGCAGGCTGTATGAAAACCCATTTCAAATGAAAAAGTAGGAAAAAAAAAATTGGTTGACACCACTGATATTATTGTGGTAGCTCGAAACTATGCTTTAACATACGTTTGATACCGTACTTTTCATGGGTTGGCCTGGACTCCAATGTAAATGTGACAAGAATTGGTTATACCAAGCAGGTAATGTTCCCACTCTTATATGGTACAACAACTCTAAGACTATGTATGAGTTCATGTGTCTGTATGTGTTTGTCTTGAACGGAACAAAAAAGGGACAACAGAGGCGATGCTGTAGTGAGAAACACCACATCCTAATCCTCCTGTCTCAGCTCACGCCGCTGACAGAAATACTATCTAAAACAAGCGAGCGTAAAACATGGTTAAGCAGTCCAGTGGCCATCTATCATGCTGGCAGCCACATGACTGGTGGGTTTCAGACTGCAGAGATAATTAACCCAGAAGAAGGTTAAGATTTGCCATAACAAGTCAGCAGGACATGCACCCGAGCAAACCAGTGGATATTTATACTGAATGCTACCCTCATCTTTAAAATTTACAAGAGATTTTGAGGAAAAGATGCTGAGAACAGGCTCTTCTACTGGGAACATTTTGACATTTAACAGCTTGTGTGGCACAAGTACAGTAATGCAAACCTCTGTGATCTTTATGTTTTAAAAGGTGCATTATGGAAAATTGCCCTCAGAGCAGATCGGTCAGTAATAGGTCCACAACCTTCCCCGGGCAATCTCAACTGGCTCTTCTCAAACCGAAGTAGAAGTGATTCTTCACCAAGCTATTTCTACATGTCGGAGATTTTCACAGTATCACTAAGGAGACTGTGACACCGTTCCGAGGAAAGTGACCGACAAGGTAAAACAAAAGCTTTGCATCAAGGCTCACCACCCTCGTCACCACGACCGTCTAGTAAGACACCTGCATTACAGCTGGCGCCACTCCACCTGTCGACCTCATGTTCCATATCCCGCCCGCTGTGCACGGTTCTACACGCTTTCCTTTAAAGGTTTTCTGGGCTCATCCAACTGGGAGGACACCCTGGCACAGAGCCTGATCACACACTTTTGGGACTGCATTTCCCATAGCATTTGACTGAGACAAACACTGTAGCACTCCCTTTAGGCTAACCAGAAGCATTCTAGAACAGCTTCACCAACATTTAGCAGTGAGAGCATAATGAATGGGCAGACAGGTAGATCAGGTGCAATCTCTCCCCCGGCTCCAGTGTAGAAACATAAGATAAGACACATCTGTTTGGAAGTGGGCAATACACAATACACCTTTCACATTCTTTCAACAATATGTGAACCCTGATGATATCCCTTCCTTACACCGTAAACATGAACCTTTTCAAGAATGAAAGTTGTCAAGTAAATCTGACGTTTTGTCACAGACCTAGCCCTGTAACTTCTCCATCTTAGAAGGCATCTTAAAAGGTCCCATGACATGGTGCTC
>NC_045745.1:12053389-12062421 GCF_008692095.1 Etheostoma spectabile | reverse complement strand
ATGCTTTTATATAGACCTTAGTGGTCCCCCAAAACTGTGTCGGAAGTCTCTTACCCAAAATTCAACCTTGGTGCAGAATTACAGCCACTAGAGCCAGTCCCACAAAGGGCTTTCATTAGTATGTGCCATTTCTGAGTCTGTAGCTTTTGAGGAAGAGAAAGAGCGGGGGAAAGGTGGAGGCTAGGGGTGTAGCCTTGACAAACTGCAGCTTTGCTTGTTTGAAAGCCATGATGTCTCTCTCTCATGGATGGGCCAAATTCTCTGGGCTGGCAAAGCGAGAAACGGGCGATAACCTTGCCCCTTATGACCTCATAAGGGGAAAATTCCAGACCGGCCCATCTGAGCTTTCATTTTCTCAAAAGGCAGAGCAGGATACCCAGGGTTCGGTTTACAGCTATCACTATTTCTAGCCACTGGGGGACCATAGGTAGGCTGTGGTAAAGCATATTAATGTTAAAAACTTCATAGAGTGAAATTTTGATGCCACGGGACCTCTAAGCTATTTGTTAAGCTTAGTGTGTGTTGGCTTAATCCCCTTAACACACACTTGTAAGCTGTGACATATCTTATGTTTAAGAGTGGAACAAGCTTCCAAGGAAAGCAGAAACTTTTAATACTGATAATTTTACATTCTTTCAGGTGTATGGAATGACAGCGTCCATTGCATTTTGTGCATTCGTATATGAAAGCAAAAGAATAGAAGAAGAAAGCTTCCTTTTGCTGGTATTGTATTGGTAATAACTGCAGCATTGCCTCTAATTATCAGGAACGACATCTCTCACTTTCTGTCCTTTCTGTCCTCAGTCTCATGTAATCTCAATAGAGTGTGGTGCTTAAAAAGCTGTCAAAGTAGGGGCTCTCATATATATGTAAATATGCAATAAATGTTATTTGCTGTGCTGAGAGCATCACTTAAATAAACCAGATAACGCAAAGGATGGAAACTCCAAACAGTCCTCCCTGCGAGGTGCAGCTGATGGCCTCCGCCTACCCACAGCCGTGTTGCCAGAGTCAATCGGATGGCCAATAATTGGACAGCACTTATTGCCTCAACAGATGGGAGGATACCCTTGCCAAAGTTTTGGAGTGATGCCCCTGTGACCTCTTGGAGCTCCCTGAGAGGGAGCCCGTCTGCTGAATCCTGCTGTGGCCCTCTCCCAGGGTCATATGGGGTTAGTTTGCAGTGGACACAGGACAAATCACTGGCACAGGCCTGTAGTTCCGAAGGTTGCATGTGTGCAGTGCTCATGTAGGCCTACAATACATCTGTGGATCTTTAAGTAGCACTGCAGTGCAATCCCATCTCAGACTTGCAAGGTGGTCAAGAAATACACAAAATGACGAGCAAGCGGATTATAGCTCGTTCACTTAATGAGGTAGTATTTTATAAATATTGTTAATTTTTAATAAACCGGGCACCAAAAATGAACCAATTATTGTGTAAAGCAATTTAGCTGTTAAAGGACTATACCAGGTCAGTTCAGTACAAAAGAGTAAGCTTAACTAAAATGTAGGATACAAAGATAACACAACACAATTAAACCTCGTATTCCAAGATCGCACATTGGTATTACATATAAAAAGTGCAGGTTGTCATAGGTACTTTGTTCTTGTTCAAGTGGGGTATGCTCAATATCTCAATGTGGAGTGAATTATAATCCTTTGCGCCATCATTTATTTTTTGCATTAAGCTTGTTATGTTTAGCCTTGATTGCTCTTACAGTCCCTCTTCTCATGCATAGAAGTTCGGAAAGCAAGCCGACAGCCCTTGTCTGACCATTCAGAAAGATAATGGATGTTGTATTTTGAGATATTCTACAACATTCAATGGAAAGAACACAGCTACATTTTGACAGGATTGAAAAATAAAGCCATTTTTATCTCTTCCTCTGTTGTAAAAACAAAACAAATGGACATTTAAACTTTAGCAAATTTATAAGCCATGATCTCAGCATAGCCAGCCGAAGTAGTTATGTAAGCAACCTGGAATTCTTATTTCATGCTACTGCAAACAATGTTGGTATCCATTGGTCGACTCCATTAGCTTCAGAGTAAACTGAGAGATAGTTCAGAGGCAAGGGAAGCAAATGTAATTGAGTAAGCTCTTGCATTATTAAGAGAAATGCCAGATAGAAATTGCAATATACGCTTACTTATTCAGTCAGCCACTTGAAATATTGACACTTAACTTGATTTATAATGCATGTTGTGCTTAAACACAGCCACCACTTCTCAGTGTATGTGTACAGTAAGAGAAAAAGAAATAAGTAAATAGTAAGTAACATCTCTTGGTGTACAAAAGCTTGAAGCTGGGGCAGTTCCTTACGCGTAAACGTCTGTATTCCTAACCAGAAGGGGTCACTGCTGTAGAAAATGAGGGTTTAAAGCTACGGTGCTTCGTTTCTGCCGCCCTCATGAAGAAGTTATGACAACAAAACTAGCGGCTCAGCCATGTGATATAAGCCTTTTTGTGACGCCTAAGAGTCATTGCTGCATTCCTGCCTGAAAGCATCACTAGCTAGCCTGAGACCAAAGCACAGCAGTGCTAATTGGCACGTCTTCATAACACTCAGTTCTGCTTATCTTTCATCATTTTTCCTGTCAACTTTAATTATAAAAATGTAGTTCCTTTAAATTAAATACTAAATGTGAACGCTTTGTTTTTAAAACATTGTCTATCCAGAGCACTAAGACACTGACAATAAGGTAATCAAAAGCTCACCAATGGTTCTGTATCCAACACACTCCTGATCTGTAGTCTATTGAACAGCATTGAAGCGCCCGTTTCATATTAATCCGAGCATGGAAACCATTAGTAAATGCGAGGTCACCAAGGGGAAAAGAGATCCACCGCACACATGCATCTGTAGCCCTCTCTTTACCTGACAGAGCCTCTTTAGCTTACCAAATGAAACAACTATCATTCTCCAATGTAGACTGTGATAAGTTGCGTTTGTGTGTGTTTGTGTTCTGTGTGCCACAGGCCAGGGTCTACATCTTTTATTGGTTGTATATTTCTCAACAGTCCCCCAATGGCATTAAGGAGCTGTTACATTCTCATGTGCTGAAATGACTGTGCTTTAAAAAAAATATGCAGGGCAACCCACAGTTCCTAGTAACACTGTGTCTCATAAACCCCATGGCCTAGAATAAAACTGCTGATTAATAGCTTGTGCACATTAAAAGCACGATCAGGTTTGAAAGTGCCAACTGTGCTTCTGGCCCCAGTGTGTACTGAAAATGCAACGCAATGCTGATCAGTATAGCAGGGAGCGGAAGCAGGGCCGTGGTGTAGGACAGACATCCAGTGCACACTGGTGCTGTAACAGCATCGGCTGTACAGTATCTTATCTACGGAACGCTCAACTATGAATTTCAAAATTGGACAAATGCTAATATATAAGCAGAATGAAAGACATGAAAACCGGGGAGCTGTAAGCGCAAGCCAGTGAGGTTTTTACTGAGGAAATTATTTAGGCATGAGCAGTAATACCCTACATTAAAGTTTATGAACTCAATAACCTCGAAATGGCTGACTCCTTGTAGCAACACTGTTCTAACCTCTGTAGATATACACAGGATTTCAATAGATTGACGGCAGTGTGTGGATTTGTAGTAACTGACTTTATTTTCCCAGAGTTGTAAACGAAATGGCATTAAGGCAAAATGAGTATAGTGTGGTTGTGTTTAAATTCTACCTAAAATAAAGATGAAATTGAGCGATAAATCTTTCCTGTTGCTTCAACTTGCACCTTGTGTTATTTGTTTTTCAGTCAGTTTCCTTGTCTGTTCGAGTCCTGTCATTTTAGCAAAAACAGATAAACAATGAGTTAAAAGTCATCCTCCGCATGCCTTTGACTAAGGCTTGAGTGCTTGAAACTTCCCTAACAGTGAAAAATCAACTCTTTGTAGTGCCGTCAAATCGACACATCTAAGATCGGCCCATTCAGTATCAAAACCCATCTGGGTTTTTATTGGCAGCTGCAGTTTGGCGAGGTCTTTAAGAAATGAACATGGTAGCCTGAGGCATGGATCGAGGGCTGAGAAACTCCCAATCCACTCGCGGAGGCTGCAGTCACCTTCAGGAGAATTCTCCCAGGAACGGAGAGGGGAGGTCACAAAAAGGTCCCTGGATTTAACAGAAGGTGCCAGCAATGATAAAGTAAGCTGCCAAAAAGAAGAATTTCCAACTTGGTGGGCCCATGCTGTATCCATGGGGAGTAAATGAAAACAAGGTTAATGCATTCGGCTCTTATTACCCACGCTGGAAGAGAGAGTCCATCAGCTGTGTCGAGAGGCAGAAAGGCAAGAAATCAAAACAGCAAGTGATATGCTGGCTGGAGTGAAATACAAGGAAATCCTTTTGGTTTGCTCTTTGGTAACGACTTATAAAGCATGGCGGAACAACTTGGGGTCTATGCTGTGAGCGCCTGGTCTGCACCAATATGCCCCTATGGGAACTTATAGTGGGTGAATTGACTGCTATATTGCCTGTGTGGCTTTCAACAGATTCACTGCAGGAAAAATATCCCAATGAGACAAAATGTTTCCAGACTCCCTGTTGGTTAGTCAACCATGGGTGATTCCTTCCAGATTACAATAGTGCCAAGAAGCCCTCTGTGACCTACAGTGTAATGGGATGGGTCTTTAATCTCCTGTTTTGTTCCCCAGATAGTGTTGTCTTAATAAGTGGCGTGTCTGTGTTTGGATGTAATACCCTCTCTAATAAGACTTAAGCTCCCTTCTCTTTGGATGCCAGCTTGGAGCCCTGGTGCCTCGCAGTGTGAGGTCAGGCTGCTCTGCCTCCCAGCTCCCACACACCCAGATGGGACACTATGACCAATTGGTCTGGTGTCAGTCATTTTGACCTGTCAACACTGAGCTTAAACAGCGGGGCAATGGGGGTCCTGTCGGCCAGCGGGGGGAAGGGGGTGCGGTGGGCAGGGATTCAGTATGGCAAATAATCTCTCAACAAGGACTACTGGCTGCTGTCTAATGTGCCCATTAGTCACATGGAGCCCCTAACCTTTCCTACAAAGACAGTAGAAGCTGAGCAAAAGAAATGTAGCAGCAACAAACTCTGATGGAAATACCGGTCATGACAGCAGAAGTAAAAGGAGCTTAAAAGCTGTACTACACGAGATTTAATTTAATCTTCATTTAAGCAATATAAATATCCTTTGAAATACAACAGTGTATGGAGCTGTGGCATATCAGAAGAATCCTTAAGGTGCTTATGATTTACTATTTAAATCCATATAGGAACTTGATTTTATATAAAGTATATAGTTAGCCTCTATAGAGTTGTAGTCATTTAAGATGAATCATTGGGATAGTTGTTGGTATTACTAACGCAAGACTAAACTTTTTCACTGTAACAAGTAAAAACCTGTATATAAATTAGCTTTGGAAGGCACCTTTGCATCTTTATGTTTCTGTGGATTGAGACATTGTTGAATGCATTGCATGCGTTTTTTACTTACATTTTTACATTACCTTCTATGCGTGCTTTGATGTTCCTGCAAATGTCCCCTTGAGGAACATAAAAAATAGTGAACTCTACTGAATGGATTGCAAACTGAATATATCTTTAAATTCCGTTCGCAATCAATTCAGCAGAGTTCACCATTTTCACTTTTTACTCCACTTCTTTTTTTCTTTTCTTTTTTAATGAATCAGTAAACCTCTTGCTGCTAGATAGGCCATCAACACTTTAAACTGAGTCCTGCTATAAAGATCAGTAAATACAAACTTCAATGAATGGAGAAGGAATGACCTCTTTACTTTGCCAGCAATTATTACCTGGCCCATTTAGCACAATCTGCACAAATCAGTGAAAGTGAATTCATTCCCCCAAGGCCTTCCTATAAAACGCCATACCAACCCTCCCCCCCCCACCCCACCCCACCACCCCAATCCTCTCACCCCAAGCTGCACCTTGAAGCCTGGGAGTGGGAACAAAGCCCATTATTGCTCCTCTGAACGCAGATGCTGTGACAGGTAAATGTTGTCTCTGAAGAAAATGTCCCATGATGACAACATTCACTGCAGGGTGACTATTATCCCTGATTCATCATTCTCATATTCTGCGGTGGTTTGCGTATTTCTTGCCTGCAGCTTATCAGCAGCAACCGTTCTCTCTCTGCCTTGTGCTCCTCTTTCTATCTTTCTCCCCCTCTCTCCTGCCTTTTTTCCCTTCACTCTGTCCTGCTTCAGCAAATCCCAGCAGCCAAATGCTTTACCCCAGAAATCTAATGGAAGTGATTTGACTTCCGATTAATAGGGCTGACAGAGGCGAAACGCCAGGGCAGTGCACTACTGGGCCTATTATGCTAAACACAAGCCGCATGCAAAGAAAGCCGACGGGGCTTTGGACCATTTTGTAACAGCATTTGGTGAGGTAAACACAAAACAAATTTCTGAGGAGTGACACAAAAATATGATATCAATATTTCATATTTTGCAACACCAGGGTGGCACTTCCAATTAAATTGCGCGCCTTGATGTAATAGAAGCCAGGATATTATTGGTTTCAGTCTTGACACCTATTATTTCCACTATTTTGTCACTGCAGCAGGTTCCATGTTGATGAATGCCACTAATGTGATAACTGGGCTTCTGGTTGCGGACGTCCTGTGAGACAAAGGTCTAATAAAAGATATTCTCATGAGGCTTAAGCTAATTCGAATTGACATAATATCACCTGAGTGAAAACGCATAGTATGTGTCACTGCTCCATGTACTGTTCATTCTACTCCCAACATGGCACGACAATATTTTATCAATAGCTCATAACTCTCTTCTTGATTTATAGACAAACTGTCTACATCTCCCTCCACATAAAGCCTGATCCGTACATTGTTCTATTCACACTATATTAATATTATATTGTGTTTTCCCAGAATCAGGACATGGCTGCCTGGGGGACATTCTATAAATACAGCGTGACAGGCTACATGGCTTTTAGGCTCCTCTGTGAATTCACTGGTCCTGCTCTGAGCAAAAAGCCTCCGTGTTTCTGCAGCTCTGAGGGATGATGTGTGTGCACCAGCCTCACTGTGATTTGATCTGATTCAGAGCAGGGGTTTTTTTCATTTAAAAGTGCCAGCATGTCCAAGGTCTGTCAGAAGTAGGAGCGGGAGAATGGGGTGAAGTCCTCCATGAACGCATTCGCCAGGGATACAATCAAATAGAACCCCCCCAGGGATCTGCTATCTTGACAAAGAGGGATGCTAATTCAAGCAATCACGGCAAGAGTTTTTCACAAATGTGTCCAATCCCCATTACATACAGAAGAACACACTGGGAAGTATCCTCCTTCAGAGAATAGGGCATGTAAGAACCCAATGATCAATAATTAGGTGTGGCTGCATGAAACCTTTCTCCGTCCTTTGGCTTATGGTGTCACAGACAGAAGTCTTCCCAATATTGCGAATTCAAAGGTCACCGACAAACAAGGTGAAAGTTGAAAAAGATCACAGTGGTAAGGTGCCATATTAAAAACTTCAGCTCCAAAAGGTAGTGCTTCTGCAAAGCTTAGGTTGTCATGTATTAGCTCCCAACTAGCTTCACGAGCAGCTACCAACTAGTACAGAAATCCCAACCAACTGCTCACATTTACCTACCAAAATGCAATGACATCCTGGTGGGACAGTTAACAACTGGCATGCTAATGTTGTGACTAAGACACAAACAGTTCCCACCATCTAATTTCAAAGCATCTGATGTATGCCAGATAAACGATGGTAAAAGGTCTAAATGACTCTTGTGAAATCCGGATGAGCAAGTCAACACACCATCACAGGGCGCAGCTCGCTCACTTCACATCATTTTTATTCATTGAATGAGCATGCATGTCAAATCCCTCTTAAAGTTCAACTAACCAAAACAATTCAAATGCCATGGTTTTTGGGGCTTTAGTCAAGCAAAGAAACACTGTGAATGGAAGCAATGCCACTTTTTCCTCTCTACACCAGCCAAAGAACATTACTGTATACACCATATGCCTAGTATTAGCATTATCTGAAACAAAACAGTTACTGGCACACAATCACGGCTCACTGCATTCCCCACTTAAACCAATTAATTACAAGGCCCCAGTTGACTATATGTAAGCCATCATTATTTGCCGAGTTCAATTGTTGTCAGAAGAATCTGCCGCGGCTCATTAAACAGAATTTAAAATAATAGTTAAATTTCCCCTTTTTTTCCTTAAAACTGTTCTGGGCCCATTCTGTTTCTGCATAGCGTTAAAGCAACATCAATGGCTGTGATAAACCAACCGTAACAGGGTAGCCTACAGTACGTATACAGTAGTATCCATTGTCAGTAGTTCCGTTATCTCCCTAAGCATCTTTACTCCGCTGCCACAGAGACATAGATGTAAAAATATGGAAAACAACTTCAATAGAATGTGTTTCAGTGCTTATTTTTACATTTCACAGGATTTTCAGACTTTAGATGGAATCGTTGCACACGGGAGAGCCAGTACAAATTCCCCTCCGAAACAAGGCACAGTCATTTATACAGTGGTTAAAGGAGGTCCTATCATTTTTGCAATTTGAAAAATTAAGATACAAAATGTGTAAAGCTCATTAAAACTTTGCCATAACCGGGAGCCGGTTTATCGATTTTATTGAACATTTTTCATTCTAACAATAGCCCTGTGTTGGTAATATTTATCCTTAACTTCTACTACGCTCAAGACAATTTCAAAATAAGCCCCTGCCTAGCAAAGTATTTTTTTATTATTATTATTTATGTTTTAATGTACTGCTGTACTCTGTGCTTATGTTACAGAAGGTTGTCTTTGGTGGGGTTTTTCTTGTTGTTGTGTGTTACACATTTCAGTTTTTCTTTAGAGCCTCGTGGGAAGAGGGAGGGGCGGGAGACTTCCTTTTTCAGTTTGTTTTGCTGTTGCTTGTCTGTGTATAAAATGCAAAATGAAAGTGTCAAAAGAAACAAACAATACCACAGCAACAGTCAGTATGGCAATATGAAATAAGATGTTGATAGTGTGGTATTAATAGACT
>NC_045745.1:12036913-12053379 GCF_008692095.1 Etheostoma spectabile | reverse complement strand
AGCTCTATAAAAAAAAAAAAAAAAACATTATTTCCTACATCATAAAAACTTGGCACGTCAGGCCTAAAACATTCCAAAAATGAACTATCTACCATGTTAAAAGGACCGCAGAAAGCAAACAGAGCATCGTGTATTTTGCAAAATATCATTCCTTCCTCTAATTGCAATCCATTAACAGCTAAAGTGTTATGCTGTTGGCAAACATGTGGATCAAATGCTTTTAACAGAAAGCATGCCATTAATAAAGACTTGGTGCAAATGTTTTGAAGGAAACATTCCCAAGTCCAAACATCAAATGTCACGTGATGACATTAACAAAGTGGTCTAATCACACTAGGTCTCCACCCTAAAAGTGTTCTAAGAGTCTGATCAGCCCTTAAGGGAAATGTCCTGAAATATTGTATTTCATGGCATTCTGGGTATAGTTGAGATCAAGGAGTTCAATTATTTCAATGCATGAATGAAAATAGCGCCAGGCGATATAGAGAAAAATCAAATATCACAATATTCTTGACCAAATACCTCAATGTCAATATTGCGACAACATTGTGTGGTTGACTATTGGTGCTTTAACAAAATGTTGTTTACATGAGATTTTTGATTAATTTTCTCCAGAAAGGATTTTTAATGATTATGTGGGTAACAGTTAGTAATAGAACAGCTAGAACCGTCTGTTGAGTTCAGAAAATGACATCACCTTACTGTAATGCAGTCTGTAAAACCAGGTAAAGACAACACTTACCATATTACAATATCCAAGTCTCATAATGAGATATTGATACAACATTGATATACTGCCCAGCCCTAAATGAAAATGTTACTTAATTATCTTCATTAGCAGGAATCTGCATCATGATTAAGAACTATTGCAGCTGATAATGAAATGAAAATACTGCATCAGTTTGGGGTTTATAATGTTTCTTTCTGTATTGGCAAAGACTTTTTGGTATCATAGTGTATATTATACAGTAAATAGAAGTGGGTAAAAGGGTTCCAGATTGTACCACACATTACAGACTGAGCTGTAAAAAATCTTTCATACACGTCTTACAAAGCTGAGGGGGGATTTGGATGCTTTCCTGTCACCTGAAAACCAACAAAGTAAGTGCCAGCTCCTGCAGGCGGAATCAGTAGTAAAGATGGTTTTATGCAAAGCACATATTCAGAGTTAGGCTCTCATGCACATATTTGAATCATTTATTCAGATGCACGATGTCTTAATAAGGGCTCCTTCTTCACTCCTGGTGACACACGGTTTGATTGTTTATTTGGGGGGTTTTAGGTTCTCTTGCACATTGTCCAGCTCCCTATGGAACAGTCATGCTGTGAGTCCGGGAGTTGGGACCGTTTTCCTGGCACCAAACCACAGCATACCTTCAGCCTGGTGGAGCTTATTAATTAATCACGTAACTATGTTCCATAACCTGGGGATTACAGCAAGCACGAGTCTCATAACCATCTGTGCACTTCTTAAAACCTAAGGGCAGTCGGACTCTTTGACTCCGAGGATGAAAACATTAGACCAAACTACACACAAAAGGAATCTGTATTTAGTGTTTTAAGCCTGGTGCATCAGCACCCTGTCTTGTACCAAAAGTTCTGTTTAATTCATACAGGACATTGCTCTCCCCATCTGCTTAGGCAGTTGCAGTGTGTTTCAAGTTATCACAATTAACGGTTTTGTGTAACATCTGCTAATTTTTACATATCGCAGGTTAACTTAAAGCTAAAATATTCAATATGTTAGTTAGGTGGTTGTAGTGGTTTATGTAAGCCGTCCCACACAATCTGATTGCGTTTTGTCCTTCCAGGGAAATGGGTTGCCACAATCTGTACAGAGCCTCACATAAATACATTATACACCACAAAATAACTACATGAATGACATTGATCTGATATGTACACACACACACACACACACACACACACACACACACACACACACACACACACACACACACACACACACACACACACACACACACACACACACACACACACACACACACACACACACACACACACACACACACACACACACACACGGAACCCGTCGGCTATCAGGCCAACAAAGATTTAGCCTCTGGGGACAATGGACAATATTTTGGGGGTTCCAGTGCAGCCTTTGTAAACATTTTTTTTAACCTGCTTGTAAAAGAAGACAGTTTTGTAGAAGACCTTACTTTGCGAGGTGGAGAATTCCAAAGAGAACAACCATATTGCCTGAATAGCACCTACAAACAGTCAATGCTGTGTTATGTGTGTTATGTGTAAGCTGTATTATACATTATAGTCCCAATATCATGTGTACGGTGTAAAAGACAGCAAACTCCAAAGGCTTCTACAGTTTGCCTGTGCCATGGCCTGCTATGTGTATTCACAAAACACTATGAGATGCAGTTGGTGTGTATTGGAAATTAACAGATATAAAAAGGACCGAACAAGGGGATTGTTATGTTTTAACCCATCCATTTCAAATTTTTTACAGTTTCTGGAAGCCTATTTATGATCAGAAAACAAAAACAAAAATTATGTTACTCCAGACTGGACTACTGCAACAGCATTCTTTACGGACTAGCGGACAGAATCACCAACAAACTAATATGTCCAGAACTCCGCTGCCCACCTTCTTATGTCTATCCGCGACTGAGACCACATCACCCTGTTCTCCACAAACTCCACTGGCTCCTCGCATGCAAAGAACTTAATAACCTTGCACCTCCATACCTCTGCAACCTCCTTACCTGCCCACATTCCCGCCTCCTCAGGTCCGTCGATGCCAACGCACTCAAGACCATCTGAACTAAGCTCCAGACCTGGGGCGACAGAGCCTTCTCAGCTGCTGCACCCACTTTCTGGAACACCCTCCCCGACCACATCAAACAGTCAAGCACCCTACCATCCTTCAAACAGGACCTCAAAACTCACCTCTTCAAACATGCTTTTTCCTGCTGACAGACTTTCCCAGTTTTTCCCTCTTTTTCATTGGCCACCTCTCCTGCTTTGCCTATGCCTGTCCATGCACCTGTTTTTTCCTTTTCTTTTTTGTCCGTCAAGTAACCTTGTCTACGTACCTTGTCTGTTTAGTGGGCTTAGTTTTTGTAACTTAAACTGTACAAGAATCTTTGAGTGTCTAGAAAAGCGCTATAAAAATAAATGTATTATTAAATGTATTGTTGTATAAAACACTTGCTATTTTAGACGGGGTGCATACTAGGGATATAATGGTACGAAAATGTAACCTCACAGTTATAGTGACCAAAATTATCACGGTTTTTGGTATTATCTTGCTATTTTTTTGACAGAATAACTATCTTCAATCAACTATCTTTTGCCATTCTTATAATAACCAAAACATACCCATACTTCAGACTTACTCCTCCTACAGTGCTGTTAAATGTCCCCAGCGCTGTCATTGCCTCCTTTCCGCCATGATTCTAACTTCAAGAAAAGCACGTTGTAGGCTACGCAGGCGGCTGCGCTGCAACTTCAGCAGACTCGGGTGAAGCTGGGAAGGATTAAACACACGGTTTCCACACCGTGGTAATCCACCGTGATAAGGATATTTTAAATGAAAAGGGTAATTGTTATTGTCAATATTTTTAGCGTGGTTTACCGTTACACCGGTAATCCTTACATCCCTAGTGCATACCAATGGGGAGATTAACTCATGATAACATGATATCAGATCCTGGCTGTATAATCTGACACTGACAACATCCACGGGGACTTGGTATAAAGTGTATATAAATTTGTAGTCAAAAGGCTGAACTGAGGTCTGTTCCAAGTCAGCTCTATTTAGTGTCATTACACCAACCCACCAGTACTGTGGGGATTATTTGACTTTCCCCCCCCCAAAAGTGGTCCATTGCAGATTTCTTCTGCCTTATCCCTGGAGTGAAGAACTGCTGAGAAGAGGTGATTTGCATCAGTAGTGTTAAGTTGAATGCCTAATGTTGAAATGTCTCTGACACACTGTAGCAGCAATTCCGTCCCAGTGTATGTCAAAAACACAATGGAGACTTTGTTTGGGAATGTTAAAGGGAAAAAAAAAAGCTTATTTCAAATTAGGTCCAAATTTCACGTTGCTCAGTACTACTTTAGAGCTTGTCTTTTGCACATCATCAAGTGCCCTTGGGGAACCAATTAAAAATATGAATGATATTGCTTTTCCCCACTGCACAAACAATACCTCTTCACAGGCCATCTGTTTTTTATGGATTGATCTGAGAACGCAAAAAATAACAGAGGTTTAATCTGCCTGCTATTATTACGAGCAGAAGCCTCAACTCCGCTGCAGCTCTCTGAAACTGTCATGTCATCTAACTTGATAAAAACACGTCAACAGCTCCAAACTGAATGGTACGACTAACAGTCATACAGGAATACCAACCAAATATGGGGCTAGAGGCTCTGTTTTCATCATTGTGTAAAAAGCAAGTGTAAGTCAGCTTAAGTAAAAGGTCAGCTTGCCCCCACCCACTCTCAAACCAAGTTCCCTAAAAATGAAATTTTATGAATCCATTAGTAATTGTGAAATTCAATTTGGAAATCTTGGAGATTAAATAAAGAAAGCGTCTCTGAAGCATTGAGCATTATGGCAGTAGGATGACGGATTAGGGTCCCATTACTCACGATTTGTTATTCAATAAATCATTAATGGGCTCTATGAATAGCAGGGCTGATGGACAAGAGTTAGAGAGCACAGAAGGCAGTGTTGCTGATGCATCAAAATGTGGGTGAGTACAGGCCCGCTGGAGCAGCCATGCATACTGCACAATGCAATGAATAATGTATAGCTTTTGGGTGTTGATGTTATGCTGGATCATAGCTTCATGACAGCTTTTCAGCTCACACATGGGGCTCTTTCAATCACTCTCTTTAATAAAGAGCTTTGGATTGTTTCTGCATGTTGTTTTTTTGCAATAAAGAGGCAAAAAACATTTTGCAGTAATGCTGACTCAAAAAGAGAATCAGAAAATGTCAGCTAGTGGCCCCTAGAGGTTGGACTTGTCTCCACCATCTCCAAAACAAAACTGTGTGAAACAACATGCTGTGGAGACACGGGATGATGATAAAAGTTGACATTCACTCTTCAACTGCTGGGTAGTGCCCAGCACGAGTAGCTCACCTACACAATTAAGCCCAATACCTGTCTAATGTCCGCTTGCAGCTGAAATAGGGTAATTTGGGTAAAAACAGATAATCAATGACTTGCTAATGTGTTGAAGCCTTTAGTTATGTATTATGGTTTCCAGCTGATTTCGGAATTTTAGAGTTCCAAGTCGGAAATGTCAACTGGAACTAAGCGTAGGCCGGTTACCGGTTTCAAGGTGGAAGCATTCATGTCCAACCTGTGATTGGCTGCAGCTGGGGAACCACCAGATATTTAAGGAGCCAAGATGGCAGCCGTCTGGGGGGGGTGGACTGCCAGGTGTGTTAATCTTGTTTTCTCCTGTTTACTTTGTTAAGGAGGTAAGTCGTTTGTCATTCTTTTGGCCATTTTTGGTTTCTTAGGTTAATGTCTTACTTTCTAGACAGGATTGTTTGTTGATTTAGAGGTAGGCCACCCTGAAGCCTTGTATAAGTTACCTATATCTATGTTTAATTAGAAAATTTTCTACTTAATATCAAATAAATAAGTTTGGGACATTCAAACACATAATTGTTTGTGGCTACTTGGGAGACGGGGAAGATGGGGCCTTTTTTCATGTTGTGTCCTAGGTACCCCTAGACTGGGGCTTAACACCATGGTCTCAAAAACAATAACATTTTCTGTCGTAGCGTTCCTAAGGTATGACGCTTCAAAGACAGAAAGGGCAGTTTAGAAATCCCTCTCCCTGCCAGTGTTCTTGGAAATTAAATATATTGTCTTTAATGGGAAAAAAGTAGTGGTTTTTTATCCAGCTATTTCAAAAGTAATACATTTATAGCTGATATTACAATACTGTAATACCATGAAACCGTAATATTTTTGCTGAAGGTTATCAATCCCGTCAGAATCTCATACCGGCCAATGCCTGACCTCAAAAGTCAGATTTCCGACTCGGAAAGTCAAGGGAAGAAGCCAACCCCCTCAACATGGCTCCTTCAAGTATCAACAGTAATAATTTACTATTTTTACCTACTGTCTTATTTGTGTCTAATTAAATCAGTGGTACACACGGCTCTGTCCATCTTCTATCTGTGGACATGTTGCTGCGGTGTTTATATACGCAAAACACAGCAGAATGCGTTGGTATCAACTGATATTTCCAACTATGGCTAACCCGGAAAGATTCCCCCCAAGCCGTTAAATATAATGTTTTTCCGACTGTTACTGGAACACGGTCAACTCGGGTGTGACATCATTCCCTGTTCCAACCCCTGTGTTTGAAGATAAATGGATCGCAGCATTGCACCTTTATAGTTGGCAGAGTAGAGAGCGAGAGTTCCAGCCCAGCTACGATTAGTGCATTGAGGGAAAGGGTCAGTTGTCACTCATCAGTGTGCCCGTTAGATTTAGATAATTCTGTTGCATAATTGGATGTTTTGCCCTGACTGCTGCTGGATTAAAGGTCAAATGTTACATATCTGACTCAGGTCCAAAATGTTTGACAGACAAGCAGTACCATAGGCTCGGCCTATAACAGGACAGAAATGAAATAACTGAAAAATACAGTTTTTACAGCAATGTTGACATATTAACATTGTGCTTAGGTGATAATTTATAGAGCAAGTGCTTTTTTTGTAAGGAGGGGCACAAATGACTTGACATGAAAAATGGATAAATCTGCTGCTACAATTTCTCTCCCCTCCATCACACTCCCTTTCAGGCAAGATGATGCATCGCTGTGGGAGTCTAGTTGTCACCCTGGCAACTAGCATGGTACACCCTTACAACCTAAGACAGAAAGCCCAGTGGTGACTTCCCCCTTCCCTTCCAATATCATTCATCTGTGAGCAGTGACCCGTCACAAGTCTCACTAGTGTGCCGTGTGGAAATTCCTTTTCTGCATTCAAAAACAAAGACATTTACCAGAGACAAAAATAAATATTTGTAAAAAAAAGAAGAAGAAAAAAAGAAAATCAAATAGGCAGGCCATAAAGAGAGATTGGGGCCAGGAGAATAAATTCCAAGGCAGGGCAAAGTTGAAAGATAGCAACGTCGACAAACTGAACCGAGTTAGGAGAGTGGGCCAAAGGAACATATCCGATCACATGTGAAATTGGGCCACGGAATAAAGGATATTCTGGCTAAACTGTGAGCCTGTGTCCAACCTGTGATTACAAGCAGTGATCTTTATATACTTGTGGGGAACACATTTTTTTGTATTCTGATATTAAAGTTGGGACTTTTTTGAATACAGAGATTTTTGGAATCAGCACCAATTGGTCACATTGGGACAGGAGCTACAGAGCTCTGCAGTGGTTTCAGTACTCAGTCACAGTGGTTGGAACGGATTGAGGAGATATCTGTGCAGCTGGACCCTGCTTCCTCAGCAACAGTGCTATAGGACAGGCATGTTAAACACCAAGTAGATATAAGTCTCTGAGCCCAGCGTCTTTCCATCAGCCCCTTAATAAATCCTTTACCAATAACCTGGGAATATGCATCACCGCAATTTGGGAATCAGCCGCTTAAAGACAATGCCGGGCCAAAAAGAGCAGCTCAATTTCCGCCTTCATTAATCTAATCTGAAATTGAGAAATGATTTGATGATTGCGCTTCTGCCCTGTCATATTAAAGTCGTACCTAACCCCTTTACACATGCATGCAAACAGGTGCATTAGGCCTCATGGGGAGATGCCAAGGGGATAAAAAGTCAGTGCAATTTGGCAGGATGCAAAAAAAGTATCCTTCATTTCAGGCTTGCATCAGATTGAGCCTTCAGACGTACTCACTCACTTTCTCCAGCCTTTGTATGAAAATGCCTCTGCAGCAGCACTCCTTCACTCCCTCCCTCCCTCCCTCTCCCCATCCTTCTCCCCTTTCTCCCTGCAGCCTTCCAGACAGATAAATAGGAGGGAGTCAGACTGAATGAGGTTTTCTCAAATGATCCTACTTCCACACCAGCAAACCAATTACCATGACTAAGATAAACCCCTCCAGCACCCCTTCTAACCCACACCCTCCACCCAACCTCTTTCCAGGCAGAAAGAGTCAGCCATTGTTGTGGTTGTGCATTTCTGCCCTAGCCCCTGGGTTTGGAGGAAAAAAAAGAAGAAAAAAAAAAAGAGTCAAAAGTCAGCCTTTAGTCACTTCCCTGCCTCTCAAACATGACACTAAGGTACACATAAGAACAGACCACAAAACACAGCGGCATTTCCTCAAAAAAAACTGACATTTTCCATCCAGCCACTTCATTAGCATTTTTCTCTGTATCTTAAAACTGAGAAATGTCACAGTCATGCCTGTGGGCTATAAGTCGCAGCGCTGTGTGATGAGTAGGTCTTGTTTTGGTGCCAAACTTGGGGCAGGGACCAAAGGAGCCTTTGATTTATTCCTCTTGCCATACAGCTACTGACTTTATGATTAATGCCTTGTTGAAGGTACATTTTTTGTCTCTACACAAGCGACTGTATAATGGTTAACATGGATTTGGATATTTTCATTTCATATTTTCATTGATTTCCGGAAAACACAAACCAAAAAGTTTATTGACATGTTTTTTTCCATCCATTTTGCTAAACTCATTACACCCCCTAATAAAAGTGCTGAATGTATAAGAACATACTAAAAGTTCCCTACCCTAAGTCAGTGTTGGTATGTGGGACATGATATGGAGCTTATGCCAAAATCTAGCTAAACACACCCACTCCCTGAAGCCGAGCTGGTTTCAACTGCCATTGTATTGAATGGTAGAAGGAGAATACCCCCCAGGAAGTTACATTTAAATAATTAATATATAACTGATAGACCAGTTATAAGTTTTCCACCAGGAATGTGCATACTGATTTGCCAACACCATACTAGTAGGGCCATGAATGGTATCATGAATGTCCTCAGCATGGATCATAAAAATCTCACTCACTGAAAAACAACATGTTTGGCCGAACCCTTTAGGAAGTGTAAAAGTGTGTAAAAGTGCTCTGTGGTGTGTTCAGGCACTTATTCAACCTGAGCCTGAGCCTGGAGAAGGTCCCAGCCCTGTGGAAGACCTCCTGTGTGGTCCCGGTACCAAAGTCACCGCGACCCAAGGAGCCAAACCACTTCAGGCCTGTTGCCCTGACTTCTCACCTGATGAAGACCATGGAGAGGATCATCCTGCGTCACCTGCGACCCCTGGTGGGCACACAGCTGGACCCCCTGCAGTTTGCTTACCAGCCTGGGATTGGAGTGGACGACGCAGTGATCTACCTGCTGCACAGATCGCCGCTTCACCTGGAGGGCAGCGGGAGCACTGTGAGAGTCATGTTCTTCGACTTCTCCAGTGCTTTTAACACCATCCATCCTTCGCTCTCACGAGGAAGATGGAGAGTGCCGGAGGGACCAACATCTGGCTGCATGGACTACGGACTACCTCACCAACAGACCACGTATGTGAGGCTCCATCACTGTGTGTCTGACTGGTGCACTGCAGCACAGGTGCCCCTCAGGTACGGTGCTCTCCCCCTTCCTTTTCACCCTCTACACCTCGGACTTCACACACAACACCACCACCACTGCCACATCCAGAAGTTCTCTGATGACACAGCCGTTGTGGTTGTGGTCTCTGAGGGAACGATCTGAATACAGGTCGGTTATCAAGGACTTTGTCAGCTGGTGTGAGCTCAACCAGCTTCAGCTTAACACCAGCAAGACAAAGGAGATAGTCGACTTCAGGAGGAAAACATCCCCCTTCTCACCGGTGAGCTCCAGGGATTGGACATTGATGTAGTGGAGAGCTACAATTCTGGGTGTTCACCTAAACAATAAACTGAACTGACTGATAACACCCAACACTCTACAAGAAGGCCAGAGTCGCTTCCATCTGCTGAGGAGACTCAGGTCCTTTGGAGTGTGTAGGACTCTCCTCAGGACCTTCTATCTCTGTGGTGGCCTCTCCATCCTCTACGCTGTGGTCTGCTGGAGGGGGGGCAGCTCGGACCGGGACAGGAGCAGACTCAATAGACTTTCCGGAGAGCAGCTCTGTCCTGGACTGTCCTCGGACCCCATAGAGGAAGTAGGGGAGAGGAGGATGTTAGCCAAGCTGACATCCATCATGGACAACACCTCTCACCCCCTACATGACACTGTGGGGTCCCTGAGCAGCTCCTTCACAGCAGACTGATACACCCACGGTGTAAGAAGGAGAGGTACCGCAGGTCCTTCATCCCGGCCGCTGTCAGACTCTACAACACCTGCTCTACCTGAGTGTTGTAGTTTCCTGTTCCTGTTTTTCTCTCCCATCTACATCACACACTTTCTGTTTATCTTTAATATTGTATTTATATTATTTTATTCAAGTACTTACTTTTCAATATTTATGGTCTCAGGTAATATAATTTAAATTATGCTACCGACTCTTGCTTCTTTGCTCTAATTACACATTCAACTTAACTTAATTTTTAACGTCACTTACACCGCATATTGTTTCTCTTATCATGGCAATCGCACTTTAAAATTCCTTTGTTTGACGGCATTTTACTTATCTCAGTCTACCTATTTCTTGCCTCCTGTATTTCTTGCCTTGTATTTCTTTCGGCTTACTTGTTGTGTGTGTTATGTTTTTGTTTTTCTGTTTTTTGCTGTTGCTGCTATGCTGCTACTTGTAACGACAGAATTTCCCCGTCGTGGGATAAATAAAGTATAATCTAATCTAATCTAATCTAAAAAAAGGAAATCATAGTCACTAAAAAACTGGCCTTGAGTTGTCAAAATATCTCGCTCTAAATCAAAATGATGGCTGGGTAACAAACGGCAGATGAACCAACACCATAACCCTAAGGCCCTGCTGGTAGATGAACAAGGAACCTCATTTGACGGGTTCATTTCATGTGGGTTTAGATAAAGAAGCAAACGACATTAAGTTAAAGCTGTAAAACTGTATGATATTATAAATGTACACCTGTTTCTATCTATCTATTTATCTATATTGCAGCTGCCACTGGAAAGAAAAAAAAAACAACTTTAGCCTTCTGGCTAAGGGCATTTCCATTTAAAAACAATTGGATCTCACTGACAATGACTGCTTATTGCGGCATCGCCAGTGTAAGGTGCCCCTGCCTCTTGGCTGGGTTACAGCAGTCTACAGTACTGATACAGCCCCTGTGCACAAGGTTAAACTGACCTGGAGATTCTACGTGGGCTGCTGGGCACTTGGCCACACAGTGTTCACAGAACACGAGGCCTGATAAATGAACTCATCCATCTTTGTTGAGCCCTGCCACATATAGTTTGTCCTGGACAATGCAACCGTACAGCAATAATTAAGGCAGCCTGGAAAAAGGGTTTCAGTGGTAGTTTTAGTTTACAAGAATGATGATGATGATTACAGGCAGAGGTTGGATTAAGCCATACTCTAAGGGGGTGCCCCTTGAAGACAAGGATAAGTATTATTTTTTAAAAGAACAAAACCAATGATCTCAGAAGGGCCTGTAGAAAAGCTGAATGCAAACACAGTTTGATTCTGTCACACCTAATGTTTAAGTATTAGGAATACGCAGCGAGGCAAGGACAACATAACTGCACAGTTTTGTTTAAAGAAAATCTATTCTTTTTCCAACACGGGTCTTTTTTTTTTTTTAAGCTGAGCCACCAATCCTACAGAGTGGGTTATGTTCACAACTGTATAACCTGTAGTGCTTTCAAAGACAGGAAGTCCAAACACAAGATGGCGTCTATTAGGGCAAACACCATGAGTAACAACCCTGTCATTTCAACAAAATCAGTTCTCTGGTTCCTTGGTTAAACCACATTATTAACAGTCTACACCCAAGTTAAAAAAAATGGACATTTTCCTTTAGACATTGGACCCAGCATAGAGTTACAGCATATAGTTATTGATTCTGTCGCATTCAATACTTGTAAGTAAGACAGTTTGCTTTTACCATAGGCCTTTCCAAACAGGGCTTTGATTAAACAGAAATAACTACTGAACGCCCTACTTAGCAGTGTCAGCAATCTACACATGGTGTGCATCAGGAACACCAACACATGCGTACACCTATCTGGCAGCGAGGTTTGCCAACAACACAGTAGTGCTTTGAAATGAGATTGAGTCTTTTGATAATGGCACTCTAAAGATTAGCCCTGGGTTTTTAATACTTTATTTTATTGAAGATGAATGGCCATTTGGTGGGCCAAACGTGTGCAACAACAGCTTACAGGAAATACTGCTGGCTAAGCAAAAATGAGGGACAATAGTACAATTTTCCAGGGTGAAAGGTCACTGGCAAAAAGTTGGCGCTTGTGCGAGTTTGGCAAGTGGAGTAATTGATCATGAGGGAGTCCACTCTCCTTGTTACTCCTTCTAGTCCCTCGCTGCAAACTGAGGAAGTTGCTGAGGAAACCCGGAAAAGAAGGCATCAGCACGTTTCTTTGCAATACAGCCAATGTTCTTTGTATTTATACTCCTGCTCTTTATCCCTTTCTTGTTTTTCTTCCTCGGAAAAAAATAAAATCCTGCAGAGAACTGGTGTAATCCAGATGCCGTGACAATGCTTTTGTCTGTGAACCACCAGAGGCATCACTTATATTTCAAGGGGGAAAAAAAAGTTGGCGCTTTTGATGAACTCAAAGTAGTTCTCATATAGAGGAATATAGAGGAATGCACACAGCTACTTATGGTGTCTAGTGAAAATCCTCTACCTGGGGTCTTTTTTTTCACATAATCTAGGAGGCAGTAAAGCTCCACAGTCTGCATTTCTGGCACCTGGGACATTCATTAGCAATTGTCAATATGATTTAGTGCTTGCCTGCCTTGCTTTCTTTCCATTTAGTTGAGCTCATAGTTTAGTAAGTGTGACAATCCCCAATTGAAAAGCAGAGAATTATTAACTTGACAACAGCTCATAAAAGCTAACTCGCTGGGTAGCATGGGATTAATAAAACATTTTAAGAGTTCAGTCAGGATTATTTCTTAACTTCATCTTCATCTTCAGATAAAACATGTCAGCCATGGCTTTGGATTGAACCAAGAAGCCTCTGGTCGACAGTAACTCTAAGGTCAGCTCAAAAAGTGATTAGCCTCCATTGACTGTTGAGTCCAGGCTCTTATAGATTGTTCAACTTAATGCAGAGCATTCTGGCAACCTGGAAAAGGAAATTTTCCAAAACACAAATCCTTCAAAAAGCGCTTCTATTACTGGAAACAAATGGGTATCTGTTGCTGGATCAATATATGTATATATTATTGATTTATTTATTAGCATCTCGTTATTGTAAAGAAGGCACAACCACAGTTACTATCTACCTCCCTAGGGTGGAGTTGGATGAAGCATGAAAAGAGTTCAACAGTTAAAACCAGCTCATCTTCAGAGAGTGGGTGGGTTTAGCTAGCTCTTGGCATAAGCTCCGTTTCATGTCACACACTCCAAAAAAACATCAGTCACTGAATGTACCGATAAACCACTATTGAATAGTAGCAGGGTTTGTGCACTTACTAGCCTAAGGGACAGGTAAAACAATTAGCATCTAAGCGTTAGCTCTGCTATCTGGCGACCACCAAGAGCTAATAGCTATCATAACAGCCATGAACCGTTCATACAGCTTCGACAAGTTAAGCACCAATCGGAGCAATGCATCCGGTTCGGCAGAGCTCTTTAGCATCGACACACTAAGACCGGCTACACACTGGATTATACAACCGGCCACCTATTGTATAGGTTAGGCTAAGCAAGCAAGCTTGAACCAATGAAACGAAAACAAGTAAAATTAGTTCATTTGTCAGGCAACTGAAACAAATAATACCTTTTCATCAACTTTGCATCCAAGTGACATTGGACAATTATGGGCAAGCAGTAGAATTTTCAATCACCAAAATGTTAACCCCTGTGTTGTCCTCCCGGGTCAAAAACAGACACAAATTTGACATTTTTGTCCCTTTTTCAGACTTTGTTTTTTTAGTTTTCACTAACACCACCTTACTATCTCTAGTTCTACAGTACATTTTGGAATTCATGGTCAATAGCCCTCATTTATATAGAATTATACTTAATATTTGAGTTAAAAGCAGAAATTATGAATTATTTTGACTAATAGTTAAGATCAGAGGAACGTACAGACGAGTTTAGTTAGGAATTAAAGTGATCAATTGTTTTTTCAAAGAGCGTCGTAAGGAATCTAATCCATTTTTTGTGGTAATTTGGTTAAAAAGAAACCCATATTTCAGATATAGACTTTTTTAAAGGGGTCAAATTTGACCCGAGGACAACAGGAGGGTTAAAAAACAAATTCTTTTTACACCAAAAAGCAAGAAAAAAAACCTTGATGTTGTAAGCAACAGCTTTGTTTGTCTGTCTGAGCACAGGTCCTTCTCTCATTTCTAAAGCACAATGCAGCCAACCATTACCGCAGTGGTTTAGCTCATCGTCTCAGGTTGAACAAACTGTTATGAATACGAAATACACTTGAAGACAGTTAAAGGAAAGGCGGTTTGTGCTGCCACAGCTAGAGAGGAAAACAAGAGATCCAATTGTGTGACTCATAAAAGAAATGAATAAAACATTAAAAAAGGAATGCCTGGTATGAACTTCGTGGCTAAAACGCTGCACTTATACAATACGCTAGGCTAATTAACAGTTTGCAGATGGTTTTGATTCCTCATAAAAAAAGGTTATAGCGGCCATCATTATGCCACTGAGTTTAAAGTGGTTTTAATTAAATTTAATTAAAATGTTATATACTGTTCGGACGTACTGAAAAAAAAATGTGACATACATGTTAATAAATTCACATAGCTACTTAAAGGTGCTCTAAGCGATGTTACTTCTTGTTGCATTCGAAGTATTTAAAAAAAAAAAATTCAAAAAAACGAGACGAGATAAATGGTTCCCCAGGAATGACTCTGGACACGTGGCTGTGCATCAAGGACTCTGAGGTAACTAACTTGTGCAGGTGCTATGTGTTGTGTCTGTGTCTGTTTCTACGCGTGTTGTTTTGTCTCCCTCCCTCCAATCTTTTTTTTTGTTGGCCCTGGGAAACATTCTAGTTTCAGTGTATTCTTTGTAATTGTTGTAACTGTTAATTTCTGAAATATGTAAAAAAAAAAAAAAAACTAATAATAATTTGATCCAAGAAAAAAAAAACAAATGTCTCACGCGCCAACTGTCATATACCACATGTCATACGGTAAGTATGACTAGTGGTTAGATGATGGTGGTGGAAAGCGTGTTCTAAGGTCTCGGTCACACCAGCATCCAAAGTTAACTTTTGGACCAAAATCCTTCATCACCACGATGAGTGGACGTGCAGGAGTAAACCCACACTCATCCTCCACATACAATTGCAGCCGCTGCACAACGATGCGGCATGCTTCACAGTCTATCTTACAGTCTCTATTGGTAATTGTTAATCTGTTGGTTAATGACCGGGGACGGTTTAAATGACCCTGCTGTGTCACACACACCACACACACACACACACAACACCCACACAAACACACACACACCACACACACACACACACACACACACACACACACACACACACACACACACACACACACACACACACACACACACACACACACACACACACACACCACACACACACACACACACACACACACACACACACACACACACACACACACACACACACACACACACACACACACACACACCTCTAGTGGCATCAGCAACACACTCCAGCCAACATGGTCCAAGGTGAAAGTCATTGCAGCATAGTGACTCAGTCCCTGCTGACATCAGTGGGGCAACAATAACTCTTCACTCTACGACTCCCCGAGGCCCGGTTTTTATCATCACAACTGCCAGTCTTTGTCGCATTCCCTCAGCAGTGGACTCATACAAGTACGCTTCCCACTCTGACAGCATGTTCTAAACTGTGAGGTAATCCACGATGTCCTTTGCTCCTTGTCCAAAATGCCAGTCAACTCTGATAGTTGTCTGAGCAGTAATGATGCCCCCTTTACCTGCCTGACATAGAGACGGATATAAAACAGGTCACAGTTTTCTAGGGGCAGAAAAAGAGTGAGAAAAGCTTTTAAATATTCGTTTGGGTAGGTATTCGACTTTCAATTTGAATATTTGTTGTTTTTTGTTTAAACTTGCATGCATGCTGAAATTTACTTGTGTTTTGTCGGTATTAAAAGGTCCCATGGCATGAACATGTCACTTAATGAGGTTTTTTTTAAGATCAATATGCGTCCCCCCCCAGCCTGCCTATGGTCCCCCAGTGACTAGAAATAGTGATGGGTGTAAACCGAGCCCTGGGTATCCTGCTTGGCCTTTGAGAAAAATGAAATCTCACATGGGCCCATCTGGAATCTTACCCCTTATGAGGTCATAAGGAGCGAGGTTACCTCCCCTTTCTCTGCTTT
>NC_045745.1:12017940-12036903 GCF_008692095.1 Etheostoma spectabile | reverse complement strand
CCAGAGAATATGGCCCACCCATGAGAGAGCGGCATCATGGCTTTTAAACAAGCAAAGTGGCAGTTGGTCAAGGCCACACGCCCCACCATTAGTTGACTTACAGAAATAAATCTAAAATCAGAGATGTATGACAGTCACTACTGATGGGTTGGGGCAACAAGGAAGCAATAAAGCGAAAGCAAAATGTCAATTCAGTCTTGTCAGTGTAACGGAAAAAAAACGAAAACATTAATTTAGATTCAGTTTATTAGACGTATTCCATCTTTATGGATTAGGACTTCCAGGTTTACAGTCTCAAATCTGTTAAATGTAACAGTTCCCAAAACATGGGTTGAGTTCCACAAATCAAACTTTTTACTTAACTTTTTTTTTATATAGTTGAAACAAAATCAGAGAAGCACGTCCCCTTAGAGCCTACCATTTGCTCAAATCTAGCCATCCTTTGTGCACAAGTAGCACCAGAAAAGTCTGCAGCATGGGGCCTGTATGGGAGTAAGTAAGCCTGTGTTGCAGAAGCCCCCCATTTCATTGGGTAATGTATCCCATCAATCCCTGTCAGAAGCAAATGCACAGTAATACATTTTGTATTGGATGTGGTCACTCTATTAGCCCCTTCAGCTTTACATAACCCAGCCATGCTTTGATCTGCAGTGATGTGTTAGGGCAGACATGCATGAGTGGCTACTTCAGCATGAGTCCTGGGCAAAATGGCAGGAAAAGGAATAGTGGATGGGTTTAACAGCCTGCCCTTATTGCATACAATCCCTTTTTATTGTCGTGGAAATCCACTTTGTTTCTTTTTTTCCTATGATGGAATGCACATATTGGTTTTGAATGAGGTACAGTTTGCATAATCTTCAAGAATTTCATTTCATTTCCATTTCTTAGGAGGCTTAAATTGCTGTGGAGTTTCTGCATCATACAATCCAGACAGCAGATGTTTATATCAGTGTTTCTACCATTGCATTATGCATTCCTCTGCATTTGGTATTAATGAAGGCTCAGTTCCTGAAGATCTGTAGCATTCAGCAGAATCACGGTGCAAATTACAAAAAAAAAAAAGAATCTTTGCTTTGTTTTTTGGTTTCCTGGCATAAAAATCAAAGCAAAGATAACTCCACGCAGAATAAAGTTTTGCAACATTTGTTCTGCCACTGCAGCTGAATAGTAGGGGTGCGTGATTCAGAAAATGTCACCAGTCAGTATCGATTTTTAGGCTCACAATTTGATTTAAAATATCGATTAATAAACAATTCTCAACAAAAAGAAAAGATCCGGAGCATTTACTGTACATGTGGTTCCTTTCCCCATGTGATAGTATGAACGCCATTACGAAATGATAAAAAAAAGAAAAAGAAAATTAAACAAAAACTAAATATGAATCGATTTTTGAGAGTTTGAATCGATTCATAAATGTCAATCGATTTCTTTGCACACCCCTACTGAATAGATACATGAGAATAAGCGTTGATCATGCTATCTCCATATCTTCACTGCCACTGGAGGCTCTGGTGCTTTTGCATTTTAACTGCTTGCTGCTATCACTGGATCTCAATCCTTTATACACTTTGGCTGGCTACATTTCCTTTTCTCAACAAGCCATTGTTTGCCAATGTGCTAATGTGTGAATTTGAGTTGTTCATCTATTGTTGGTGTGCTGTGTCGCTTAATGAATATACCTCGCTTACAATACACCACATTATGCATATTTGGTCTTCTCAATTTAAGGAGAATAGCTCTTGCCATTCACGTGCAGACTTGTGAGACAGCAATACTTTTCATTGTCCCCGCCTGTCACAGAACACTAGCTCTTTCTATCAACAATCACTACGAGTACTGCTACCTTCTCTAAACACGCGGAAGCTGATTCACCATTAAGACAAGAACATGTGTTCATGGCCTTTCTCCAGCTTTTGAAAACCCCCAGAGAAACGTTAGTAATCTATTCCCCCCTCCTAAATTTGCATCATTGCATTCCAAGTCGCAGTGATATCTTTCCTCTTTGTTCCTTCAGCTCATTTTGACACGCTCCGGGAAACTCTCACATCTGTCTTTGTGCTTTGGTTGAGTCTCGGCCAAAGTGAAGAACTGAAGTCGCATTAAGAACAGCTCCCTGTAATTTCCGTCACCTTCAATTCAAGACTTTTTAAGACATTTCACTGCTCATTATAATGTAGAGGAAGGCAGTTTCAATAATGGGAAGGATAAAAAAAAGCCGACATTAGAATCTGAAAATCATTGCATGAATAGTTTAACTCCTTAGCGAGAAGAACACTTCACCAAACTCCACACTATGTTTTAGACTTTTGCAAGACCTAAAAATACCATTAAGAAGCACCTCTTTGGTTCTAGTATATAACTGGACATGTTCCAAAACCGTTCACGCCTGTTTGCTTCATATGAATCAATACCACCTGTTTAATACTTTGCAAAACATGCAACACTTCAGCAAGAATCCCTCAGACTGTTGAGAGTTTGACAAAGAGCTCGTTCTCATGGTGCCTCCGATCACTGGTGGCTGCTAGCGGCTCCTCGTTGGGCAGCGGTGTGTTGATGTTTGTCTGGTCAGACTTAAGCGTGATTTATGGTTCTGTGAAGGCGCCACACAGAGAGAAGTCTACAACTTGTGCGTTATACATTTTATTGATTGAAATTACAATCAATTTCTTTCTCAAAATTACTTAAAATTCTGTATTGTTAGTAATCATTACAGACAGCCCTGAAAACACACACACACACACACACACACACACACACACACACACACACACACCACACACACACACACACACACACACACACACACACACACACACACCCTATTCATGCAGTAATGGAGAGATGTCAGAGTGAGTGGGCTGCCAGTTCTGAGCGGGAGGTGAAGTGGCATCTCTCCAACTACCAATCCACACGCCGTACTTTGGTCCATACGGGGACTTGAACCGGCAACCCTCCGGTTCCCACCCCAACTCCCATACGGACTGAACTGCTGCCACTGTCATATAATGACAAAGTGGGTAAAGACAAATAAGAGAACAAAAATACATCACTTTACTGTGATGCAGCCTTTAAAACCAGGCAAAGACACCACTTATGCCATATGATGATATTTCAAATCTAAGACGATATCTAGTTTCATATCACAACATCGATATATTTGTAATAATTAATATATTGCCCAGCTCTATCACCAGCCTAACATAAAATGTTCTTTATGGCTAAGCATACCAACCTGACAACACTGCAGAAGCCTGAACTGACAGCAGACTGACTATAGTTCAGTTTAGTAAGCACAATCCCACTTAAAAAACAAAAAAGAACAAGCTGCTTTAAATTTTATTTTGTACTATTCCTCCATGCCAACAATATAACAATCCCATCATACTGCCCTCACTGCTCACTTGTGTTTAATTCTGTTTAATTGTGCGGTGCACAGTAAGCTGGCAGTTATGGCATAGAAGTATAAAAATGCAGCCTGTGCTTATGAACCATTCGTTGAAAAAGCAACAAAACGTTAAGCACCGTAATTCAGAAGCTTTCCATGTTGTTTTTTTTGCTGTATTCACAACATGACAAAGTTACTGTGTAACAACGTGGCTGACCGCGCAGGCAGGAGGTCTTCCTTAGCGTTTTCATCCAACCATGACCTTTTTCCTAATCTTAACTAGTCATTTTGGTTCTGAATCTTTAAGCGTCCATATTATGCTCATTTCAGGTTCATAATTGTATTTAGAGGTTATATCAGAACAGGTTTACATGGTTTAATTTTCCCAAAAAAACATTTTTGTTGTTCAGTCTGCTAGTAACATTCATGTATTTATTGGTAGGTTCGTTTTAGCCGCACAGGTTTCAGTCAAAAAGCCTTGTGCAGAAATAAACCTTCAAATAAAAAGGTTTTTTGGACGGGGGGGGTGGAGTGCAGCTGTCACTCACTATGGGTCTGCTCCATGGGGAGCATTAAGGATTTACTTGTTACCTGACAATGTAGGAAAAAAAGTGGTGGATAAAACGGCCACTGTGCAACACGTGCGGCTTATGCTAGGGGCCAATACTTCTGAATATGATGCTACATTTTCAGCGACATCACACCAGTGTGTCCGTGGACACGCGAGTCGGGTAAGAAAGAGTAACTCCTTCTTCCCGCAGCCTTTAGAAAGCCTCCCCATGCAGATCTAGAACTTAAACTTTTGGCAGGTTCATAGCAAAAGATGTGCAGTCGGGGAGGATTTCAGCGTATGATTAACGTAACTTTACTTGAGCCGCACTATAATATTCCCTCTCATCAACATTTCAGTAACACAGTAAACCCCGAAATACATTTTTCTTGTGAAGAACAGGAAAATTGAATGAACGTTGTACGGTGTGTGTTTCACATGTCCTTTTAATCCAGAAGCCATCCATATTCCTTTCACTGTATCACAAAGGCTGCACTTTATTTCAAGTGGAACAACTAATATTTCCAACTACAGCCCGACCGATAAAGGATTTTTAAGGCTGATACTGATACAAATACTTGGCTATTTAAAAATCTGATATGCCGATATTCATAGGCCAACATATACTGTATATATTTAAAAAATAATAATCCAGAAACGCGTTACAAAAAGTAAACAGATTTCCCTAACATTAGTTATTTGTATTTATTTACGAGTTCTTACTAAAATAATGTGATCAAAATTTGTTTTATTGTCACAACAGAACAGAGGAAGATCAAAATATATCAAAAGGTCTGATAAATAAAATGTATAAAAAGTCGTTTGAACAAAAACACATTAACAAAAAAGTGCCCTCTGGTGGACAAACTATGCAACACAACGCTCATAACATGGTTGACAGTCAATTTTTATTTTTTAAATATTCATTTATCAGAATCATTTTTTTTTTTTTTTTTTAAATCGGCCATTTACGGCCATTACTTGTATTTACATGCAAACGGTCATACCGATATATCGGGAAATGCCTAATATCGGCCGATAACGTCATCCCGCCGATATATCAGTCGGCCTCTAGAACGTACCAAACCCAAAAAAACGTGGTATGAACCGAACTGTGAATTATGTGAACCGTTTCAGCCCAAGTGCTCATAGCAGCTTTTTTCACTGTGGCGGTAAAAAAAAAAGAGCAGACTTGCATCTTGGCCATTCCCTCTGAAATAAACCGCTTGCTTATATGCTGGGTTTACACCAACATAGAGAGGAGTCGCTCATATAAAGGATTCTGCGTTGTAAAAAAGGCAAGGTTACTGTGTTCACTGGGATTTGCACATTTGATGTAAACAATACCACCAAGAATTCTATTTCGGGGGAGGGAAAAGAGATAAAGATGCTGAAGTGCCCATACACAAAGACACAGACACCATTTACTTGTGTTCGCACATCGATACGTAATTTCTTTTCATTTGGTTTACATTGAGGAGACCGACATTTGATTGATTATTTGATCATTTGAGTGTGACTTTCATTAAGTACCAACATAGCCCTCGCACCCTATATTAAAAGAAAAATGTGACTCCTATAGTCATACATATACAGTATATTATTTGTATAGTTTTGATGGTATCCAGACAAATAAATACTTTGATATAGATTCAATAAATGTAGAATGAGCACACAAAATGTTAGAAATGCCGGTCTGTTTGACACAATACAGTTCAACAGCACCGCAGAGACAGTAACACATAGTAAAATGAAGATGTATTACACTGTAGGTTTCGCCAATTGTACATAATAAACTAGATATGTAATATTACCGTAGGGTTGCAAGTTCATTTACACATGATTGTTTCTGTGCTTGGAATGCTTCGTGAGTCCAGTCTTTTTTTAACAACGCTTTACCTCGCAGTTATTATATCAGCCATTTGCCAGTATGAGTGAGAAAAAAAAAGAAAGAAGAATTTCATTAGGTTCTAATGAGCGACCACTCTTATTTGGGGTTGTTTATGAGTGAATGTATTGGATATTAGATTGGCAATAAAGGAACCTGGATCCCAGCAGTTGATTGTTGCATGTGAACTGGGCTCTTGCTGCAGGTTGTTGCAGAACTCCACTTTGCACAGTCCTATTGTAATCGTTGAGATGCTAGGTCATCAAAAGTCGCAGACTAATGATCAAGCTCGCAGTTGGTGGGCCTCAGTGGCTTGGCAGTCCTTGACCGCTTTCCTTCTAATGTTGATTTACCCGATAAATTGCTGCTCTCGGCCATTTCGCATGCCGACATGAGGGCAATTAGAAATGTACGGCGGGGAACCTTTGCCTCTCATTAACTTAAGCTAGGAAATTTAACTGAAGAGAGGAAGAGAAAAAACACTAGGTGTATCAGCCTATCTTGACAAACTCTACTGTCCCACTCCATTACAGCAGAGACATGTCCCTTACTATCGAGGGTGCCAATCAATAAGCCATTGGTTTGGCCCAAGTGATGTTATTGCTTTAGTTGCACTCCCTGGACTTGGATGAAGATGATAAATTCAGGGGGACTGGAGGGTGTCAGGGTAATTAAGTCGCCTAAAGTAAGCCCAAGTGACGATTTCCATGCTAAACAGGCAAAGCTAACAACCTGAAATAACCCTCACACTAGTGGCTTTGTCCGGTAGGCTCAGCTCTCAGGAAGTCGTCTCTGTGCATAACTTTCCCCCCACAGTGTTACGGTAATGACTTGGTACAAGACACAGCAGCACCTCGGGCATGGCAAAAACTGAAGCACTGATTCCAGCCGCTTGCCTGGCCTCCAGACAAGGGGAATATTTATCCCAACAAAGAGAGAGTGATTGAGGCACGCACCACAATAATCTCTCACTGCAATGGAATGTCTTTCCCCATGGCAGAATATTCTCACGCTGTCCGCTAAGTTTCAACTAATACACACACATATTCCGATTTAAAGGTGCCTTTCAGAAAATGGTTAGTTTGGATATTAAAAGAGAGCAGCCATCTCCACACATTTATTTATTCTGTTTTGAGTGGGTACATGAAATTCTCTTTTGCAACTGTCATACAAATGATACAAAAACCAGCATCAAGCTGATGAAATAAACACACTTGTAGTAAAAAGCTGATTTGATAAATAATGGGCAACCACGAAAAGAAATAGTACGTAATTAAGGTACTTCACTGAATGGAGTAAGAGAGAGAGAGAGAGAGAGAGAGAGAGAGAGAGAGAGAGAGAGAGAGAGAGAGAGAGAGAGAGAGAGAGAGAGAGAGAGAGAGAGAGGCCGAGTTTGACGTCAGGCAGCAGATGTTCGTCCTGTACTGTACATGCTTGTCACTACTCGTTGAGGTTTATTTGCTGTCTACTTTGTCAAATGGAAGGAAAGGTTTCATTATTTATTCAAGTGAAGTAAAAGCACCGGGAAATCCGAGGACATTTAAAAAAAAAAAAAAAAAAAAATCAAACCAACAGAAAATTGTGTGTCATGTCCTTTGAAGCCATTTTAATGGTAATTTTATGGTGGGCTGCTTGGAAATAATTGCTGTCAAAAATGCCACAACAATTTAAGAAAAAGAGCTTTTTGAGACTATGGACACATTGCATGCTTTGTCCTGACACATTCCACACAAACTGCAAGCTGGATGCACTTCACTGTGTGAGTCCAAGGATATGTGAAGTCCCTAATAGTAAAATTAGGAGTGTTTCATTGCACATTATTAAAAGGCCACAACTATTTGTTAAAATGGTAATTAGTGTTATTATGGTTTTAGAAAAACTCTCCCCTTCTAAAACAACAAAGGCAAAATGCTCTACACCTGCAAATCAACCACCCAGAGTCTAAAGCTGTGCTCACTGCCCCGAAAGGCTGCAGTGCTCATTACACCCTATAACAAACAATTGATGATACTGATGATTTAGCAATTCTTAGAGCCTTACATGTAGTTTGTTCTGTGGCTAATCCCAAAGCTAGGACCATGGGGACAATGTAATCCAGACAGTTTGTATCCTAGGGAGCATAAATGTGCTTAGCAAATTCCATGGCAATCTGCTGATTAGATTTAGGTACGTCTTGTGTTTGAGGCCATTAATCACACTTATTATCTCATGAGCTCTAACCCAAAATGAAATAGTAGAGGACTATTTGCAGTTTCAGTATACATTTGAGAAAATGCAAAAAAAAAATGATTAAACAAATAAATAAAAATAAAATCAACTGACGACAAGGGTGTCTGTTTAAAATGTACTTCGGTGATTTAGCATTGCATTTTACTAAGTTTGGGGGACTTGCAAAAGTCATTAGAAAAGTAACTAAATCGATGCAGCAGAGGACGAAATACTGATTTGTAATCCCTAATATTGGGCAAGCTCCAAAAAAATCCCCATAATGCCACATTATATTGTTGTTGTCCTTGTTGTCTGTAACATCTTTCAAACTCCCTGCTCCAGAGCTGAGAAGAAATGATACTGTTTTCACAGGCTAAGTAGTACTTCTTAAACACTACACTACTGACGTTTACTATGCAAAATCAGTGGACTTTCCCTTAAAGAGCGCTTAATGCAAAACTTGCTATGACAGCTTTGGTTGGTTGCACATTAGGTTTCTTTTCTGTTACACTGAAATGACGTGGCATACCAGACGGAAGTAAACTTTCAATAAATACCTTCTCTCCTGGAGGATTTTACTCCATCTTTGGTGTATCAACAGAGGAATGTAATCCCCCAGGAAGGAAACAGCTTCCATTGCCTGGGAACCTCTTCATGAAGTAGACTTAGCCTCTAACAGGGTCATGTTTATAGAGCTTTATATAGAAAACCCCTGCCTTTCCCCCTTGCATTTATTTTAGAGAGCTATTCCCAATATTCTGCTGACGGCTTGAAATGAAATATTAATTTTTTGAGTACGAATGCAGGCTGTTTTGCCCTGGGAGTTTAGTTTTATGTCCACACTAGGCAATTTCTTTCCTGCACCATTTGTCATGTGCTCACACAAATGTCCATGGTAGAGCACTTAACACTGGAAAATGTTTAACTGGACAGTTAAACTGGAGAATATAAAACGGGTGCATCCTTGAGCATCTACAATTCAAATGTTGTGATACGATATGTACCGCCCCTGGCCATAGCTGTCTTGCCCAATTTACTGCCATGTAACATAAGATTGTTTTAATTATTCAGTAAGTCAACTGACAGAAAACTGACAATTTTTTTTTTTATTATTGTTTAATCATTTATAAAGCAACACTGACGAACATGTTCAGCCTCTCAAATGTGAGGGTTTGCTTCTTTTCACTTTTTTCTATTACTGGTAATAAAATAACTTTGTGTTTTTGGACTGTCTGACAATCAATTTTAGGCGTCAACTTGGTTTATGAGAAAATTGTGAAGAACGTTTTTTTAAGAACTCTTAGATTTTAAAGAATATAAAAAGTAAGAGATTTACAGATTATAAAATGATTAACATCACTGATTAATCATCAACTATCCTGGCAACACGCCCTCATACCTAAAAGACACACTGGGTCGATTGCATATGACGCCCAAAATAAGATATATGACTTTTCTATTTAACGTCGTCTATAAAAGATGTAGCTCTTTTTAGGTCTAATCTAAAAACCTATTTGTTTAGTCTGACTTTTAATACCTAGTAGTGGTGTGACAATTTCACTCTCCTGTTTCTTTGTACCCTTTTCTGATTTTACTGCGTAATATGCTTCATTCTTTTTTATTGTATGTGTTTTGTACGTGGTTTCTGATGTAAAGCACTTTGGATACCGTCTGGTTGCTGTAAAGTGTTATGTAAATAAATTTTGATTTGAACGTTGTGAAACGGCCATGATGGCAGTGGTAATCACATTGCTGTGGGGTGAATAAAGTATAATCTAATCTAATAAGCGTTTTATTTAAAAGGTAACAGTTTCAGTTTTAAACACAGTTAATGGAACCAGTTAAGTTTAGGCAATAATAATTATTAGTTAGGGCAAGGAAAAGATAAGGGATGGACTTTATATGAGTCACGGACTCAAACAATAATTATACAAAATTACAATAATACTACCTGACAGACTTAGGTCCAAAACAAACCGGTTAACTGAAATTTAAGTGACTGTTGAATTATGGTTTGTAACGGGACATGAGCACCGGTTTCCTGGGTGAAAGTCCTGTGTTTGTGTGTATATTTTATATTCTCATCTCTCTTCCTTGTTTACTTCTGTGATAATTACTACAAAGACTGGAAGCCTAGCCACAAACGTAAATATGGGTCTTTATATTTGGGTTTTTATATGCTGCTTGCACAATCAACCTATATGGCCGTTTTCTGGCTGAGGACAGTCTGACCCTGAGAAACAGGCTTATCAATACTATCAGAGGAGAACATGCATCCAACTGAGGTACTACAAAATAAAACATTTTGATTCTTAGCACATTATTGACACGCACACAAAAAATCCTACAGGTTATAGATGATGAGGCAAAGCTACTGCATGGACAGTTTGAACATCAACATCTGTCAGTCTGCCTTTGCAGCATCCATTACCGTCAGCTCTCAGCGCTCATTCATGTGGCTGACACTTAAACAGGGACATTGGTAAATGGAACATGCCATTGGCCCATGTTCCGCTAAGGTGAAACATCAATTATTTTATCATAATTACCCCCCTCGCACCATGAAGAAACCTTTACAGCCAGACACAAACCACAGCAGAACAACACAGCTGAGAGTCATCCTCAGTTTATCGCAGATTAAGGCTGAATCCCATTCCTTCCCCTTACCCCTACCCCTTGGCCCTACCGCCTAAACCCTATGCCTTGTAAAACCAAGGGGTAGGGGTAAGGGGTGAAAACATACCCCTATGAATTGGGACACCACTTGCTGACATCACCATACAGTATTGATCACAAACCTCCAAGATGCCGTCTAGGTCTGTTGATTGTGTGGGTTTGGACACAGTGTTATATATTTTATAGTTTTTTAGTTCACTTTGGTAGTGCAGAGTACTTATCGTGTAGTACTTAGGTCTGTTTGCATACAAATTGTATACACATGCATCATGTGTACATATACCATACATATACACCCTGTATACTGGTGTGTATACTGTTTCAGTTATCACCGTTTTGAATGTCATTGATGTTCACAAAAACATTTTGTTGACAAAAATCTGTCTTTATTGGTGATAAATTGAACATAACAGGCAAAAACGTTACATAAAATAATGTTACAGAACCATTGTCAACTATTAGAACCATAACTAACATGTCGCACACAATAAAAGGCACTCATGTGTAAAACTAAAAAAATACACACAAGACCACAAACAAACTACACACACACTACACTGTTGTAGCTACAGCTGCTCTGATATTCCAGACCAGTCTGGAGCCTTTTGGCCAGTAACCCCCCCTCACATATCATCAGTGTCCCATATCAAAACCAACAACAATATAACAAGTGCATGAACAATGAACAGGAATTAATTAAATATTATTACAATAATAGTAGGCTACCAATGCAATAATGAATGGGTACAACATGAAACTATGAATTAGGAGTCGTCTCGTTTGCAGCCCCCCCTGGACCGCTGCTGTGTCCTCCTGTGTCCTCCTGTGTGAGACAGGCGGTATATGTTAAGCACGAGCGATGTATCTATACCGTTAATATATATAGCTATACATCTATGCGATCTATACAGTCCATTCAAGGCAGAAATATGTGGGACTGTTCAACGTTAGCGTTAGCGATTAGCGTTAGCGATTAGCGTTAGCATTGCAAGCTAGCGATTTTTAAAAAGTTTCAGTTAGGAACATGGGTACACATGTACAGGACTGCATAGACCACAAAACAAGACTGTCGTAACTTTTTAATCAATTATTTAAACCTGAAAGTACTTACATTCATGTGTCTCTCTGGTTGATGCAGCAGCCACACACTGCCTGTGTGTTTTCTAGTGAGGTCGCGTCCACACTAGATCCGTAGGGGTATACAGCCCTTGATCCATGCCCTACCCCTAGCTCGTAATACGTATTGGACCGGCACTAGGTGCCGCGTGAACGCGCAAAAGGTAGGGGAAGGGCCAAGGGGTAGGGGTAAGGGGAAGGAATGGGATTCAGCCTAAGTCTTAGCCTTCCTCGAACAAATGCATAATACAGGGCTGCTGGCTATCCCCCGTCTTGGCTTCAATGAAAATCCATTCTGTCACTAAGCAAAAGCAATCTCCTGGACAAGCTACTGTTACAGCACAATAATCAAATTGTTTTTTCCCCCCTCTCTTTGAAAATCTCTCCATTAACATTAGGGATGCACCGATTTATCGGCCCAACATTGGTATCTGCCGATATACAACTCGCTGAGGGCACATGGCGCACATGTAATTTTTTTTTTTTAACCGAAAAAGAAAATGTCGGCCATGTGGGAGTATTACATGTGGGAGAAATATCAGCGACGTAAACCGCCACCATCAAGACTCAGTCCTCCACGGCACAGTGGATTGACAACGATTGTAACTTGATAAAAGCAGCGTTACACTCCAAGGTTAATATGTAAACATTTTATAGCTTTTGTAATGGCTTTTACATTAAATCCCTGTTTGACAAAATGTTTTTCTTAAATTTAGCTTTGCTGAAAGATTATTGTCATTGAGTAGGTAACGTTAGTTGGATAGCAGGCTAAAAGAGTTTTACAAAAAGTTTTAAAATGTGGGTATTGGTTATCGGCCATATTGTTTTTTTAAACCACAATACAGGCTGAGAATTTCACAATCGGTGCATTCCTAATTACCATGCTAATATGAGATAATCTTATGCGTTGGAGCTTATGATTTGAAAACACAAGTGGTATCTAGCAATGCAGATAGTTTTGGTTGTTTTTGTCTAGGTTTGGATATGTGCGTGATGGATATATCCAATGTCCCATATATTCTATGCAACACTTTACCGTCACTGTTACCGTTTACGGTTTCCTCAGAACTACATTCTACCAAAAGAAAGAAATAGTCTCTCTATTTCAAGACTTTGACAAGTAAAATTAAAATTATCTGGCTGAATACCAGAGTTAAGTCACTTATTTTAAATGTTATCACTCCTTTGAATGGGCATTATCAGTGGTTATCAGCCTCATAGATATGAGTCTAAAGGGGCCTGCTACACCAACTAGTAGGTTAAGAAGGTCGTTATTATCCATTTATATTGTGACTGTCGCCTTTAGCATGGTCCGAACCCCTTTAAAAACAAAAATACATTTGTGACTATTTTTTTTACACTTAAAATTTGCTTCTGTTCACTTAAAGCAGAAGTAAATTCAAACAATAAAACATTGCCAACACTGCTCCTGCAACTAAGCCTTAGCTTACTAGTAATGCTAATATCAGTTGTAATCACCCAAATTAAACCTTGTTAGGATGAAAACATCCCAGATTTAACAGTTATGCCCTGTATCCCTCTTTTAAATAAACATCTCATGTATTAACATATGCATTACTAAATATGCCACCACTGAATGATGATTTTTTATGAAATTGGATTACACACTGGAGAGTTTATGCGTGCTCAATGTTAAAAAGCGGTTTGATAACAAGCCAACAGCAATTTCACTAGTTATTATCAAAACTTATGCTGTGACTGACACTTTATTCCCTTAGGACTTAACTTATGGCCAAGCTAAATGAGCTTTACATACACTATATTGTTGTTTAGAGATGTGGATTATTTGATGAAGTTTCATAATTACATGGCAAACAAGATGTCACCTAATTATTAACAGACTTGTTTGCCTCAAAGTGAAAGCCATTGTCATCAGAGGGAGCCTACCAACCTATCAAACCACAAAAAAGGAAAATGCTTTTGGTGAAATATTTTTGGGGGTATTTTACAAGGCTATCCTTTGATCGTGATGCTGTTTTTAACTGTATTGTAGACAATATAGTTGTTTTATACTAAACAGTGGCACTTAGAAGTTATTGGATATTTCACAATTCTCTAATTTGTTCAGCCCAACAGAAGTGTGCATGAACAGAAAATGAGACATTATTATACAAGTGATAGACTATACAGTATTCACTGATCATAATGATATCAAGAGAAAAAAAATGTCTTTATTTCTCTCACAGCCTGTGTAAGTGATGATGTTAAAAACCAAGGGTCCAGGGGTCCGTCTCAGGAAGCAGGTTAAGTGAAAACTGAGTTAGTTAACCCTGAGATGAGGGGAACTCAGTTTTCTTTTTCAGAAAGGGAGGTCAAACCTGAGAGAGAGAGAGAGGGGTTACTCCAGCCCGTTTCAGAAAGAGAGGTAACTTAACCTTAGAGTCCGTTACTATGGTAACGGAGCCTGTGAACCTAACCTGGTCGGGAGCAGGTTTTCTTCTCTCAGTCTCTTCAGTCCGACACAGCGCTCATGCATTTCCTCATTCATTCATTCAGTCTGTATCAGGCTCATTTTAGCGCAGATTGTCATTTGCATGGCTAAAAAACAGGGTTGCTTTATTAACTCTGTTAGGCAGATTATAAAACGGTTTATTCTCTAACACAGCATGTCCTTGTGTCGACGATCCAGTTGATGAAGAAGTATTTCCGCAAACTGATGTTTGTGGCTGTTACCATGGTGAATCGTAGCATCATGGCTCCATTCATGCTGCCTTTTTATTGTGGTGGTGCACATGCACAAATCTCCAGGGGGTAAGCCTCTCCTCTCTAAGCGTAACTCCCATGGCGCCATTTTAATGCTACGAAGCAATCACCCGTCGTTAGCATCCCACTGACCGCCACTCATTTTGATGTCACTTTGACAGTGAATAACTTTACATCTGAAGCATTTAAAGACTATTTATCCATTGTTAATTTCTAAAGAAACATGATAATGTATAAAAGACTCCATTACTTTGTACCCCATGTTATGGCTAACGATTGTGTCATAACCACGCAACTTGCTGTCGCATAGTCGACAAATCACTGTGTTGTCAAGAGAAGCTTGCGGACAGTTTTGACTTACATTAGCTGATTAGGTTTAAATACTAATGTTAACTAGCATGTTAGTTAGCCGTAAGTAGCCTGTGCCTATCTCCTTACATATACCTACACTCTGTCTCTCCAAGATTGGGAATGATCTGTGGTCCATTGCTTTAACTGTCTATGATAACTGAGTCAACCTACTCATAGTTGATTGAACCAACTCGATTCAGAGTTTCCCCATCTCAGGGTAAATCATCTCAGAGTTCAGGATTCAGAGTTTGTTAAACCTCCTCCCTTTACCGGACCCCAGGAGGGAAACAAACAAAACACATAAAAAGGCCACATAAATTGACAGCGAGCTATGTGTTGCGTCGGCAGTCTGCGGATGTGGAAATGTGCCCAGAATTTGAGTTTCCTGACACAAGTATACTGGATCACTGCGTTTAATACCAATGCTGCCATACTATTTAGCATGCTAGAAAAATATTTGGTATGTCCCAATGCATACTATGTCAAATGCAGTTTTCCGAAAAATACCAGGATGTCTCACTGTATCCCTTCAGACTGTGGGTTGGGATAGCCAGAATGCTTTGCTGGCTAACCTAGCCTACAATCTTGTGCGTAGTATATATGAGCAAGAGGGTCAAAGCTCAAGATGCAATGTTGTGAAAAAGCAGTAACAGATGTATACTGCATGAAACAGTACACAATTTGTAAAGACAGTTACATTACAGCCTTTAGTTCAATGTTTTTTTTTAATCTGAATTGTATGTGATGGATCAGAACACATTAGTCTAAGTTGGTGAAGTGAAATGAGAAATTTATATATAAAACTATTTTTTAGAAAAAAAAAAAAAAAAAATTGGCATGTGCGTATGTATTCACCCCCTTGTTATGAAGTCCATAAAAAGCTCTGGCGCAACCAATTACCTTCAGAAGTCACGTAACTAGTGTGTGTAATCTAAGTATCACATGATCTGTCATCCACACCACACACACACACACACACACACACACACACACACACACACACACACACACACCTCTTTTTTTGAAAGAGCCAAGAGGCCGCAACACCTAAACAAGAGGCACCACTGACTAAACACTGCCATGAAGACCAAGGAACTCTCTAAAAAGATAAGGAACAATGTTGTTGAGAAGATCAAGTCCAGGTTAGGTTATAAAAAAATTATCCAAATGTTTCATAACTAAATGGAAAGAACATGGCACAACAGCAAACCTGCCAAGAGACGGCCGCACACTAAAACTCACGGACCGGGAAAGGAGGACATCAGAGAGGTTGGGAACGTGATATCTCAGGACCCCGTAGAAGGAATTTCTTTAAAATTTGGTACAAACACCCACTTGAAGGCCAGGCTGAATAGATTAGATTTTGGAGATAAGAGCAACTTGCAACTCAAGAATGCTTAAGTTCATTGGGACAGCATCCCACACAAATGTCTGGGAGGATAAAAAGATAAAGTAAGGACATTTTATAGCCAAGAAGGTCAAAGGTCAACTTCACTGTGACATCTCTATATTCTGCAAAATAGACTTTTAATTTGTTTATTAAAGAGCTTCCAAACTTTACCACGTATACTATAGGAATCTGGCCTGACACGAATGTAAAGTGCAACTTGACTGGTTGGCGGACGCATACAGCCACAAGGTCTAGTTTGCTATTGCAGATTGTAATTTAATTTTTTTGTACTCTCCTCTTTTGTCTTGATTTCATGGCCTGCATTTGCAAAGAAATACAAAATTATAAGTAAGGATAATTTTCTCTGTCACGGTCTGAGGCCCACTAATATCCCCTCAAACTCATAAATTGTCTGAATTTTAACTGAGTCAAATGTACCATAAAATACTCATTTCAAAGTAAACTCCAAAGTGAGCATCCACCACAAATTAGTTATTTCTGATGGTTTGAAAAAAAAAAACGTGCCGACAAAAATGTCATACAATATGGCCTATACTGATGTTTTATGAGACAAACACTGGATAATGTGAAGTACTGTAGGGCAATCATGCTGACGCTCAACATCGGTTATGGCACTGACCTTTTCCTATAATTGCAGCAAAGAAATGCTGGTCATTTCATTAGCCCTGCAATATCAAACAGTTTGGATATTTTACACTTAGAAGTGTGATTTGTGAATGATTGCGGTTTCTGCAAATGGAAAGGTCAGCGCTGAAGCCGGCCTCGTTTTGGAAATAAAGTGCTTGGCCAAGCAAACGAAACAAGACAGCAATCAGAATGTTAATGGTAGAGTGAAGCACTGCGGCAGGCACTGAGACAGTCTGAGTGTCTGGATGGAGCAGCGGGGTCGGTTTGGGCGTGAACTGGAGCAGTTGAAGAGTAAGATGACGAGAGCTGACATGACTGGCCCCACCATGGTCTTGGCTTCATAGAGTTTTGGACCAATCAATAAATAACTTCCTTACATGAATAACTATAGAAAACGGAGAGAGCAAGACGACTTTCTGTGAAATTTCTATTAGGTATTGTACACAATTTTTTTTATCCTGCCTGATTAAAAGCCAAAACACCGTCTTCTCTTTGAACTACAAATGCCATCGGGCTAGACAATGAACTAAAGTTCTATGATTACCAGCATTATGGATCTCTTTGGGACCAAAATTCACATCACAAATGTCAATACATGTACACTGACCACTAACATCTAACCAGAGGTTCTACCAACCAATCATCCAACAACAGTATCTATAACTGCATTACTGCCACAAGGCTTGTTTTTTTGTGTGTTCCTACAGTCATCTGAACGTTCAGGTGATTTATGGGAAATTGTGGTAGTACAGCACAATCAGTGACCGGGTAAACACAAATGTGATAAGCATCCATCAGTGAGAGAGATGGTGGCTGAAATCTTCTGATATGGGAAGCATGGGATGTGATTGCATCGAGATTATGTAAGGGAAATTGAAAGGTTTGTGAGGCCTGTGTTTTCTTTCTTTTACATCCATGTAGTTTGACAATTTAAAGCTAATAGTGTAGTCACATATCTCTTATTTAAAAGATATTAAAAGGTAAATGTCTTTTTTTGGGCTGTGTGAAATGCATGTTTCTGTGTAAAACATCAAAATATGACTGTAAAGCCAATCTGCTCCGCATCATAGCATCTGTTCAGTGTAGCCTAAGGGAAGTCATTTGAAAGTTGCTAACACCAGTGTTTGTTGGTGTTGTGGGAGAACTTACTGTACACTGGTGTGAAAGTTGTCCCACTGCGACAAGCCTAAAAAAAAGGACAACACACGGTACACGCACTACACTCATGACTCAAGATCCAGTATATGAGCAATTCATTTAAATACATAATTTATACTTTTTATTTCCACAGTGCAGAAATTACAATTTTGTTCCCCTTCTGTTAGAATACATTACACACAGGCCTGAGATACACACATGCTCAGGTCCTATACATGCACAAATGGAAAGATGTCAGAGTGAGTGGGCGGCAACTGCTTGACAGGCGCCCCAAGCAGTTGGGGCGATGCCTTAGCAGTGCTCAGGAGGTGAACTGGCACTTCTCCAGCTACCAATCCACCCTCAGAACTTGAACCAGTGACCCTGTGGTTCCCAACCAAACTCCCTACGGACTGAGCTACTGCCACCCCGTTTTCATTTTACATATACAAGTAGCAAGTGTGTGGACAGAGTGTGCATCGAGAGAGATGCGCTCAGAGAAGACAGGTGTTGTCAATCGGAGAGAGAAAAACAAATAAGCAGTAAAGTTGGCACGTGGTAGTGAATGTACAGCAGGATACAATTTGGCTTTATATACTGTACGCATGGTGCAGCTCATCAAGATCAAGTAATGTTCCTGTGTCTTGCTTCCCAGCTGCTGGGTAAAGTGAAAGGAGGTTAGCCCCGAAGTGAGCATCAACCACGGTTAGCAACATGTTTGCATTGGCGCTTGGAGTTATCTAAATATTTTAGAGTGGTAGAGCACTTTAGTTTGAGTGATTTGTTGCAATACTGTTACGGACAGGACATAATGATAAAGGGGGAAGATAGAGGAAGATGACAAACTTTAGAAAAGGTCTCATAACCGCAAGAAACACACACAAAAAAAA